>NC_081567.1:24482676-24580455 GCF_022355385.1 Mustela nigripes
TAAACCGGGGCGAAGCCCCGGTTTAGCCTCTGGAGCGATGTCCCTCAGCGGAACAGACTTTTAAAAGTCCTGATTTTGTGCACGGTTGCTCCGCTGCTTGCCGGGAGCCGGCCCCTCCCCCCGGGGTCTATCTTCCCGGTCGCTTTGGATGCACTTCTCCGCTGGTCCTACCTTTCAGAAAGTGGTTGTTTTTCTGTTTCCAGAATTGCTGTTCTTCTTGTCTTCGATCTCTGTATACTGTTCTTTTAACTTTTATCATTTAACTGGCAAATTACTTTTCATTTTGGTATATGCACATCTGTATCATTCCACATGTGGAGCATGGTTCCACTACAGGAATATATCATAATTTTCTCTTACAGTTGTCACTTTGCTTTATGTAGTTTTAAACTTACGTAAATGGTCAGCTTGGCTCTATAAACAGTCACTTTGATTCAAAGCCTGTGGCAGATTAGAAGGGAGGAGGGGGATGCCCAGGTGGCTCAGTTGGTTGAGAGTCCCAACTCGATTTCGGCTCAAGTCATGATCTCAGTGCTGAGATTGCAGCTCATGTTGGGCTCTACACTGGGTGTGGAGGATGCTTGAGATTCTCTCCCTCTCCCACCTCCACTACTCCACCCCTGCCCCCCCAACTCGTACATGCTCGCTTGCTCTCACTCTCTCTATCCAGAAAAGTTGGGGGGAGGGAGAAAGGCCACAAATTAGGGCAGCTGAAGTTACATCTAAACCCTTAAAAGGGGGGCGCCTGGGTGGCTCAGTGGGTTAAGCCGCTGCCTTCGGCTCAGGTCATGATCTCAGGGTCTTGGGATCGAGTCCCGCATCGGGCTCTCTGCTCAGCAGGGAGCCTGCTTCTGCCAGTCCCACTCCCCCTGCTTGGGTTTCTCTCTCTCTCTGCCTGCCTCTCAGTGTACTTGTAATTTCTCTCTGTCAAATAAATAAATAAAATCTTTAAAAAAAAAACAACCCTTAAAAGGGAGGACAAGGCCCTAGAAGCTTTTTTTTTTTTTAATTGAGGTGTAGTTGACTTACAATGTTACATTAGTTTCAGGTGTACCACCTATTGATTCAGTAGTTACATATTTTATGAAATCGTTAGCACAAAAAGCATAGTTACCATCTGTCACTGTACAAAGCTATTATAATATTACTATGTTCCCTGTGCTGTATTTTACATGCCTGTGATTGATTTGTAACTGGAAGTTTGTACTTCTCAATCTCCTTCACCTGTTGAGCCCATCTGCCTATAACCCTCTATCTGGCAACCACTAGTTTTCTGTTTTTAGGAGTCATTATGTTTGGTCTTTTTTGTTATTTCAGTTAGCATAATACACTGTAGGCCCATCCATACTGTTGCAAATGGCAAGGTTTCATTCTTTTTCAGGACTGAGTAATATTCCACAGTGTTGGGGGTGCAGTGTATGTGTGTGTGTTATGTAATATGTATACACATGCCACATCTTTTTGCATTCATCTATCAGTGAACTCTTAGGATACTTTCATATCTTGGGTTGTTATAAATAATGGTGGGATAAACATAGGGGTGCATATATCTTTTCAAATTAGTGTTTTCTGGGTACCTGGGTGGCTCAGTCATTAAGCATCTGCCTTCAGCTCAGGTCATGATCCCAGGGTCCTGGGATCGAGCCCCACATCAGGTTCCTTGCTCTGCTGGGAGCCTGCTTCTGCCAGTCCCACTCCCCCTGCTTGGGTTTCTTCTCTCTTGTTCTCTCTCTCACAAATAAATAAAATCTTTAAAAAATCAGTTTTTTCTTTTTCTTTGGGTAAACACCTGAAGTAGAATTACTGGCTTATATAGTATTTCTATTTTTAAAATTTTTGAGGGGGGCGCCTGGGTGGCTCAGTGGGTTGAACCTCTGCCTTCTGCTCAGGTCATGATCTCAGGGTCCTGGCATCAAGCCCCATGTCGGGCTCTCTCCTTGGTGGGGGCCCTGCTTCCCTGCCCTCCTGCCTGCCTCTCTGTCTACTTGTGATCTCTCTGTGTCTAATAAATAAGTAAAATCTTAAAAATGTTTAAAATTTTTGAGGAAATTCCATGCTGTTCTTTATAGTGGTTGCACCAATTTACAGTCACTAGCAGTGTACAAGAGTTGCCTTTCCTCGGCATCCTTGCCAGCACTTGTTATTTCCTGTCTTTTTAATACTGTGCCGTCTGACTGGTGTGGTGTGATCTCTCACTGTGGTTTTGATTTACATTTTCCTGATCATGAATGATGTTGAACATCTGTTGATGTGTCTTGGCCCTTTGTATGTCTTCTTTGGGCAAGTGTCTCTTCAGGTCCTCTGCCCATTTTAAAATTTTTTTGTTTTTGTATTGTTTGAGTTCTTTATATTTTTTGGATATTAGCCCCTTGTTGAATACATTTACAACATGGATTTGAATTGCATAAGTATGTGAATACATGGGTTTTTTTTGATACAGTACTATAAATGTATTTTTTCTTTTTTACAATTTTCTTAACACCTTTAGCTTGTGGTAAGAGTACAGTATATAATAAGTATAACATTCAAAATCTGTGTTAACTGTTTATATTATTGGTAAGGCTTTCAGGCTACTAATAGTTAAATTTGGGGGGAGTCAAAAGTTATATGTGGATTTTCAACTGCAGGGAGTCAGTGCCCCCATCCCCACTTGTTCAAGGGTCTCCTGTATCATGTTCCCATTCAGTAAGTTGCCATTTCATTTTATGGTTTCCTTTGCTATGCAGAAGCTTTTTAGTTTGATTATCCCAATTGTTTTTATTACCATCACCTGAGGAGACAAATCCAGAAAAACATTGCTAAGCTTGATATCCAAGTGTTTATCACCTATGTTTTCTTTCCTTTTTTTTTTTTAAGATTTTATTTATTTGAGAGGGAGAGAGAATGAGCAGGGGGAGAGAGAGGGAGAAGCAGGTTCCCCACTGAGCAGGGAGCCTGATGCAGGGCTTCATCATAGGACCCTGGGATCATGACCTGAGCTGAAAGCAGACACTTAACCCCAGGTGCCCTGCCTATATTTTCTTTGTTTCTTTTTTTTTTTTTTTTTGGTGTGTGTTGTTGTTTTACGATTTTATTTATTTGACAGAGAGAGCATGAGAGGGGAGAAAGTGAGAGAAAAGCAGATTCTTTTAGGACTCCTATGGTTTCAAGTCTCACATTTAAGTCTTGAATCCATTTTGAGTTTATTTTTGTGTATGGTATAAGCAAGTGGACCAATTCCATCCTTTTCATATAGCTGTCCAGTTTTCCCAACATCATTTATTCAAGAGACTGTTTCCCCCCATTGTCTATCCTTGAATCCTTTGTCATAGATTAATTGACCATATAAATGTGGGGTTTCTTTCTGGTCTATGTATTTTCTTCCATTAATCTGTTTTTGTGCTAGTACCATTCTATTTTGATTACAATTGCTTTGTAGTGTGGTTTGAAATCTGGGATTGTGCTTACCCTAGCTTTTTCTCTCAAGATTGCTTTGGCTATTCAGAGTCTTTGTGGTTCCATACAGATTTTAGGATTGTTCCAGTTCTATGCAAAGTGCTGTAGGTATTTGATAGGGATTGCATTGAACCTGTAGACTGCTTTGGATAGTATGGATATTTTGTTGTTGTTGTTGTTTTAGATCTTATTTATTTATTTGACAGACAGAGATCACAAGCAGGCAGAGAGGCAGGCAGAGAGAGAGAGGAGGAAGCAGGCTCCCTGCAGAGCAGAGAGCCCAATGTGGGGCTTGATCCCAGGACCCTGGAATCATGACCTGAGCTGAAGGCAGAGGCTTAACCCACTGAGCCACCCAGGCGCCCCAAGGATAGTATGGATATTTTAACAGTATTCTTCTGATCTATGAGCATGGTATATCTTTTAAATAAGATTTTATTTATTTGACAGAGAGCGAGAGATAGCGAGAGAGGGTAATACAAGCAGGGGGAGTGGGGAAGGTAGAAGCAGGCTTCCCACTGAGCAGGGAGCCTGATGCGGGGCTCGATCCCAGAACCCTGGGATCATGACCTGAGCTGAAGGCGGAGGCTTTAACCCACTGAGCCACCCAGGCGCCCCTATCTTTCCATTTATTTATGTGATCTTCAGTTTCTTTCATTAGTGTCTTATAATTTTCAGAGTATACCATTTTCACCTCCTTGCTTAAATTTATTCCCAAGCATTTTATTCTTTTTGATGCAGTCGTAGATGGGAGTGTTTTCTTTTCTCTTTCTTTCTTTCTTTTTTTTTTTTTTTAAAGAGAGAGGCAGTGGGGGCGGGGGAGGTGGGTAAAGGGGGAGAGAGAATCTTAAGCAGAAGATCTCATGATCCTGAGATCGTGACCTGAGCTGAAATCAAGAGTCCGACGCTTAACCAGCTGAGGCAACTTGGTGTCCCTGGGATGTTTTCTTAATTTCTCTTTTTGATAGGTTGCTATTAGTGTATAGAAATGCAACAGACTCCTGTATATTGATTTTGTAACCTGTAGCTTTTACTGAGTTCATTTATCAGTTGTAACAGTTTTTGGTGGAGTGTTTAGGGTTTTCTATATAGAGTATTATGTCATCTGCAAGTAGTGACAGTTTTACTTCTTTCCAATTGGGAACCCTTTCTTTCTTCCTTTTTTGGCTGTTGTGGCAGAGACTTCAGGTACTGTGTTGAATAAAAGTGATGAAGATAGATATTTTTTCTTTCTCATTTTAGAGGAAAAGCTTACAGCTTTTCATCATTGAGTATGATACTAACTGGGTTTTTCATATATTGCCTTTCTTATGTTGAGGTATGTTCCCTCTATACCCACTTTGTTGACAGTTACCATGAATTGGTGATGAATTTTGTCAAATGCTTTTTTTGCATGTACTGAGATGAATATAATTTTTATTCATTTTGTTATCCTCAGTTGATTTACAGATATTAAACCATCTTTGCATCCCTAAGATAAATCCTACTTGATCATGGTGAATGATCCTTTTAATGTAATGCTGGATTCAGTTTGCTAACATTTTGCTGAGGACTTTTGCATCTATATTCATTGGGGATATTGGTCCTGAAAGCTTTTATATCAAACAGCAGGGTCATTAGTCCACTGATGGTGGCTTCTAGCCATGCTGGCAACATTGTATAAGATATACCTCCTGTGGACCAGGCATTCTGTTCTTACATTCTGCGCCCAACAATTTAATGTGGGGTAGGGGGTTTCCCACTTCAATTCTTGGCCACCAGCTGGGTGTCCTGCCATTCAGCTCAATTCTGGCACCGCATATCTGGAGATCGTGTCAAATCTCACAAGGTAAGGACTCAGTCCCACTAGACTGCTCCCTGCCCATGCCCCAGTTCAGAGGCCTGTTACAGGCTGGATTGTTACCTGTGTTTCTTACTTACCAGGCTGCTAGGGATGGGAGGTTCTGATAACCCCCTCCTTGGGTTTTACTAATTTGCTAGGGCAGTTCACAAAACTCAGGGAAACCTTTTACTAGATTGTTGGTTTATAATAAAAGGGTATAAATCAGGAACAGCCGGATGGTAGTGATGCATAGGGCAAGATATGGGGAACGGCACTGAACTTCCTTGCCCGCTCCAAGAATACCAGTGTCCCCTGATCTCCATGTTTTCACCAACTCAGAAGCTCTCTGAACACTCCCCTCTTTTGGGGGTTTTATGGAGACTTCATTATATAGGCATGACTGATTAAATCACTGGCCATTTCATGATTGATTCACCCTTCTGCACCTCCTCCCTCCTTGGGGCTTGGAGGTGGGACTGAAAGTTCCAACCCTGTCAACATAGGGTTGATTCAGCTGGCCACCAGCCCCCATTCTTAAGAACTTTCTGGCATTTGCCTCATTAACATAACAAAAGATACCTTGATTACTTTCCTTACTTAGGAAATCCCAAGGGGTTTAGGAGCTCTGTGCAGAAACTGGATGAAGACCAAATATATATTCTCTCCTATTTATCCTCCAGGGTAGCTGATATTTCTTGTCTATTTGCAGATAAATAGATTGAAGTACACAAAGGTTGAGTGACTGATCCAGAGCCACACAAGATAATGGCAGAGCTAAGATTCAAACTAGCCTGTGCCTGACTCCAGTGCTCTTTCTAGAAAACAATGCTATCCCAAAAGTTAACTACAATATCTTCTATACAGGACGTCAGGGCTTCAGGCAATATGCTTTAGGAAGTTTCTACCCGGTATGGCTATTACGGACAGACAAAAATGGTTCTAGTGCTGAAGGTGGATAAGGCTCAGTTTATAGGAAGGTTCATTCTTAAAAGAAGTTCATTCTTAATCCAAAACAAGGCTTAATGAGGCTGCCCATTTTAGGCCAAGCGATTGCAGCCTTGGGATACTTAGGGGACACTTTTGACAAATGCCTGCCCCAGTTTGCAGCACAGGAAAGCTGCTCTTGCTCTTGTCACCCTCCTGTCCTCCTGCCCTGTCTCTGCTCGGTTTTAAGCTCAGAGGAAAACAGCTCTGTCCCATTTCCCTCTTTCTTTCCTCTCTCTTCCTCAGGTGAGGCGAAAGGCCTTGCAAGAAGAAATCGATCGTGAGTCAGGCAAAACAGAAGCTTCTGAACCGAGGAAGTGGACAGTAAGTTTGATGTTCAGGCTCTGGTCGGTTGCATACCCCGGCATCCTGACAACTCCTTCCTCAGCATGCACCGTGAAGAGCAGAGTGATGGGAGACCATGTTAGTCCAGGCCCCAGAGGCTGTCCCAGTCTGCCTGCCGGCTCTCTTCACTGCACAGCTTGTCCTAAGCTAACTCCCTTCCTTCTGAAAGGGGTGCTCGCCTCTCTTGGAGTGCTGGCGAAGCAAGATAAGCAGCCTGAACCTTTGTCTCCTGCTGTGCACAGGTGGGATGTCCCACACATTAGTCACTGAGGGCATGTGAAAAGCACTTTCCAGCAGTGGATGGTGACCTCAAAGGTCTGCTTGGACCAGAGCAGGAGGCAGAGGTGAGAGCAGTGTGGTAGCAGGCCTCTCTCAGGGCTGCCTACAAGGCCCAGTTGGAGTGGGAGATTTCCACACCAGGCCTGAGGAGATGGGACAGGAGAGCGTGCACCGCAATGACCAGGAAGTCAGGCTGCAGAGGGATGAGCGGGGATGTGGGCAGCGCGGTGGGCCATACCAGGCTGGCCTTGGTGGCCATGGTAGGGAGTGCGCACTGGGCTCCAAGTGTTGTGGGAGCTGCTGGAGGGCCTTTATGTAGAGTAAGTGGGGAGGGGGTTGGAAGGCTCAGCCTCTCGGCCTGAGGATTGGGATGGTGGCAGAGGGTAGAGAAAGAGAAGAAACCAGCTTCATAATCCAACCAGACTTGTTAATAGATTGGATTTGGGAGAGAGGGAAGGAAGGATCCATATGGCAGGGAAGCCTTGCCTTCCTGAACTCTCCTAAGCCTTCATAGTTGAACACAGGAAAGAACAGTTGATTTGGATCAAAAGACCTGAGTTCAGTTTCTGGCTCTGCCACTTTCTAGTTGTGGATTCGAGGCAAGCAGTCCTCTCTCTGAGCCTCAGTTTCCACACCCTGTAAATGAGACTCCTACTCTGGCCCGGTGGAGCACGAAGAGGGACTTTGTTATGTTTCTTCCTTCTGGGCATCCTCTCCTTTCTCCCCAGCCTCATGAGGGGAGCGGAGCTGATAGAAACCCTCATTGAGTTGAGGAAGACCAGAAACAGGGCAGCATCATTCAGAACCTGTGGCCTCAGAGGCTGTACGTAGGATCCTAGAGCAGAGGGGTGGCATCTGCTGGGGACACTTTAGGTGGCATTGCCTCCCAGGACCTAGGCCACTTGACACTGAGGCATGTGGTGAGGACTCGAACTGGCTGTGGACCCCTGCAGGAGGGTCCGCTTTGAATGGGTCAGCAGCCCTTGAAGAGCTAGCTCACCCGTGACTGGTCAGCCTGTGCTCAGACCCAGGGCAGGACTGTCAGAGCTGGTTTCTTATCCTAGAAATTGTAGGACGGGGAAGCTGTAATTATGCCTTCATCTGGGCCACTGTGAAGCTGGAAGAATTTCTCACTGCTTCATTCAGGGCAGGGGTACCAGTGACTGGTTCTTACTGTTCTTCCACACCTGACCTAGAAATAAGTGCTAAGCTGGGATTTGGCTTGCAAGTGGAAAGTTCCCAGGCAGTATGGAGGTCAGCAATTGGGGTGGGTTGGGAAGAATGACAAATTATCAAGGATTTAAGGTTGCCAAACATTGTGCTCTGGGTTGTTGGTGTAAAATCTGATTCAGTCCTTCGCCGAAGCCCTGTGAGAGGGTTATTACACTCCTATTTTATAGATGAGGACACTGAATCTCAGAGAGTTTAAGTAATTTTACCAGGGTCACGCAGCTGGGCTTGATCCTTGGGTTTGTGTGACTTCTAAGTCATTGTTTTCTTGAGTCGTATTTCTTGTCTCACAGATCCGGGAAGGACAGGGGTCTTTTCTGAGGCAGCTCCTCTGAGGTCCTGCCTTGCATTTTCTTGAACGTGGATGATTCATGGATAGGTGGTGGAGTACTCTGTATAGGAATTGGGCCCCCGAGTTCCTGGAGTTCCTGGGCTGGCTCAGCCGTGGACTCAGCTGTGTGACCCTTGACCTCTCTGGGCCTCCACTCCCTGCTGTAAAATGCAGTGCTTGTGCGAAGAGATGTGCATTTGAGATTCCCACTTGGCAACTGCCTCCTTCCAACTGTCAGAAACCTTAGGCTGAGGGAAGAGCAGGCGGCCAGCTGGTGAGGTGAGGTGAGCTGGGCTGGGAGGTGTGTCGAGGTGTGTTGGGAGGTGAGATTGTTGGAGGTGAGCTGAGGTGTGCCGTACTCTTTGCTGTGAGTGAGGGGAGGAGTAAAGCAGACAGGCAGCTCCTGTGGTGGGCCATGGTGTAGACCAGACCTGAGATGGAATTCCAGCAGGGCCATTAATGAGGCTTGTGCCCCCAGTTAGGCTGTAGGCTTCCACTTCCTTATCAGTAAAACGGGGATGCTGACAGTATTCCTCATAGGGCTCTTATTAGAAGTCAGGACAATCCATTGATGTGTTGATGAGCACTGTGCCTGGCACATAGCCAGCATTTAATCAGCTGGATCCTCCCTGGTGAGGCTGGGTTGGCGAAAGGGCAGGACTTTGGAAATCAGGAAAATAACCACCTTTTTTTTCTCTTAACACAGAGAACTCAGTTTGGCCAGTGGGATACTGCTAGTTTTGAAAATGAGGAACAGAAACTAAAATTTCTCAAACTGATGGGTGGCTTTAAAAACGGGACCCCTTCGCTCAGCCGCCCCTCTAACACAGGCGGAAGGCCCAACATGGCTCTCAGCAAGAAGGCAGCTGACGCCCTGCAGCGGAACCTGCAGCAGGACTACGACCGGGCCATGAGCTGGAAGCACAAGCGGGGCACTGGCCTGGGCTTCTCCACCACCCCGGACAAAATCTTTTATATTGACAGGAATGCTTCCAAGTCAATCAAGTTTGAAGATTAAACTCTACTATCTTATCCTTCAAAACTGCCACAATTGCTTTTACTGTTCAGTTATGCAGTTGAAAGCCATTTGACAACTGTCTCAGATCAAATCTCTGCAGAGATTAAGTTGAAAACTCTGCCCATGTGCTTGGACAAACTGGGGTCAGGGAGCTCGTGTTTCAGAAGCCAAGAGAACATGTGAGTGATTAACGCCTACTATTTTGTGTATTAAGCATTCCATCCCTGTGTGAAGACATCAACATATATAAATAATAGCTAAATTTGCTGAGTGCTTAGTATGTGCCAGGTACGTACTACTGTGTTTCCCTCACGTTAATGTAGTTAGTAATTAGGAACTAACTAGGTGCTATTATCCCCATCTTACCGATGAGGAAACTGAGGTTCGGGGATGAAGTAATAAAATTGCCCCGGTTCACCCAGCCAGTAAGTGCCAGGTGCTGGCCTTCTGTATCCCACGTCCTGTATCACTATTCACCACTCCTAATGTCCTCGTCTAGGGAATTTTACCAGGAATACTGATGGGGGATGAAGTCTCTTGATTGAAGAGACAGAGGTTTTGTTAGATGTCTAAATCTCAAATAGGAAGTAGAGTTGATGGTCAACAGGTAAGGGCAAGCTCTTTTTCTTTTCCCATCCTGGAGAACCTTTAGGCAAAGAGGTCTGAATGGCCACAGGCAGATGTGGCTGAGCTTTCTCTCCATTTGGGAAATGTGTTTCTAAACCAATGTTGCTTTTTCTGGTTCTCCTGACTTCCATCCTCAGTGTTGAGCTTGGATTTAACCTTCATGCTTTAACTGAATTCTAACAATTTTAGCATTTTAGAGAGACTGTTAGTCTTAGTGAACCAACGGTGAATTCCCAGGGATATGTTTATTAGAATCTTTGTGACCACAAGGAAGAGAGTCCTAGGTGACTTGTGTGGCAGAGGTCTAATGCCGGCAGGCCTGAATGTGCGGGCACGATGCAGGAAGTTGCCTCATCATGACACTGTTACCGTATCTGGACTCTACAACCAGCTTCACAGAGCTCCAGGTACAATGACCTGAGTGACAAATGGCCACCTTCTTCATTCACCTAGCAGTTTCCATCTGAAAATACAGGTTCTGAGTAGGACGTTTTCACATCGCTTGGCCTGAATGCCTCCTATAGACGTCCCAGCTCAGGCAGGCCTAACTAAACAGCAGGATATTCAGTCTGTCACTGGGCAGGAAATCCTGATGTGTAGGGGACTGATACAGCAACTTAACAGAGAAACATTCTTTTTCTCTCTGCTCCATCCACCCTGTTGGTTTCATCGGGCTGCTTGAAAGAATGGCCATAGCAATTGTAGGCACAATATCAAGATACTAGAACTTGCCAGAGGAAGAAGAAAAACCTTGTGGTTCAAGGAAAGTTCCAGAAGACCTTTCATCATAACTCATTGCTTAGCCGTGGGTCATATGCCCATTTCTGAGCCAGCCCCTGGCATGTGGAGGAAGATTCTCCTCAAGCCAGTCATAAAGGAGGAGTGAGGAGCCGACGCTGGTGGTGGGACAAACATGGAGTCCACTACTGTCCCACTGGGCAGAGGTGAGGCAGGCCTGCCTGGGCGCAAGTAAGCATTGGCCAGGTCAGGAGTCATGTTTCAGGAAGGGCCACTTCGCTTAGAATGTGAACTGGGCCTTTGATGGACTCAACCTTGAGTTGAGATACATAATGAAAGAGGCCATCTAAATGCCGGGAAGGTAAGGTTCTGCCTTTGATTTAGCTGCTTCGGAGCACCTCTTTTCACAGGGGAATAAATCTCTCCTGGCCTTGATCAACACTTCAGGAATTCACTCACTGTACTGACTGCTTCTCTAATTGTTTTTAACTTGCCAAGAGCTCACACTACAGCTTGGGCCTGCCTTGGCTTGTCAGGAAGGATTGTGCTCTGCCATCTCTTGGGTGACTCTGGAGAGTCGCTGATCATTTGTCCACTGTCTTTTCCCCATAGTGATAGTTCTCATTAGCATGTGATGGTCAGGCCTTTCCCCTCCTGTCATTTAGTATATGTAGTCTTGTGTAATGGGTTTTGAGTTTTAAACCTAATGTGTCACCATTGGCTGAAGTATTCCACTGGCCCAGGGGAAGGTTTATGATAGTTTGTTTCTGAAGCAGGGTCTAGACAGTGCAGGTGGAACAGCTAAGACAGCAGGATCTCCAGTGACCTCAGAATGGACTTAGTCTTGGCAGAGATGCCATTTCTCAGAGAGTGGGTTTCTGTCCTGTAGCAGTCCTGCAGTCCTGGGAGGATTTTCACTCTGAGCTTCCTGTGTTAGCTGGGCCCTCGCCTTTGTACAGTAAACAACATTGGCTTGTGCCACCTCTGCCCCTTTGTCCCATGTCCAATGCCATCAATCTGCAAGGGTTTTTTTTTTGTGTGTCATCTCCTATGTTCTTGATGTCTTGACTCTGTGGAACATACCATGTCTCCACTGCAAGAGGAGGTTTGGGGACTTTTACTCAGAATTGGGGCAGGAGAAGTCTTGGCATATAGCACAGTCAGGGTCTTGGTTGAATATTTAACAGCCCTTTTCTCATTTCTCCCTTGGCTTTCTCACTTGACCCACCCTCCTTCCCTGTGGCAGGGTCCTTCCCTCCTTACAGTTGTCCTTATCCAGCCGTCGCTGAAACCTCATGATTTCCTGATTGCGTCTGTGCAGGGAGTGCTGCTGTTCCTGCCTTATTAGCCCCTAGGCCCTGCCCCGAGGCTTGCTTTCCATATCTAGACTGGCCCATCAAAAGTGTTTGCTAGGTAGACAAAGTTCTCCTCTAAAAGAAATTGTGTATTCAGCTCTACAAACAGAATTATTCAGGTTTGTGCACCCCCACCCCAGATGTCCATGTCCCAGTCATGAGAACTTAGGAGTATTAGGACACAAAACAAAAAGGAGTTGAGGGTAGCGGATGGAATTAACAGTTGCCAGTCAGTTGACCTTAAAATAAGATTATCCTGGATTGTCTGATTGGACCCAGTTTAATCATAACAGGTCCTTAACTATAGAAGAGGGAGGCAGAAATATGGAAGAGACTTGTAAGAACAACTCAACCAGGGGCGCCTGGGTGGCTCAGTGGGTTAAGCCTCTGACTTTGGCTCAGATCATGATCTCAGGGTCCTGGGATTGAGTCCCGAGTCAGGCTCTCAGCAGGGAGCCTGCTTCCTCCTCTCTCTCTCTCTCTCACTCTCACTCTGCCTGCCTCTCTGCCTACTTGTGATCTCTCCGTGTCAAATAAATAAATATAATATTAAAAAAAAAAAAACAAAACTCAACAAGCTGTTGCTGGTTTTAAGATAGAGGAAGGGGCCACAAGCCAAGGTATGCAGCTGCCCTCTAGAAGCTAGAAAAGTCAAGAAAACATTCTTCCGCAGAGCCTCCAGAAGGAACAAAGCTGTGCCCACACCTTCACTCTGAGGGAAAGTCCCCTAAGATCTGTTGGAGTTGGAACAAATCTGCAAAGTGAAAGAATTGTATTGGTGTAAGCCACTAAGTTTGTGGTAATTTGTTAAAGCAGCAATAGAAAAGTTGTATAGGTCTCATGCAGAACTTTTCTTCATTTTTTTTAACCTTATTTCCTAAAATTTTTTGAATTTTTATTTTTCTGTTGTCCTTTGTAATAACAGTAGACTTCATCCCCTGTAGGCTGTGATTTTCAGAGACTGGCTAATTGATTCAGTAATGGGCTGAGGAAAACCACAAAAAATCATAGAAAATCTGAGCTTTTGCCTGGGCCTGGTGACAGATGGTTCTGAAGCGCCTTTGGTGTAATGAATATTCAACCTAATACGAAAGTCCAAATTCATGTCAATTTAAGAACATTACGTTACTCAGGCTTGGGAATGAACACTGTCCGGTAAGAACAACCTCAGAGTAGAAAAAAGGACTTAAAGCAGGTTATTTGTGAATTTGCCAATTGTGTTTCATTTAAACGGTATCATATAGTTAACAGTGGTATTTGAGATCATTTTAATGGAAATAATTTTGTGAAATAAAGGTCATTTGGTAATATTTGAGCAATACCACCATGTTTTCTGAATTTCTGTATGTTTTGTCCAGTAAAGGCGAGCAAAAGGGTTATTTTTCAGGATCCACTGTTTTTTAATGTTGGCTCTTTTCTCAGGCTGGGGCCCAGGGGGTGGAGTAATTCACAGTTCTGTTGGCCAAGAAATCCGTATCATATTCTTTGGTCCTAAACTGTTCAGTAAAAATAGGAGTTTAATATAAATTTATTTTTTAAATGATTTTAGCCGCTTTTACTGAGATTGTGTGAACTATGATCCTATATTTCACAGGGTAGAGAGGATATGTAATTTATGTCCATTTTATACCTTCCAAATCCACAACTTGGATTAAATGGGTGCATTTTCCTGAGCGCAGACTTCCAGGCTGTGAATCACCACCAATCAATATTAATGCTTTTACTGATTGAAAATAAAATGTCAGTGGAAGCTCATCAGCAGTAATACAAGAATCAGATCCCAGATTCCAAAAATCTGGTGGTAAAAAAAAAAAAAGAATCACATGCAGTTTAGAATTATGGCTGCAGAGCGAACAGAACAGTATGTTTAGACAAGTTCTCTTCTGGATGAAGAGAGTCAGAAGTAATTAAATGAACAGTCATGAACATAAACATTCCTTTGGGAGGTTTATTCAGTTATAGAATACTTTCCACTGAAGCCACAGAGGGAGTTGCAGATTTGACCTCACTTTCTCTAATCCACCACTGTGTGTTTTTAAAATTTATTTTTAATAGTATTTGGCATACATATTATTAGTTTTATGTGTACAACATAGTCATTTGATGTTTTATATGCATTAAAAAATGCCTACCACAGAAAGTATAATTACCGTCTTTCACTGTACAAAGTTATTAAAATATTACTGATTGTATTTCCTCTGCTTACTTATATCCCTGTGATTTACTTATTTTATAACTGGAAGTTTGTATCTCTTAATCCCCTTTGCCTATTTCCCTCTTCTTCCCACCTCCCTGCCCTCTGGCAACCACCAGTATCTTCTCTGATTTTTGAGTCTGTTTCTATTTTTGTTTATTCATTTCTTTATAATCAAATTATATGAAATTATATGGTATTTGTCTTTTTCCAACTTATTTCACTTACCATAAGCTTGTAGTATATCCATGTAGTTGGGAAAGGCAAGATTTTGTTCTTTTTTATGGCTGAGTAATATTCCTGTGTGTTGTGTGTGTCCCCACACCATATTATCAGTGGACATATAGCATGTATCTTTATCTTGGCTATCATTGTAAATAATGCAGGGATAAACATAACGTTGTATATATTTTTTTGAATCCGTGTTTTTGGTTTCTTTTGGTAAACACCCAGAAGTGGATCATATGGTATTTCTATTTTTAATTTCTTGAGGAACCTCTGTACTGTTTTCTACAGTAGCTGCACCAGTTTACATTCCCACCAACAGTGCATGGAGGTTCCCTTTTCTCCACACCCTCCACAACACTTGTTATTTCTTGTCTTTGATTATAGTCAGTCTGACAGGTGTGAGGTGATGTCTCACTGTAATTATCATTTGCATTTCCCTGGTGATGAGTGATGTCGAGCATCTTTTCATCTTTTGGTCATATATATGTCTTTGGAAAAAATGCCTGCTCAAATCCTCTGCCCATTTTCAGTTGAATTATTTGAGAGATTTTGGTGTTTAGTTGTATGAGATTTTTGCATTTTTTATATGTTTTGGGTATTAACTCCTTATCAAATATTTACATATATCTTTTCCCTTTTAGTAGTCTGCTTTTTTGTTTCATTGATAATTTCCTTTGCTGTGCAAAAGCTTTTTAATAGTCCAGTTATTTAGTTTTGCTCATGTTGCCCTTGCCTGAGGAGATAGATCCAGAAATCTATGTTAAGACCATTGTCTAAGCATTTACTGCCTAGGTTTTCTTCCAGGAGTTTTTTATGGTTTCAGGTCTTACATTTAAGCCTTGAATCCATTTTGAATTTTTTGTTTTTAGGATTTATTTTACTTTTGGGACTGGGTGGCATCAGGTCAGGTCATGATCCCAAGGTGTTGGGATCGAGTCCTGCATCAGGCTCCTTGCTCAGTGGGGAGCCTGCTTCTCTCTCTGCCTCTGCCTGCCACTCTGCCTGCGTGTGTGCTCACTCTCTGACAAATAAATAAGTAAATAAATCAAATCTTTAAAGATTTCTTTTACTTTATTTGTTTGAGAGAGAGAGAGAGCATGACAGGGGAGAGGTCAGAGGGAGAAGTAGACTCCCCACTGAGCAGTCCCAGTGTGGGGCTCAATCCCGGGACTCCAGGATCATGACCTGAGCTGAAGGCAGTTGCATAACCAACTGAGCCACCCAGATGCCCTGAATATATTTTTGTATGTGGTGTAAGAAAGTGGTACAGTTTCATTCTTTTGATGTACCTGTCCATTTTCCCCAGCACCACTTATTGAGGAGACTGTCTATCTCCCTATTGTTAGATCCTTGAATCTGTTGTCATAGGGTAATTAACCATATAACTGTGGGTTTATTTCTGGGCTCTCTGTTCTCTTCTGTTGATCTATGTGTCTTTGTGCCAGTACTGTTCTGTTTTGATTACTATTGCTTTGTAGTGTAGTTTGAAATCTGGAATTGTGCAACCTCCAGCTTTGTTTTTCCTGTCCTAAGATTGCTTTGGTATTCAGGGCCTTTCGTGGTTCCATACAAATTTTAGGATTGTTTGTCCAGTTCTGTGGAAAATGCCATAAGTATTTTAATAGGGATTACACTGAACCTGTAGATTGCTTTGGGTAGTATGGACATTTTTAACAGTACTCTTCCAGTCCATGAGCATGGTATATCTTTCCATTTATTTATGTGACCTTGTTTCTTTCATCAGTGTCTTACAATTTTCAGTATAGTTCTTTCACCGCCTTGGTTAAATTTATTCTTAGGTATGTATGTATTCCACTGTAGTTAATATGCGGTGTAATACTAGTTCAGGTGCGTAATACAGTGATTCACTGATTCTGTACATTACTGACTGCTCATCATAATAAGCAGTCTTCATCTATTTTTACCCACCCCTCACCCACCCTACCCATCTGCCCTCTGGTAACCATCAGTTCTCTTAGTTAAGAGTCTGTTTTTTGGGCGCTTGGGTGGCTCAGTGGGTTAAAGCCTCTGCCTTTAGCTCAGGTCATGATCCCAGAGTCCTGGGATCGAGCCCCGCATTGGGCTCTCTGCTCGGCAGGGAGCCTGCTTCCTCCTCTCTCTCTGCCTGCCTCTCTGCCTACTTGTGATCTCTGTCTGTCAAATAAATAAATAAAATCTTTTTTAAAAAGTCTGTTTTTTGGGTTGTCTCTTTTTTCTTTGTTCATTTGTTTTCTTAAATTCCACATCATATGGTATTTGTCTTTCTCGGACTTTTTTCACTTACACTCTCTAGATCCGTGTTGCAAATGGCAAGATTTTCTTTTTATGGCTGAGTAATATTCAAGTGTGTACGTGTCACATATTCTTTATCCATTCATCTATTGATGGACAGTTGGGCTGCTTACATTCAAAGTAATTACTGATAGGTATGTATGTATTGCCATTTTGTTGCTTGTTTTATGGTTGTTAAGTAGTTCTGTTCCTTTTGCTCTCTTTTCTCACTGTTTGCTGGCTTTCTTCAGTGGTAGACTTGAACTCCTTTCTTTCTTTTTGCATGTCTGTTACTGATTTTTGATTTGTGGTTACCATTAGGTTTGTAAATAACTGTATACATCAGTCTATATTAAGTTGATGGTCCCTTAAATTTGAATCTGTTCTTTACCCCCCCCCCCCATTTAAAGTATATGGTGTCATACTTTATTTTGTGAAATCCTTGACTGATTTTTATAGATATACTTAATTTTCCTACTATTGTGCTTTCTGCTTTTCTTCCTCCTCTTTATAGTCTCTCCTTTCTACTCAGAGTCCCCTTTAACATTCTTGTATAGCTGGTTTTGTGGTCATGAATTTAACTTTTATTTGTCTGGGAAACACTTTCTCTCTTATTCTGAATGATACCCTTGTTGGATTGGATATTCTTGGTGGCAGGTTTTTTCCTTTCAGCACTTTGAATATATTGTACCACTCCCTTCTGGCCTGCAAACATTTCTGCTGAAAAATCACCTGATTGCCTTACAGGGTTTCACTTGTATGTAACTGTTTTCCCTTGTAGCTTTTAAAATTCTCAATTACTGCTGTTTGCCATTTTAATTACTAAGAATGTGTCTTGGAGTGGACCTCCTTGGGTTGATTTTGATGGGGGCTCTGTGCTCAGATCTGGATTTCTGTTTCCTTAGCCAGATTTGGGAACTACTAAGCTCTTATTTTTTAAACTTTCTGCCCCCTTTTCTCTTTCTTCTCCTTCTGGGATCCCTATAATGCAAATTGTTGTTATGCTGATAGTATTGCTGAGTTCCCTAAGTCTGTTTTCATTTTTTTCTCCTTCCTGTTTAATTTGATTGCTTTCTATTACTCTGTCCTCTAGTCATTGATCATTCTTCTGCTTCCTCTAATCTATTTATTCCATCTAGTATAGTATGAATTTCATTTATTGAGTTATCTCTGGTTGGTTCTTAGGTTTTCTGTCTCTTTGTCAAAGGATCTGAGGTCCTCCACTCTTTTCTGCAGTCCAGTGGGTATATTTATGACTATTACTTTAAATTTTTTATCAGACATATATATTACTTGTTTCTATTCTGTTTAGCTCCCTTGTTTCGATTTTGTCTTGTTCTTTCATTTGTGATATTCCTTTATCTCTTCATTTTGTCTAACTCTGTGTCTGTTTCTGTTAGGAAGGTCAGCTGCCTCCCCTATTCGTGAAAGTGGTGGCTTACGAAGAAGAGGTCCTGTAGTGGCATGCAGTATCCTGTTTGCCAGAACCTGCTGTTTCTGGGGTGTTTACTGTGTGTGTTGTGAGTGCCCTGTTACCGTGGCTGAACCGCTTTTGCCTTAAGCTGTCTGCAGTGGCCCTTTGCCTATTGTGGGCACGGTTTGGTCCCTGTGTTAGTGGGTCAATCTGGGGCCACCTTGGGCTTGAGTTGAGTCAGACCAAGTGTTTGCCACAGATGCAGTAGCACTCAACTACTGGGCACTTTCCTTGTGTTGAGGCCTGAGCTTTTGGGCTCTGGCCAAGGATGCATTGGAGGGAGAAAGTCCATAGAATCCAGGGGTGCCTGGTTGTAGCAGGGTTTGTGCTGTAGGTTGCTATTGGAGGGGACCTGCAGCCACCTACAGCTCCTGCCGAGACTGCTGGGTTGGATTGGGCAGATCCACAGACGTGCGAGTTGGGGTGCGCAGTGCCATCAAGCTAGCGTGGAAAGCGTGCTCTGCTGGTTCCTGTGGGTGTCTGTCATGGCACTCACCAGCTCCTTTGTCCTTGGAGAAGTGTCCCAAGGAGCCTTGCCTCTGCAGAACATACTCTAATATTAGTAAATCAATCTCACTCTTGGATACCCCAGGCATTTTTCAAACTGCTACTTCTATGTTTTATCTCCATGGGGCTGTTTATTGTACAGTCTGCTTAAGGATAGAATCAGTTTTCTATTATCCTGGCTCTCCAGAGCTGAGCCCTCTGATTTTTAAAGTTCCAGGTGTCAAGCTGCATTGACTGTAAGAACTAGTGAAATTATGCCCCTCTGCTTTTCAAAGCTAAATGTTATGGGGATTCATCTTTCCTGGGTGGGCTCCTCATGCCTGGGGTGCCTGGGGTGAGGGTCTGTTTCTTGACCCTGTCCAGGCCCGTGGGCAGCCCTCCCTCACGTGGATAGTCCTGTAGTCATTTTACCTCCCAGCTGTGTCTCAACTTTTCCTACCCTCTTCAGTGTGGTCTCTTCTCTACGTTTAGCTGTGGAGAGTCTGCTTTGTCCTGTTTTACCCTTTTTAATGTGGTTGTAAACAGTGTTTTTAAAACTTTTTCCTCCTGCTAGTTTATTATTGGCATATAAAAATGAAGCAGATGTATTAATTTTTGTATCCTGCAACTTCTACTGAATTCATTTATTATGGTGAGTTTTGGGATTTGGGGGGGGTTGTTTTTGGTCTTTAGAGGTTTTTTTTTTTTTTTCAAGATTTTATCCATTTGACAGAGAGATCACAAGCAGGCAGAGAGGCAGACAGAGAGAGGGGGAAGCAGACTCCCCGCTGAGCAGAGAACCCAATGCGGGGCTCGATCCCAGGACCCTGAGATCATGACCTGAGCCGAAGGCAGTGGCTTAACCCACTGAGCCACCCAGGCGCCCCTAGAGTTTATATAGCAAGATTTCTGCACGCCTGCTGTGGGAGGGGACCTGTAATCATCTGAAACTGCCAGCAGACTTGCACAAATCTTGTCATCTGCTAATAGTGACAGTTTTACTACTTTACCAGTTTGGATGCCTTTTCTTTTTCTTACATGATTGTTCTGGCTCAGCCCCCTGTGCTATGTGAAGAAACGGAGAGCAAACATTCTTGTCCCGTGTCTGATCTTAGAGGAAAAGCCTTCAGCTTTTTGATATTGGGTATGATGTTAGTTGTGGGTTTGGGCTTTAATTATGATGAATTATGTTCCCTCCACGCCCCCTGTGTTGAGTTGTTATCACGAATAGGTGAATTTTGTCAGAATTTTTTTTTTTTTAATCTCATGAGATGATCATGATTTTTAATCCTTCATTTTGTTAATGTAGTGGATCACATGGGTTGATTTGCAGATACTCAACTATCCTTGCATCCCTGGAATAATTCGGTGAGTAATCCTTTAAATGTTTTTATTGAATTTGGCTTGCTAATATTTTGTTGAGGAGTTTTGCACTGGTGTTCATCAGGGATATCATTGGCTTATAATTAGCATTTTCCCCCTTGTAGTGTGTATCTTTATCTGGTTTTGGTTTCAGAGTAATGCTGGCCTTACAGAATTTGGAAGCATTCTTTCCTCTTCAGTTTTTTGCAGTAATGGAAAAGGATAGGTGTTTAACTCTTTAATTTAACTCTTTTTAAATGTTTGGCTTTACCTGTGAAGCGATCAGGCCCTGGACTTTTGTTTGTTGCAAGGTTTTGGGTTACTCATCCAATCTCCTTACTAGTGACCATTCTGTCCAGATTTCCTGTCCTTGATTCAGTTTTGGAATATTTTATGTGCCTAGTAATTTGTCCATTTCTTCTAGATTGTCCAGTTTGTTGGCATACAGTTTTTTTGCAGTAGTCTCTTACAATTCTTTGTAAGAAGTTAAAATTGTAACTTCTTACAAGAAGTTACAATTGTAACTTCTCCTTCATGTCTGATTTTATCTATTTGAGTCCTCTTTTTTCTTTAGTGCAGCTAAAGGTTTGTCAGTTTTTTCAAGAACCACTTCTTGGATTCATTGGTCTTTTGTTGTTGGGTTCATGTTTTTTGTTTTTGGTCTCTATTTCATTTATTTCCACTCTGATCTTCATTATTTCATTCCTTCTGCTAACTTTGGGCTTGTTTGTTCTTTTTCTAGTTCCTTTAGTTGTAAGGTTAGATTGTGTTATTTTTCTTGTTTCTTGAGGTATACCTGTATCGCTATAAATTTCCATCTTAGAATTGCTTTTTCTGTGTCCCAAAGATTTTGAAACACTGTATTGCCATTATTCTTTGTCTTGGTATTTTTTTAATTGCCTTTTTGGTTTCTTCATTTACCCATTGGTTGTTTAGTACCATGTTGTTCAGTGTCTATGTGTTTGTGGTTTTTCTAATTTTTTGATTGCTAGATCTTATGGCCTGAAGTGAGTCTCTTGTAGGCATCATATGGATGTCTTTTTATTTATCATTTTTTCAGTAACCCTATATCTTTGGATTGGAGCATTTAGTCTATTTACATTTAAAATAAGTATTGATAGGAATATACATTTGCCCTTGAATAAGGTGGTGGTTAGGGACACTGACTGACCTTCCTGCAGTTGAAAATCCACATGTAACTTTTGAGAGCCCCAAAACTTAAGTATTAAGTCAGGAGCCTTGCTTGGTAACATGAACAGTTGGCTGACATAGTTTGTATGTTAGATGTACTATATTCTTAAAGTAAGAAAGTCATAAGGAATAGAAAAGACATTTACAGTATTGTATTTATTTAAAAAAAAAACATGTAGTTCAGACCTTTGCTGTTCAAGGGTTAGCTATACTTGCATTTTAATTGTTTTCTGGTTGTTTTGTTCTTTTCTGTTCTCTTACTCTCTTTTATTAGTGACTTTTAGTCTTATGCTTGGATTCTTTGATATTTTGTGTGTCTACTAAAGATTTTTGGTTACCATGAGGTTCATTTATAACAATGTCTAGCAGTCTATTTTAATGGTCACTTCAGTTCGAACATATTCTGAAAGCACTGCATTTTTACTGCCCTCCCCTTCCACATTTTATGTATTTGGTGTCATACTTTACATCTTTTTATCTTGTGTATCCATTAACTAATTATGGTAGATAAAATTGATACTGCTTTTGTCTTTCATATTATTATAAATGATTGATTTACTAACTTTACTGGATGTTTATCTGTGAAGTTTTTTCTTTCATAATTTTCATCTAGGTATGTCCTTTTACACTTAAAGGAGTCCTTTTATCATTTCTTGTAAGGCTGGTTTAGTGGTGATGAACTCTTAACTTTTATTCGGGACACTTTATTTCTCTAGCAATTCTGAATGATACTCTTGACAGGTATTCTTGGCTGTAGGGTTTTTTGTTGTTTATTTCTACCCCCCTAGCACTTGGAATAGATGACACCATTCATTTCTGGCCCACATAGTTTTTGCTGAAAAATCAGCTGATAGCCTTATGGGTATGTTATTAGTTGCTTTTCTCCTACTGCTTTTAAGGTTTTCATTAATTTTTCATTAATTTTTTTCATTAATTTTTGACATTGTACAGTTGACCCCTGAACAATGTAGGGGTTAGAGGCACCAATCCCCCTGTGCAGTTGAAAATCGACATAACTTTTGACTGTCCCCAGGTTTACTAATAGTCTGCTGTTGACTAGAAGTCTTAAACAGCTGTTAGGCACATATTTTCTGTTATATGTATTATATAATATATTCTTAAAGTTGGAGAAAATAAGAAATCACAAGAGAAAATCTAGTACTATTCTGTATAAAAGAAGTATTCACATGTAAGTGTTTTTGTGTTGTTCAAGGGCCAGCTTTATCATGTGTCTTGGTGTGGACCTCTTTGGATTCATCTTGTTTGGGGCTCTCTGTGATTCCTGGTACTATAATGTCTATTTCCTTTTCTAGATTGTAGAATTTATCAGCTATTATTCAATTAAGTTTTCTGGTTTTTTTCTCTCTCCTCTCTTGGGATGCTTGTAATGCCAGTGTTCCAGATTGCTGATTCATTTTTCTGCACCCTCTAATTTGATGTTGATACACAGATGGTATTTTTCATTTGTTACTGTATTTGGCTCTTACTGGTCCCTTTTTATATTTTCTGTTAAAGTTCTCATTGAATTCAAGTCCAGCTAGCATCTTTATGACTGTTACTTTGAATTCTTTATCAGGTGGATTGCTTATCTCTGGCTCATTTTTTGAGATTTTGTTTTCTTTTATTTGGAACCCATTCCATTTTGTCTACTCTGTATTTAGTAGGTCAGCTACATCTGGTCTTCTATAGAAGGCATCCTGTGGGGCCAAAAGCGCTGTCTTCCCAGGCCACCAGAACCAGGTGCTCCAGGCCTGTCCCTGTGTGGGCTGTGTGAGCGGCAGGGAGATTTGGCCACAACCGCTATGAGCATTGTGGTAAGCATAAGTTGTGCCTTTTGAGAAGGTGGGTCCAAAGAGGAATGCCTTGTCAGTGCCAGTGGTTCTAGCAAAGTGTCAGAACTGGTACCTGCCAGCATTGGACGAGGTGGGCTACACGAGGGCAAGACAGTGGTACCTGCTAACTCTTCCCTTCCCAGAGAAAATTCCTACAGACTTGCCCATCCCAGCACATGCCTTAAAAGTAGTAAATGTCCTTCATGTATAACCCAGCACTTTCCAAACTGATGCCTTGGTGATGGGTCTCAGAGTGATTAAGAGTACACCCTCAGGGGCGCCTGGGTGGCTCAGTGGGTTAGAGCATCTGCCTTCAGCTCTGGTCATGATCTAGGGTCCTGGGATCGAGCCCCACATCAGGCTCTCTGCTCAGTGGGGAGCCTGCTTCCCCTCTCTCTCTCTCTGCCTGCTTCTCTGCCTACTTGTGATCTCTCTCTGTCAAATAAATAAATAAAATCTTTAAAAAAAAAAAAAATACACCCTCCGCTTTCTATAGCCTTTGGCTCTCCCTGAGTTAAGCCCCCAGATTTCCAGAGTTCAACATCATGGGAGCTCATCTTCCTGGTGCTACATACCCCACCCAGTGAGGGGCTTGACCCTCACCACTTATGGGTGACAGCCCTCCCACTTTATGGCTCACTGTGCCGGAGATGGGGTTCTTGACCTCATCTCTGCCCCTCCTACCCCTCTCACTGCAGCTTTTTGTCCCCAGCTGTGTAAGAGCCATGGCACTGTCTTTGGATTGTTCTCAGTGAGTTGCATGTTGTGTAGCTGCATCATTGGCATGTCCGTGGGAAAGGTGAGTTCAGCACCTCCTTACTCTGCCATCTTTCCAGGGGGTGCAGTGGGGCTTCCTGCCAGTGGTGCTTGTGTTTGCCCTGGAGCTGTGGCTGGGCACCCACTGCCGTGTCGCCAGGGGGCACCACATACGCCTGAGCCGCTGCCCCTGGTCTTGTGTGTTGCCGAGGGCTAGGTGTCCATCAGTAGATTCCAAGTCCTATCAAGAACTGCTTTTGATAGGAAAGCTGATGGCACCATCTACCTTTTGTCAGTCTTCTATGGGGTTTTAGACAACATTCAATTCCAGACTTGAGGCCTTCAAATTAGGTAACAGTGGCTCTTTAAAAGTAGACACATTTCAAGGTTTTTTCTAGTTTAAAAACAACAGCAACAACAACAACATACACACATGACAGACATTACTTGCATTCTTCTGTTTCTTGATAAAGGCCGATCTCAAGGCCATTGTGCAAAGACACTGCTACTTTTGTGAACAAGATTGGATTTTAATGCTCTGACAATTCCTACTTTTTCACTGTCAAAATAATCTGAGTAGAGGTCAAAGCTTAAACCAATTCGTATATGTAAAAAAAAACCAAAAAACAAAAAAAAGATAGAGCAGGTCTTTCTGGACTTAGCTTCACAGCCCCAGTCAGGTCCTTGTTTGCAGAGGGAGCCTGAGGGCCAGTTCAGTCAGATGACCCATATCTGGTTGTTTGCTTCGCTTCTTGATGTATTCCAGAGTTTTCACCTAGGAGGAAAAAGAATGATCAGTATCCTTTCTGGTTCGCCAGTGAGCCCACAAATCAACCATACTGTGAGCTCATGCTTTCTTCCAGCTCAAGTCTTCAAGGATAAAGGAGGAGAAGAAAGCAACAGAGTCTTTAAAGTATGGGGTGCCGGAGGGGCTTAGTCAGTTAAGGGTCTGCCTTCAGCTCAAGTCATGATCTCAGGGTCCTGGGATCGAGCCCCCTCAGCAGGGAGCCTGCTTCTCCCTCTCCCTTTGCCACTCCCCCAGCTTGTGCTGCTTTGCTCTCTGTAATTTTTTTAAAAGATTTTATTTATTTATTTGACAGAGAGCACAAGTAGGCAGAGCAGCAGACAAAGGAAGAGGGAGAAACAGGCTCCCCGCTAAGCAGAGAGCCCAGTGTAGGGCTCCATCCCAGGACTCTAAGATCATGACCTGAGCCGAAGGCAAACACTTAACTGAGCCATCCATGGGACTGAGTGCTCCCTTAATAAGTAAAATTCTTTTTTAAAAAATGAAAGAAAGCAAAGTCTCTAAGTACAACTTCTTAGATTATAATTTGCTTATAAAGTCAGATCTTGGTGTGACCAGGAATAGCAGATATTTTTATATATGTGTATTTTATCAGAGGGAATAAAAAGGGGAGACTAGGATTTGTTGAGGCCAAGCTGTGCTCTGGCCAGTGGGTTTACATCATTCACCAGGACCCCCATGCCCTCCCAGTGCCTCACCATGGTCCTGGTATCCGCACACCCGTGCCTCTGGGCCAGGTGCCAAAGGTTGACAGAGAGCTGGTTGAGTCTGTTGTTGCGCAGGTCCCCGTGGGCCAAGATGCTGTTAAAGAAGGAAAGCCCCAGCGAGCTTTGGCGCTTCAGAGCCTGAAATAGAAAAGAGAGATTACCCTCCGGCAGTGGGGCTCAGGCTGGGCGCAGCGTTGATGGTGGCTCTACCGTGGATCGTCTGGAGGGCAAGCTGCTGAACCTCCCCAGCCCCACCTTCATCTGTAGGACAGTAAGGCAATGCCAGCTCCGAGGGTAGGTGAGGAATGAGATGAAGCATTAAAGGCCCTTCATTCTGTGCCTCCTACATGGGTATTACTTACGAAATGGAAGCAGAAGCAAGTGATAGGCCTTCTTTCAAGTACAAACGAGAACTGAAAGGCTACAATCAAATGTCCTTCGGATGTATCCTCGAGCTACCCAAAGTTATGGTCACCATCCAGGGCAGAAATAAAGACCCATGACTGCTCCCCATAAATGGCCCAGGCCCAGCTTTCATAAGAACTATTCTATAATAATGAAATCTTGCCTCTAATTAGAGGTACCCAAACAAGGAAAGCCTAACCAAAAAAGACCAAACCTGAATTCAGCAAGAGGCCTTGGAGAAAGGAAGCAAGGTCTGAGAAGTAAGCAGGCACGTGGGAAGGCCAAGTGAATATGTGGGCCTAACCAGCAAGCCAGATTCTGTCGCATGTCCATGAGGGCCCTGGACAGCTGCTGACCTGCGCGCCTGCTAGATGCCCTTGGCTCACAACGCAGAACATCGGTGAGTCCAGCAAAGCAGTTGAGAAAGGAGCCCTTAAAGTGGGCCAGGTATTCTGCTCTGTGCTTTACACAGCTCATCTAATTTAATCTACATAGCAGATCTTTGTAGGAAGCACATCTCTTACCAGCTATGCGCATGTAGCCACTGTCTCCCAAGGATCCCTTGAATAAGGATCTCCTTATTCAAGCATTACACAGGGTGCTGAGGTGAGGGGACTGTGCGGATGGAATCCGTTACGGACCTTAGAGAACCCTGGACTATCTGGGTGGGCCCAGTCTAATCCTGTGAGCCCTAAAAGGCAGAGAAATTTCTGAAAGACCCATAGCAGAAGAGGAGGCAGAAAGGGTGAGATCAGAGAGATTTGAAGCATGAGGATATGAACCACCATTGGTGGCTTTCAAATGGAGGAAGGGGGCCAAAAGCCAGGAACCGCAGCCAACTTCTCGAAGCTGAGAACAACCTCTAGCCAACAGCAGGGAAACGGGACCTTAGTGCTACAACTGCATACAACTCAAATTTGCCAACACCCCAAAGAAGCCAGTCAATGCCTTGATTTTGACCTTGTGAAACTTTGCCAGTGCCAACCCCCCAAACTGCTATAATAAATCAATGTTTTAAGCTGTTGAGTTTGTGGCTTTTTTTTTTTTTTTCCCTCAAGGCTGCAAGAGGAATCCCCATTTTGCAGATACACTCAAAGCTCGGAAGGCTTTGGGGGACTTGCTCACGGACCACAGCTAGTAAGTAGAAAGCACAGTAAGTACAAAGCAGGCATTTGAACTCCAGTCGTCCTGCTCCAAAGCCTGTGCCCACACCCTCCCATGTCCCACTCCAGCTTCATAAATATTCCCATAGACCCGGTGTTAGCATCACATTAGGAATCCACATTCTGAAGAGACTAAGCGTTGCTTTTTCAACTACTCAAGGTAGACAAAACCAACCTTCTAACTATCGGTCTGTCCATCCATCATTCCACAAACCGTCACGGTTCAGCTAACTGCTGAACCAACTTAATCCCTGCTGCCATCCTCAGCCAAGTGAGAATTTAAAATCTCTTTGTGGAGGAAAAAATCCTGTTGAGGCGCAGCTTTAAGGACAGTTGGGCATGGGGCTGAGTGGCATTAAGAGACCTCCACTGGAGGACCAGGTGAGCCTTGGCCACGGTGTGGACCTGGTGACAGTCCCAGAAGTAGCAGAACTGACTGAAAATGACCATCAAGGAGTGAGGTCATGCTGTGCACTGGCCAAGCCTGCGGGCCACAGGAGAAAAGCAGCACGTTCTAGGCACAGACAAACTAAGTGGCTGCCGAATGCCTGCTTAGGGTCCTTTGATCAGACAATGCAATTCTACCCAACCAGGAACCTGGGCCGAGACCAGCATTCTGTGGGCTCCAGTCCAGGCTGCTGCCTGCCTTTTAAGCCGGCCCCCATCTGATGGCTAGGACAACAGGAGGGTACGTTCTGCTTCTATCTACAGGACAAAACTAAAACAAATTCTATTTCAAATACAACTAAAAGAGTTTCCCCCTGAGAGAGGTCCTTTAACTACATTTCATTGAAGTAGGAGAGATTTTTTTTTTAAAAGACAAGGGAGATAGTATCTAACAACGAGCTATTTCTCTATTCTGTATCTTCTCAGCATTTTACCCCCAAAACCCCCATCCACATGTGTTTCAAATGCACAGCCCATTAAAAGTGAAGCCATGAGAGACTGACCTGAGGGATAGAAGTCCTGCAAGCTGACATGCAAAGACCCCCAAACCATGAACACATTATGAAAACGGAATCAGGGCCTTGAGCCCCCTCCTCCTCTTCCTCAGAGGTTTTAAATAAAAATAAGCTTTCATTCTTTTCCTATGAGAACTGTCATTTCCAGGAAGCTCCCTGGGTCTGGCATAATTCCCAGCTTCACCCCACCTAAACAAACAACTTCATCAAGCTCTGAGTAAACCGGCAAGCCCCTTCTTAGAGATTTGGAGAAAATTTTGGAAGCAGGGTTGCTTCCATCCAGCACTAAGAAATGACCTACTCCAGATGGGCATCAGCACTCGGTGGTTTTCAACAGCACGAAACTTTGCTCTCCACCTGGTAGAGAAATCTGACCCCTGCTTCCCAGTTCCCAGACTTGATGATCCTGTGTGCAGGGCCCCTGCCGCGACCTGCTTGCCTATGCGGACTTCCACACCGCACTGTTAAAATGAAGGATGGTTGTTCCGTTTTAGCTCGGTCCACCCATATTTTTCTAATAAATGTGCATATATGGAAGGACATTTTCACTGAATGTCCCTGGTATTTATGGGAGTTGAAATGTTCTTTGGAAGAATTCCAACTTCGCTGGTTTTTTTTTCAGAATCCTGTTTCAGAGTCATTATTACAATCAATACCCCCTCCTCCAAGAGAAAGAGACATAATTGTTAAATACAAACCCAGCACTGTCCCCACCCCCACAACTGCAAAAATACGTTCCAAGACCCCCAGTAAACACCAGAAACCACAGCCAGTTCTGAACCTTTTATGATACTGTTTTTTCCTATATACATACCTCTGACAGTTTATAGATTAGGGACAGTAAGAAATTAACAAAAGGGAATTATATACTGTAATCAAAGTTATGTTAATGTGGTTTCTCAAAATACTGTACTGTACTCATTCTTACAATTACTGCTCCATGAGATAAGGGAATGACACAGGCACTGCGACGTCTTGTTAGGCTGCTCTTGACTTGATTAGACGTCAGGAGTCGGGGGTAGAATCTGCTTTTGGACAGTAGTTGGCCCCGGTAACTGAAACTGCATGGCAGCGGGGTAAGGGGAGACTGTGTCCCAGTAGTGGGACACAACAACTATATATAGTTTTCAGCTTGATTTTTATTGTGAGTTTGAGGGTTGTTCTAGGTCATGGTCCTTTATGCTGTAGGTGGCCACCTCTGATTAAACCTAGCCTTCTAAATCAGGTCAGGGTGAAGAAATGTATTTTCAAGCCATGTGCCAAATTTTTCTTGGGTGTTACCTGTTAAACAGTACTGCTCTAAGAGGTCCCTGGGCAAAAACCTGGTGCCAGAACCATGGTTTTAAAAATCAGGAAAAGGTGCCTAAGAAGAACTTTTCAGGGCAGAGGAGCTGAAGGTAAAGGACCCCATTTCTACCTGAGAGGTAGAAAGAGCTCGCCCCTGAAAGCTACCAATACTCAGAGACAAAAAAAGAATAGTTTTTAGCCCTAAGAATTTGCTCATGTTTGAAAAAGGCCCTTTAGTTGGTAGAGAATTGCCTCTTCTGATAGTTACTGGTTTGATTACCAGTTTCCCCGGAGAAATTGGGGTTCTGATTCTGCCCTTTCCCCTGACAGCCAGATGCCCTTCATGTGTTAATTTCCCCAGAGTCCTGCAGCCCTGCATCCAGAAAGGTCCCTAGGCTGGTGGGACACGCCAACACACACTCCCCTCAGACAGTGCGCTGTGATGCACATGGGACCTATTGCTAACCATAAGGCTGGCCTGAACTTGGCAGGGGCCACTGGAGGATGGAGTCTAGAAAAAATACAACTCACTCCAGCATCTGCTTGACTATCCTAGGGATAATGGGAATCCAGAACACACATGTACGTCATACATTTGTATGCCCACAGCTATACAATATTCTTGGGGTTTTCTGCTGGGGAAAGACTAAGGACAGTGGTGGCATCTCATATAGCCCCAGAAATGAGTATGAATTAAACTTAAAATCCAGTGGGATCTTATTTTGTCTTCAAAGGGTTTGATGGAGGGGGATATAAGAGCAAAAACCTGGGAAGAGCCTTGGGAAGGGGAAGGCTGGAAAGCTACTGGGAAATAGGCAGTCCAAAATCTGCCTCAGGTTGGGGAAAGGGAATGGAGGAGCAGGACAGCAGGAGAGAACAGGGCCTGCCAGGGTGAATCTGGACTGAGCTATCAGGTTGTCTCTTGCCAAGTGGGAATAAAAAAAAAAAATCAAAATTCTCGGAGCTTCAAGCAGACAGTCTGGAGTAGTGAAGACCAAGACCCAGGGGAGCACACGGAGGCAGAAACAAATTTAGGCATCAGGTGACCCACAGAAAGAATGCAGAGAGAGAAGTCAGGCACCAGCTTTGACTCCTAAGGCACTGCCAACCTCCACCCCCTTCCCACAGGCCCCGACTCCACAACAGCACTCAGCCTGAACACACTGCCAGAGATGGGCCTAGGTCTGAACAACTAACTGTCTTGGCCAAGCCTGAGACCGGGCCTCTGGGATCCATCTGTCACCCACATGTTGTGCTGCAGCTGCAAAAAAAAGGAAGCGGCGGTTGGCATAGGCGGGGAGGAGAACCAGGTCGGTGTGCAGAGTGCACTACATGGAAATGAAAATGACCTATTGTCTAACTACATGGAGAGTATGGAAAAACTGCTCTGAAAACATACAAGATGCAACATCGGGCATATCTGTGTAATTCGTGGGAAACACGGTTCTAGAAGACTGCCTCAGCCATATCTCACAGCTCCCACTCTAGGACAGTGTAAAGGGACAGCTGTTCCCACCTCACTGGTCTGTCAGGAGAATTAAGTGAAATGATAAATGCAGAGTCCTCAACTCTACACTCCCATAACGAAGGCTGGAGAAACAACCTCCACTGTGGTGGGACAGGAACCATACGCCACTTCTCACAAGGTAAGCGGAACCAGAGGAAACCCAGGGCTGTGGAGAAGCTGCTCTGAGCCTCAGTTTCCTTTTCTGTCCAATAAGAATAGACACCATACTTGCACTTCAGAGAGGTCGTGGGCATGAAAAAAACACCGATGTGTGCAAAGCACAGGCCACATATTCAGCATGTACCGACGAAGCCCCTGCTGTATGCCAGCCTCTGTTCAAGGTGGGGGGATGCTGGGGCCCCAGAGACAGGGAGGTCCCTGAGACTCATGTTGCAAGATCCTAGCCCTCCACGGAACTTACATTCTGCTGGGAGAGGCAAGCAACAGAACTGCACAGAGCATTTCAGAGAGTGACCACACAGTACAGGGAAAGCCCTGGATGGAGCGCTCAGTGATCAGTCCGCCAGAAACACGACGCGCACAGGAACCAGTTTCCTGTCCAGAATGGACCCATGTCCTACACCCCCTGGAAACGCATGCGATCAGAGCGAGCGGCAGCAGGGGGCAGGCCAAGGGCACCTACCTCATCTTTGGCCAAGGTTTTCAGATGCTCCAGGATCTGAGCCATCACCGTCTCACACAGCTTGTTGTTTTCGGCCAGAAACTTGGAGTCTCCCCCATACAGGCTGTCGTTGGAGTCAACTGATGGAACAGACCAGAGCAGTGAGCAAAATACGGTCTAGCCATACAGAGGAATATCATGCAATCATAAAAAGGAATTCAGTGGGGCGCCTGGATGGCTCCGTTGGTTAAGGAATTGGCTGCTTTTGGCTTGGGTTGTGTTCCCAGGGTCCTGGGATCGGGCCCCACCGCTGGCTCCTTGCTCAGTGGGGAGCCTGCTCCTCCCTTTCCATCTGCCTGTTACTCTGCCTGCTTGTGCGTGCTCTCTCTCTCTCAAATAAATAAAAATTCTTAAAAAAAAAAAAAAAAGGGGGATGAAATTCTGTTAAGTGTTAAAACGTGAATGAATCTTGAAAGCTTTATGTAGGTGAAATATGCCGGGCACAAAAGGTCAAATATTGCATGGTTCCTTTTCTACAGGGCCCAGAAGAGGAAGATTTGTAGGAGGCAGAATGGAGTCACCGCAGGCTGGGGGAGGGGGGGAGGGAATGGGAAGTTACTGTCTACTGGGTACAGGTTGTTGGGATGATGAAAAAAACTTTGGAAATGGGTAGTTGTGATGTCTGCCCAACACTGTGAATATACTTGAAGCTGAATGAACTTTTTAAAAATAGTTAAAATGGCAAACTTTATTTTACTACTATGTGTATGTTACAAATCCTTAAAAAATGTAAAAAAAAAAAAAGCCTTAGTACAAAAAAGTCTATATCTTTGACTTGGGGAAAGAATTCTAAGCTATTTACTGTAAGAAAATAATCCAACAGGAACGCCTGGCGGGTGGCTTGGTAAAGTGTCCGATTCTTGGTTTTGGCTCAGACTGTGATCTGAGGGTTGTGAGATCGAGCCCTGCATTGGGCTCTGTGCTCAGCAGGGAGTCTGCTTGAGGATTTCTCTCCCTTTACCCCTCCCCTCACACGCACGGTCTCTCTCAAATAAGTCTTTAAAAAAACAAAATCAGAAAAATAAATGCTCTGTTACAATATTAAATACTTAAGAGAATAAAAATATATGATCTATAGTTATTAATTCCCACATATACACAATACTATTGCCATAACATACTATTAATAATTACAAGATACTATTAATTTTTAAAAAGTGACATAAGTATCCAGAGTAGAGCCCAGACACGTGTACACATCTCTATTCCCTACTTTACAGCTGCTTAAGAACCAATTTTTTTTTTATTAAAAAAATTAAATTTCATGATATCCTGTCATCAGCCCTGAACCTTCCAGAGAATGGGACAGGTCGAAGCACAAAGCAGTTAACTAATTGATAAAGTAATTTCAGATATGCCTTCTGTACATTTCTAGTTGCTATTTCACGAACAACTATTCTTGCTTTTTATTTTGAAGGCTGCCAGAAGGCCGGGAAAGCAGTACACTGAACACGTAGCTGCACGCTCCACGACACACGTACAGACACACGGACACGCGGTGTTCTCTGGCGAAGCGGCTACAAGCAGACTGCAGATACGTTGCCTACAGATAAGAACCGCTCCCCAGCAGTCTCCTTGCTCCCAGTGTCTCTGTCCAAAGGTGATCTCTAACCCAATTCTGAACCGCTCGTGCACGGAACTGTGTCTCAACATTCAGAGGAGGACAGCTGTTCTCTTAGAAGAACGTAAGAGACTGTGATTCTGGTGAAGCAGGGGGTTCGGCTTTTCACCACCACCTGAGTCTGCAGGGCGCAGAGCTGCGCCGGTGAAGGCATTTCTCACGTCTACCGCTGACGGCCGGACTAGGTCCTGGCCTGAATTCTCAGGCTGCCTCCGGGTTGGAGTCTACGGTTTCTGATGAGCTCAGCACTGGAGAAGAGGGAAGGAAGGGCTAAGACCGACCCGTGGCCGACACACCCCAGGGCTTCCTCCCCAGAGGGGCCGCGGTGTGTTCAGGGCAGGCTGCTCACTTCCTCACGCACACGTGCGTGCACAATTGTGCACACGCACACTGCACCTCCTGCATGAGGGCCTGCTCTGCGCCAGCTTCCAGAGTAGGAGCTGAGGACCCAGTAGGGGGGCAAGGCTGATTCGGTCCCCACCTCACAGAGCTCACGGACCACGAGGACAGGTACACTGGCAAAGAGGCAGTCACAACAGGAAGTACCGAGAGTCAGAAGGGGGCGGTACAAGGGTAGGGGACCCTAAAATCTAGGCCTGGGATGGAACTCAGGAATTAGCAAGATCAGGCTAAGCTCTACAGGTTAAATTCACTAGACGAAATGGAAAAGGGCGATGGTGCAGATGAGTTTTCCATGCTAACACTTGGTGGTGATGGAGGGCGGACAGGGGAACCTTGAGAATTTGAATCTCGGAAGGTGGTCAGACCAGTGCGTACAGTGGCCCCAAGAGACCAGGTGCAGCTCTTACGAGGGCGATAAATGACATCCCTGGCAAGTGGCCACTAAGAATAGCCCAGAGTCCCTGCATCTGTCTGGCCCTGGGATCATGACCCTCAGTGTCTCAAGGGCCTGGCAGGTGGTGTGGAGCAGCCAAGGGGCTACAGTGGGTTCACGGGGGCATCCCGTGATCCAACCAGATCGACGCTGTGTGCATGTGAAGTCAACATTCGGCACACAGGCATCCTCCCCTTCCCCATCAAACACGCCCATACTCCTACATGCTTGGGGTGGGGGAAGCACTGGGGTTCTTGCTCTAGGTGGTTTCACAATGCCATCTTATTGATCAAGAAACAAAGCAGCAAAGGCATCCTTTGTAAGTGCAAAAAAGTTGTGACCCTAGTTCTTCGAAGTTCTAACCTGTGTCAACATTAAGAGGCTGCCTAGAATAAGAAAGAGAGGGGCAGCAAAGGCTCTTTCGGGCCCCCCTGGGCCTCTCTCCTACTAAGACAACTGTCAGGTCACAATTACGCGGAGTAAACACAGCTGGGCCAAGAAAAAAGGGGAAAAAACCCACCCATGCCTCCGTTTTCTTCTCTGAAAGCTAGAAATCTAAGAGGCTCCTATCAAACCTAGCCATGCTCCCTTCGCTAGCACTCCTGCCCCCAGTCTGGCTGTACGGTTGAGAGGGTGAGAGAGTTAAATGGATCTGCTCCAGAAGACGAGGGAAGAGAAGGCAGGAGACAGGAGAGGGCTTGCTTGCTCCTAACTGAGCCTGAGGTTTGCAGACGCACTGCCACATCAGTGCCTGGTCCTCCAAAGTCGCTCTACAGTTGCAAGTCCTCAGTGTGCATGTGGCAAAAAAGAGGAAATAAAAATGCCAACAAATAAAGGAAAAAGTGCTAAATCTCATTAGCCATCAAAGAAATGCAAATTACACTCATCAGAAGAGCCAAAATGAAAAAGACTGACTGCACAGAGGGAACCAAGGGGACCCTCACTCATGCCTGGTGAGGGTGTCCTTTGGTACAACTATTTCGGAAGACTGTGAGACGCTATCTGCCAAAGCTGAACACAAGCAAGTCCCAAGAACAGCAACTCCCCCTGTAGGCACAGAGCCAGCAGAAATGTAACATGTCCAAGAATATTCACGGCCAGAACCAGAACCGATGGAAACATGCAAATGTTCATCAGGGAATGCATGAATTCTGGTACAGTCACATGATGGAATAGGATACAGCAATGCAAAAGGAAGAACTTCAGCAACACGGGACACAGAAAAAGCTCACAGAATAGTGAGAAGAAGCCAGACCCCAAAGAATGCATGCTCAACCATTTCATTTACCCAAGTGCGAGGCTAGAAGTCGGGAGAGTGGTGAACCGTGAGAGAGCTCACCGGAAGGGGGCACGATCAGGGTGGGCACTACTGGGGTCTGTGTGCCGTGCGATAAGTCACTGGGCTTATCACAGTGATGGCACTGTGGATGTTTGTTCTACACAAAAGTCTCAGAACATATTACATACATGTATGTATGTAACATACTCTAATTCAATTAAACATTGTTATTTTTTAATCGAGGAGGCAGCATGAGGCATGCCCCACAGTTCTGGTTGTCAAGTTCTACTTCCTTCACTAACTGGCCACAGGACCTTGAGTAAACTCAGCAGGGTCTCTCTGAGTCTCCCCTTATTGGAATGGAAAGTAGGGGCACAGATGCCTGTCTTACATCCTGCGATGCTTTGAGTATAGAAGGAGGCTCTGTGGAGTCTGGTGCGGTCCCCGGCAGGCAGCAGGAGCTCAAGTCGTGGGAGCGGTCATCCCCCACGTCGACCAGCCTCCCTAAGTTACATCTTAACTATTAGCCCCCCAGTCCCAGCTAGAGGAAGCCTCTGAGTGTCGTAGGGGAAGGCTCTCCCACGAATTTGCTCCCTGAAATTTCCAAGTCTAGAGAGACAGTTGCTTAAACCCCCAAGTAGGTCATGACTAGACAAAGCACTTTTAACAACAGGACCATTTTTCTGGGAAACCACTGGAACTGAGGGTCTGATAGGCAGGTAGATGCTTGGGCTCCGCAGGCAGAGGTCTGGAACTGGGACTGTCCTGTGTGTCCAGGATATGAGAAGGCCGCTTCAAACTCCTAACAGCAACTTAAAAATGGCTGCTAGCACGTGAGGGAGCAAGGCCACCTCCTTCCTTCTGAGCATCTGAACTAGGGGTTCACGGAGTCTCAGCATCACTCGGGGAACTGAGTGAAGTCCCACCTGAGGCTGAGGTCAGGGCCAGGCCAGCGAGGAAGCTCAGGCATGTGTATATTTAACCACGTTTCAAGGTTATTTATAGTGGACCAGAGAGAGCACAGATCCAAAAGAGTGCTTCTCTGAACTTCACTGGCTGTCGAAATGATTCTGGATGTTTCTTCTACATAAAATTCTCAGGCCTCTTGCTGGGGATCCTAATTGAGAAGGAGTAGGATGGGGCTCAGGAATCTGCTCAGGGAGTTCTTATTTTGGCACATGTAGGAAGGCCCCAGACTAGAAGTTCCTGGTGGGTTAAAAAAAAAACTAGGTGATTAAGTAAAAGAAAACAAAACAAAACAAACTTCACTGGACCTTCCTGAACGTCAAGCTCGGGGCAGTCTGGCAGGGGGGCACCCCACTACCTTTGTCGATGTGGTAGAGGTAGGTCTCCTGGCTCATGGCGGAGAGGAGGTGCAGGACGCAGGTGTAGATGCGGATTTTATCGTCACTGCTCTCCTCCCAAGTGTAGTCCTGGATCACGTTGAGAAGCTCTCGAACAAGAAACAGGACCCCATGTTCGGGATGATCCTAGTGGAAGCCAAAAAAAAAAAAAAAAAAAAAAAGGATTAATACTCCTAGAAATGAATCAGGAGGGGAGAAAACCCCAAAAACCGTGAAGACCAAAGCCCAGGCCCCTGCCGTCCGCAGCTGTGGAGGAATTACAGTGGCAGCCACTTCGCCGAGGCGAGCCGCTCGCGGGCCTGGCTCGCGAACACCGAGAAAACGGACAGACTGTTGGGAACGCCACCGATCAGCGCGGTCTGCGGAGACGAGGCTTGAGAGCCTCCCCGGGTGCAAGGGAGGAAGAAGCAGAGTCACCTGTCAGCTTGATGGCCCGTTTCCAAAATTACAGTCTCGTTCTCCCATGTGTGCAGCAGCACAAAGGCCTGCTCCTCCGACTACAAAAAGCAAGATTGCGGGTCTCGCAGCAGTGGGAACAGTGGAAGCCACCTACTTTGAGTGAAGTTCCCCACCCCCCAAATGATCCCTGTCACCACCAAAGGCACCAGCTTTAAATATAGCATTGCTCTTTAGGGCGTCAGTGACATTAACAGCTAAATCGCGGACGCTCTCTTGGGAGAGGAAAAACCCAAGAGACACTCGGAGCTGAGAGAATGGTGTTTCTCAGATGCTGAAATGAACCGGAAGAGGGTCGCGGAGGCCACAGAGCTGGAGCTGGCTTCCCTTCCGACAGGCTACCTGCGATTCTGGGTTTCTCCTCCTGAACACACCCTCCAGACCTGAACGGCCAGGGGTGAGGGCCCAGGCCCTGCCACCATCGCCACGCTGACCTGGGAGCCACACATTGTGGCTCCTGGGACCAGTGGGACACCCTCCCAGTCCGGCCAAGCCACTGCCAAACCGTGGCCCAGTGAGCGTGAGGGGATAAACACCCCAAACTTGTTCCACTCCCGCCTTCCAGTCCGCAGTCGGTCCCTGCCACTCACTGGCTGAACGGGTCAGAGAGCGGAAGGAAGCCAGCCCAGGGGACGCGGTCCCCAGGGGCCGGTCTCGCACACGGATCCCGACAGAAGTGCAGGGGACGCTACAGCAGCTCGTGCGCCAAGGTCCGGACTCCTGGCTCTGCTGTTCCTTCGGACTGAAATCCACCTGCGAGGCCTGGCCTGACCCGTTCCTCCGCGAGAGCCCTCGCCCAGGCTCCGTCACAAATCATGGTTGCATTTCCAAGAGCAGTTTTGAAGGGACTTCTTTATGGCTTCGGGGAACGGCCTGATTTGTTTCTGTCTCTCTCCCTTTCGTCCCGGCCTATAACCCCCCGGGAGGACCGGTACTTTCATGGGTCGGAGCTGCCAGCTCGCAGCCAGGGCTGCCCGAGTGGCACAGAACACATTACAACGGGTGCACTCTCTCCACGCCTGGCGCTTACGTGGCGACAGAGACGAATAACGATCGCGAACTTTCAGTCACTATGGTAGCTTTTTAGCGTTCCAGAAAGACACTATGAGGACCAGCCCCTGATTTCACAGAGGGCAGGTGAGCCACGGAGAGGTTAGCCGGCCCCGTGTCACACCGCTGGTCCACTGAGGAACCAGGGCTCGAGCTCTGCAGTCTGGCTCCTGGGCATCAACTCCGCACCCGGAACATTCACGCCGCCCCTCTCGGACCCGACGGAGCCGGCCCGCTGCGGGGAAGCCCCCCGCGTGAGCAACCATTCTCAATCCGGCGCGGAGTATGAGAAACGCTGGAACCGAGATGGGTGGGAAATCACACCTCCGAATCCCACGATACAGCAGCAACACTTCCAAGTGACAAGGACAGTGGCGGGGCGAGAGAGACTGGGTACAGCTGTTAACATCTACAGGAACTGCTGCTTGGATATCCCCGAGAGAGAGGACGCACCATGCCCTGAAGTCTGAAGGCCCCAGGCTAGAGTGATCGAGACCCCCCCAAATCCACCCCCTCCCCGCCCCCACCCCGTGCCGGGTCTGCCTTCCATTTCCAGTCCGTGGCTCACGACGGCTGTTCTTTGCTAACAGCTGTTTCTAACTGGGCTATTTTCTTCTGCTATGTGGATGTTCAAAAATACTTTTTATTTAAGGATCTGCCTTGGAAAGAAACAATAATCCGAACGTTGCAGTAAGCATTTCAACACGGCTGTCGTAACTGTAGTGGGAGCCCAAGCAGCACACCTTCCCCGGGGTGGGGGAGAAGGGGGCACGCAGACATAAAGGTCTGTAACAAGCTATTTCCGTGAGCTTTCCGCTCGTAACTGGGGACGAGAGATTACTTCCAGCCTTTTGTACCAGGAAAAATTTTTCCTTAAGATATCCGTGCTTCAGGGTTTGTAACTTTTTTTTTCTTAATTGCACTTTGATGCTTCCGCGCCAACAACTGAAGCAAGGCAAACACAGGTTTAAAAAAAAAAAAAAAAAAAGTAAAAGGGGCGCCGGGGTGGCTCAGTTAAGCGGCTCGCTCTTGATTTCAGCTCAGGTCATGATCTCGGGGTCCTGGGATAGAGCCCTGTGTCCGGCCCTGCACTCGGCAGGAAGTCTGATTCAGGATTTTCTCTTCCTCTGCCCCTCTCCCATCCCCGAAAATAAATAAATCTTTTAAAAAAATTAGATAAGAACAAAAGGCCCTGGATTCAACTGGCAATGTGAGCAGGGGAAGCCCCCCACAACCGGGGGTGGGGGAGGGGGGCCCTGCCTAGGCTGCCTCCCTGACAGAACAAACCCCGCACTTACGAGGCAGGTCCCAAGGGACACCTGGGAGGGACTCAACTCTCTCTCTCAGCTGGACAGACAGGGGACCTGGCTTCTACTGTTCGCAATATCCCTTTGGGTCCCTGGTTCTGGTCTGCAGGAATCACTCCATTAAATGTCATTCCTTAATGGGGCGCCTGGGTGGTCCTCAGTGGGTTTACCCTCTGCCTTCGGCTCGGGTCCTGATCTCAGGGTCTTGGGATTGAGCCCTGCATCCAACTCTCTGCTCAGCGGGGAGCCTGCTTCCTCCTCTCTCTCTCTACCTGCCTCTCTGCCTACTTGTGATCTCTGTCAAATAAATAAATAAAATCTTAAAAAAAAAAAAACAAAAAAAACCCCTGTCATTCCTTGGCAGAGGAAGGTGTATCCTAGAAATGACTAATTTTCCAGGAGCGCTAAGGTGAGAGACAGCAAAGACGCACTGAGCACAGACATCCTGGCTTTGGCTTTGACTTTCGTCTTGGCCGATGACTAGCTGGTGACCCTGGGTAAGTCACTTGCCCTCTCTCTGCCAGGGTCTGCTTCTGTGAAATGAGGACAGGAACAGGCTCGTTTGGAGGATTTGTGAACTGCCGGCTGGCTCACTGTCAGGGGTATGTAAGTGTTGACGATAAACAGTAAAAGCCCTTTAGAAAAGGAGCCAGAACACGGGATGGGGTGGGGCCTGGCACTGGGAGGAGGAGCCGGACAGGAAAGGGGGGTGGGGACGAAGCAGGAGGGCAGGGGACAGAGGAGCATGGGTCAGGAGGCTGTCAGGAACCAGCTGTCTGTGGAGCTACACGACTCGGGCAGGAGCCAACCCTGTCATGTGTCACCAGCTCGCACCCCTGGTGGGCCCCCTCAGCACTGCATACACACGAGTCACCGAGGCTCTCTTCTGGCCCCTCCAATGCAGGCTGCCTTCCCACTCCAAGCTTTACCCATGCTGCCCCCTCTGCCCAGAATGCCTTCTCCTGTCCCCCGCGGCCCTCCATGACCAGTCTTCCTGTGGCTCTCAACTCTAGCGACACTTTCTTGGGACACTTCCCCTGACCTACTTCCCTTCCAACCTGGGCTCTCAGAAGTCCCTGTGTTTCTTTGTGGGACTTTATACTATTGGAGTTCCAAGTGTTTATTTGCTTAGTATCTGTCTTCCTGAGCGGAGGACGCACTTCTCTGGTTCACTCCTCAATTCCCAGATCAGCAAGTCTTTGTGGAACAGACGGGACTAACGCAGCTCAGCACTGGGACACCATGTCATGCTTACGGCGGGACACTTCACAACGATGAGGAGTAGAAAAAGACACTCCCCTGCTGTGTCCCAGATGATCCGTGCCAGGACATGGATGCCAGTAATATCCACTGCCTGTGTCAACTGAATCAAAATTAGGCCTGTGAGCTGTTACGCTGAACCTGTTCAATCAAGTCCACAGGTCCTACCAAATGTAAGAGAAATGCATCAGCTCAGTTACATAGACGACTCTGCAGGCCAGCAAGAGGCTGACCGCAGCAAATACCAAAGCAGAACGTCTCTGAACGCTCCCAAACTGGCACTGTTAGCCAGAGAGAGGGCTGGCCTGGGGAAATGTTTATTTCCGCATTGACAAGTACCAATAAAGGGGGCCAGGTAGTTTATTTAGCCTATTTAGTCAATTTTTTTTCCAAACAAATAAAATGAGTCGAGGCCTTTTAAAAGGCTCATACACAGTTGGTAGGGACATCGACTGACGCAGCCACTGTGGGAAACAGTATGGAGGTTCCTCAGAAAATGAAAAATAGAGCTGCCCTCGGATCCAGCAATGCCACCTCTGGGTATTTATCCAGAGAGCTGAAATGAGGATCTCAAAGAGACACCAGCACTCTCATGCTCACTGCAGCACTGTTCCTAATGGCCAAGATGTGGAAAGAACCTTTAGGTTCTTTGGGGCGTGGCGCTGGGAGGAGGATGCCCATGGATGGATGAAGAAAATGTGACATGCACATCAAGACAGCATGGTACCGGCACAAAAACAGACACACAGATCAATGGGACAGAATAGAGAGCCCAGAAATAGACCCTCAACTCTATGGTCAACTAATCTTCGACAAAACAGGAAAGAATGTGCAATGGAAAAAAGACAGTCTCTTCAACAAATGGTGTTGGGAAGATTGGACAGCCACATGCATAAGAATGGAACTGGACCATTTCCTTGCACCACACACAAAAACAGACTCAAAATGGATGAAGGACCTCAATGTGAGACAGGAATCCATCAAAATCCTTGAGGGGAACACAGGCAACAGCTTCTTTGACATCAGCCGCAGCAACTTCTTCCTAGCAACATCGCCAAAGGCAAGGGAAGCAAGGGCAAAAATGAACTATTGGGACTTCGTCAAGATCAAAAACTTTTGCACAGCAAAGGAAATAGTCAACAAAACCAAAAGACAACTGACAGAATGGGAGAAGATATTCACAAATGACATATCAGATGAAGGGCTAGTATCCAAAATCTATAAAGAACTTAGCAAACTCAACACCCAAAGAACAAATAATCCAATCAAGAAATGGGCAGAAGACATGAACAGACATTTCTGCAAAGAAGACATCCAGATGGCCAACAGACATGAAATAGTGCTCGGCATCATCATCACATCACATCACTCGGCATCAGGGAAATACAAATCAAACCACAGTGAGATACCACCTCACACCAGTCAGAATGGCTAAAATTAACCAGCCAGGAAACAACAGATGCTGGCGAGTATGCGGAGAAAGGGAAACCCTCCTACACTGTTGGTGGGAATGCAAGCTGGTGCAGCCACTCTGGAAAACAGCATGGAGATTCCTCAAATAGTTGAAAATAGAGCTACCCTAGGACCCAGGAATGGCACTACTGGGTATTTACCCTAAAGATACAAATGTAGGGATCCGAAGGGGCACATGCATCCAAATGTTTATAGCAGCAATGTTCACAATAGCCAAACTATGGAAAGAACCTAGATGTCCATCAATAGATGAATGGATAAAGAAGATGTGCTATACACACACACACACACACACACATACACACACACACACACTGGAATACTATACAGCCATCAAAAGAAACAAAATCTTGGGGTGCCTGGGTGGCTCAGTGGGTTGAGGCCTCTGCCTTTGGCTCGGGTCATGGTCCCAGGGTCCTGGGATCGAGCCCCACATTGGGCTCTCTGCTCAGCAGGGAGCCTGCTTCTCTCCCTCTCACTCTCTGCCTACTTGTGATCTCTGTCAAATAAATGAATAAAATCTATTTAAAAAAATTAAAAATTTAAAAAAAGAAACAAAATCTTGCCACTTGCAATGGCATGGATGGAACTAGAGCGTATCATGCTGAGCGAAATAAGTCAGTCAGAGAAAGACAATTATCATATGATCTCCCTGATATGAGGAATGTGAGAAGCAGGGCAGGGGGTTGGGGGGTAGGGAAAGAAAAAATGAAATAAGATGGGATCGGGAGGGAGACAAACCATAAGAGACTCTTAATCTCATGAAACAAATGAAGAGTTGCTGGGGGGAGGGGGGTTGGGAGAAGGGGGAGGGGTTATGGACACTGGGGAGGGTATGCGCTATGGTGAGAGCTGTGAAGTGTGTAAGCCTGAGGATTCACAGACCTGTACGCCTGGGGCAAATAATACATTATACGTTAATAAAAATAATTTAAAAAAAAAGAAAATGTGATATACGAGGGATTGTTATTCAGCCTTAAAAAAGAAGGAAATGTTGTAAAATGATGCCAAGATGGATGAAACTCAGAGGCTCTCAGGCCAAGTGAAATAAGCCAACCACAGAAAGACAAATACTCATGATTCTGCTTCTATAAGGCCGTCCGCAACAATGACAGGACCAAAGGATAGGATGGTGGTGCTGGAGGTCCGGGGGGGACATCCGGAGCTACTCATCAAGGGGCTTCATGGTTCAATTAAGCAGGACGAATATTCTAGAGATCTCTGTACAATACTGAGCCTGTAGTCAGTAAGACCGTATCATACACTTAAATATGTGCTCAGAGGGTAGGTGGATCTCAGTTTAAAGGTCTTTACAACAATAAAATTAAATGCAAAACATTAAACACTAAAAGCTGCGACATGAAAGGATATGCTGTGAACCAGGTCTAAGTGGGATACAGGGGTCGTCTCCACGCGAAAGCGCCTCACAACACACGTGCCTCAGGGGCGGCCCATCCTCGGGCCCGGGAGCCCACACAGCATTCAACCTCAGCTTTTCAGCCTGAACATCAGGCACCTCCAAGCCCGCCCGCAGTTAGCTGTGTCCCAGGGGAGGGACGGACAGCTGCTAAGGCTCAGCCTCGAGCAGATCAAGTGCACTGAAAATGTTTCACGCTCAGAGGGTGCAGGACGGGCTCGGCAGCCGCACAGACCTGGGTTCAAATCCCAACTCTGCCGCTCACCAGCTGCGCGGCCTCGGGCAAGCTGCACGGGCTCCCCAGCTCTGGGGTGACCTACGTGGGAAAGGCACAGGGAGTCCCCCCCATGCAGGAATTACACCGAGTGAGCAGGCACACTGGGGCTAGTCTTCATCTCATTATCTTTACTAAACCCCAGCAAAAGCCTGCCCGCTGATACCGGGAACAAGAAAATCCGCTGAGACCCTGGGAACATTCCCGCAAATGCCTACGGGGCCAGGAAAGCAACAGAAATGGGTTCAGTGGGTCCAGAGGTACCCACGGGAACTGCAGGGAGGGCACATGCCTCCCACCCGCCCCCCAAAATGGGGAGGCTGCTCCCAAGCTGAGGCAAAGTGGCCAGGTCGGAGAATGTAGGCCCCCCCCATCGCAGGATCTGATTTTTCTAGAGGAGTCGAAAATCTGGGGTTTTCTGTGATCTACCAATTTTTAAATGTGGGTAATTCATTCCAAATGTTTTCCATCATTATGTGGCCAAAAAAGCCTGTCTGTGGGCTGGCTTCCATCCGCTGGTCATCAGTGCGCGACCCCAGGGACAGAACTTCTGGGTCCCAAAGTGCTTTCAGATCAGTTGTTTCATTCAACCTCCCAGCAGCCCTGCCAGGTGGGCATTCCGATGACATTTCATACAGGAGACGAGTGAGGCTCTGACGAGTCAGACAACTTTCCCAGAGCCACTCAGGGCTGCTGAGTCACTGGGTCAAACTGCCCTCAAGTTTCTGACTCCAAGCACAGGCTTTTGTCCAGGCTCCAGTGATTTTGAAGAAAACACCACATGCAGACGGAAAATGCAGCCCAATTAACCAATGAATGGTGACATCCATCAGCTGGCTCCTTAGAAACTCGGATCATTGTCGGTCCCCTCACTTGACAACTGGACTACCCAAAAAAGAGAACGTGATTCCACTAAGGAAGTGATCTGGAAACAGTGGAGTCAAGCATCGAGCTCTCCCTCCTGACCACGCCATCCTCTCTCTGGAGCACTTGGGACCTTAGCTGGGACACTTGGAAACGGAGCCATCTTTTTGTCTCCTCGGCTCCTCCGAGAGACCATTCGAACGCTGGACAGTTCAGCCCCTCAAAATGCACACAGCAGTGATGGTGCGTATATTCACAGAGATGTGCAACTGTCACCATGATCAATTTTAGAACACTTGCGTCACCCCCAAAAGGCAGCCTGTACTCCTGAGAGCAGAGTTACTTCCTGTCAAAGTGGTCCTAGGACCGTCCAGCCCTGACTTACTCAGGGGCTTTCAAAAATGCTGACTCAGGCTGTGAAGTGTGTAAACCTGGCAATTCACAGGCCTGTACCCCTGGGGCTAACAATACATTATATGTTAATAAAAAAATAAAAATTATATTAAAAAAATGCTGACTCAGGGGCCAATCCCAACCTCTTGAGTGAGCCTTTCTGGAATGGGGTTCCCAAGAATGTCTATTTTAACAAGGATTCCGGATTCCTACATACATGTGGCTCTACCAGGAGCCAGTCTGTTTCGTGCCTGGCCCTGTCTCAGCCTGGTGAAGGCCATGGGCTCCTCAGAATACAGTTTTCTAATGAAGAAAATAAAATATGTAAGACGACAAAGGAAACCAATTATGCTAAAATATACTTGTCAAAATATTTTTCCACGTATTTGTCATATCGTGTTCTATTACTTCCTGGTAAAGACATTAAATTAGCCATCGTCTGAAATGGGCCACACCTGAAATGTGATATGAACATGTGGCTGATTCCTCTGGTGACAAAGTCCCAGCTATGTCACTACTACTGGGGCTTGCTGCCTCCATAGCTCACAGCGGAGCCAACGGCTACGTTTATTCACTGAGATTTGTAAAAATGAGAACTTTTTTATTCTCATCTTAAATTCACGGTTGCCCCTGCCAGACCCTCAGGGAGTACGCAGACCCCAAGTAAGAACCCCTGCCAGAGTGCGGGTCCTGGCACTGCGTCTGGAGAGAAGCCTTGATTCCTGCCAGCCCAAGACTCACTGCTCGGCAGTACGCCCCGCAAGAAACCCCAGCACGCTTCCAACAGCGTCCCCTTGGACCCCGGCGACCTTGTTTTGGTTTCTAGTACTTGCTGCCAAAAGACCGTCACCATCACCTTTTAAGGGGCCGAGTGTGTGCCCGCTGTTCTCATCACGTAGACAGACCTACTCCCTTAATCCTCCCAACAACCCAGAGATGGAGACACGATCACTAATCCCATTTCCCAGATGAGAAGACGGCAGCCCTGTCATGTGACACAATCACCCGAGCCTGCAGAGCTGGAAGGTGCAGGAGCCGGGATTCTAACCTCAGCATCTCGGTCCCCAGACCTGAGCCCTTAACCAGGAAGTGGCACCCCAGACCGCCTGGAGAACCACAACTGATACACCCAGGACACAAAATGAACGGAAAATACACCGAGTAATTCAGGGGCACCTCACTGGCTTGGTCAACAGAGCATGTCGGATCTTGGGATCATGAGCCCTGTTTTGGGGGAAGAGGTAGAAAGCCGATCAAAGAAGGACATCACCTATAGCTCTTCTGGCGAAACGTACCGGAACTATTAATAACGTAGAAAAGAAATTGCAGAGGAATTCCAGAAGGAAGGATTCCGACGGTCGCATCTTCCCATCGATATTGATCATCTTGGGAACTTCTGGAATAAGGCTTATGGCGGCTTTGAAAAAGGCATCAGCTGTAAGACAGAAGAAAAGTCCATGTATGAGAACTCTGAAACATTCAGGTTCTGTATTCTTCTTCTCCGGGCCTGCAGGCCTGTCCTGAGAGTTCCGTGGAAGTCAGGCCACGCGGAGGGCCCCACACAGCGGGCAGGTCCTACAAGAGGGTTTCTGCAACCTTCACTGACTTGCTGAACATTCAGCTGAGAGGGCACTGCTGTCCCCTCCCAAATCCCCCTCTCTCCTTCCCCCCTCACTGAGCAGCTCAGCTCAAAGAACCACAAATGGGCTTTAATAACGAAGTGAAATAAGCAAGTGGCAAATTTTTACAGAAGTCACAGCTGCGGGGACTGAGGGCTCAATCTGGACTGGTTCCCAGAAGCCTCCTGTGCCCCGCGTGCGAAAGCACAGCCCCGGGGCCCAGTTCCCAGATGGGAAGCAAGATGTGGAAGGACAAGTGCCCGGTCCTACATCAGCGTCCTGGGGTACACCGAGGTTCCCATCCTGGAGGCAGAGCGGGGCGCCGACTCCGGGCTCTGTCTACACTAGCACGCCCTGGATTTGTTAAAGAAATAACTGAGACATCTGAAGCAATCCACACATGGACACACACACACATACGTGCACACACACATGCACACACAGGCACGCGCACGCAGCTTTAGAGATTTCTGACGAGGTGAATCATTCCAGAGAATCACTTGGGAGATGAAGTTATTTATTTATTTATTTATTATTTTTTTTTTTTTAAAGATTTTATTTATTTATTTGACAGAGAGACAGATTATAAGTATGCAGAGAGGCAGGCAGAGAGAGACAGAGGAGGAAGCAGGCTCCCCGTTGAGCAGAGAGCCGGATGTGGGGCTCGATCCCAGGACCCTGGGATCATGATCTGAGCTGAAGGCAGAGGCTTTAAACCACTGAGCCACCCAGGTGCCCCTATTTATTTATTTCTTGTTTAAAGATTTTATTTATCCATTTGACAGGCAGAGATCACAAGTAGGCAGAGAGGCAGGCAGAGAGAGAGGGGGAAGCAGATGCGGGGCTCGATCCCAGGACCCTGAGATCATGACCCGAGCTGAAGGCAGAGGCTTTAACCCACTGAGCCACCCAGGCGCCCCAGGGAGATGAAAATGTTTTTAAAAATATTTAGTATACCGTCAAACCAGAAGACCTCAAAGGATGAGAGAAAGCAAGGCAAGGAGAGAGGAAGCAGAGAGCAGGGTGGAAAGTGGAGGAGCCAGGGGGGAGGCAGGAACAGGAGGGCAGAGAGAGGAAGGGCTGGAGGTGGGGGCTGAAGGAGGCAGAAAGAGTTCTTTCTAGAACTGCCAAAGCATTCACCATGAGAAAAAGCCTCAAGGACAAAACAGACCGAACATCGACCTGACAAGAGAAATCTTAAACTACCCAATAAGATCAAACGTTTGCATGGTCCAAATAAATACACTTCCACGGCGAAACGACTTCCAACGATGCGGAGAGGACACGGCGCTGGCACACAGCATCCTGAACTCCCACCGGAACCCCACGCAGCACCCCAGAGCGGCACATGCGGCAACAAACGCCTCCCTCCTGGCACCAAGACCTGTGCTTAATGAGAAGAGTCTGCGTCTACAGCCAGGGGCGGTAGAAAGGTCTTCCTTCTTCAAAGCAAAAAAAAAAAAAAAAAAAAAAAAAAGACAACAACAAAAGCAAAGGCAGCTCTCTCAGAGCTTTCCAGAAACTTCCTTCCCAAGCTGTCTCTCCCAAATGGAACTCACACACCTACCACATTCACCAGGCGGTGAACAGGCACTGTGAGCACAGAGAAGGGGGAAGAGTCAACATCGGTGTGCGACGGACGTGATTATGGGACTTAACACCTACTTACTCAGAGCCTGTTGTGTCCTTTGGTCCTGGGGGGTGGGGAGACACGAAGCAGCCAACATCGATCTTGCTGGACAGAAAGAGATTAGATAAAGGACCTCTGGGAAAAGACACCTGACACCGACTCTGGCAGACAGACGCAGAGGCTGCAGGTTCTCCTGTCGCAGGTACCAAGAGGAGTAAAAGGCAGCATTCGAGGGAACCATGGAGACTCCTAGGCCCTGCCGTCAAGTAGTCTGTATTCTTAGTCCTCGACTGTCCTATGGGGAAGGCGCAATGATTTCCGTGTCCACATCCCACATGAGGAAACAGGCTCAGAAAGTGAGTGGCCAGGTTCAAGTAGCCCAGGGTCGGTCAAGTCCATCATGCACACTAAGCAATACAATCAAATTGGCATAAAAAAAAAAAAAAAATATATATATATATATATATATGCCTGCAAATCATCGATCTGATAGGGGGTTTATATCTAGAAAACATGAAGACATTCTCCAGCAACAGCAAACAGGTAACCTGATTAACGATGGGCAAAGGACCCAAACAGACATTTCTCCAAAGAAAAGTCAAGTAGGTCAACAAGCAGGTGAACGGATGCCCAACATCAATGATTATTAGAAACATGCGAATCAAAGCCACAGTGAGATTTCATCCCTGGGAGACAACAGGACGGGCACCGTGGAAAACCGAGCGCTGGCGGAGATGTGGAGAAACTGGAACGCTGGCGCCCCCCTGGTGGGAGCGTGAAACCGCACAGCCGCTGTAGGAAATGGTTTGGAGGCTCCTTAGGAAGTGGACACAGATTTAGCACCTGCCCCCGCAGTTCCACGTCCAAGGGGGTACCCTCCAAAGAAATGAAAGCAGGGACTCCAACAGGCATGTGTACAAGAGCGCTCACAGAAGCACTAGTCACAAGAGCCAAAGGGCAGCAACAACCCTAATGTCCACCAGCGGATGGACAGAGAAGCAAGCCACGAACAGCGTTCAGCCTGAAAAGGAAGGAAATTCTGACCCGGGCTCCGACATGCACGCACTGGAAACCATCATGCTGAATGCAATAGGTCAGACAAGGGGACACACGCATAGGATTGCGCTTCTGGGAGGCAGAGTCGAGTTCGTAGAGCAGAAAGCAGAACGGGGAGAGGGAAATAGTCACTGTTTCATGGATGTGCTTTTCAGTCGGTTTGGGATGATGAAAACGTTCTGGAAATGGATAGGGGTGAGGGCTGTCCAGCACTGCCAGTGCACCTCAAGCCAGGGAACTGCACGCTGAGAACTGCTTACCGTGATGCGCTTCACGACACTGAGATGTAACCTCACTACACGAAAAAGAAACAGAGCCGAATCCACCACGGACGCCACCCCCTTTAAGCTCAGGCAGGCCTGGACCCCACCGGGTCTGGCTCTCTTCCTTCTGCGGGAAAAGCTCTCTGTCCCCATGGCTCTATAGGAATTGCTTTCGGATGAAAACATGAAGTCCATAATGTACGAGGTGAAGAGCCTCTCTTAGCGGAAACGAAAATTCTGCTCAGAACAACTTGAAAGGCCGTTTATTTATTCTATTTATGTGTTTGTTACCAAGTGGCCCCGAGAAAAGTGCCTATTATTATGCCTCATTAAAGGGAGAGCAGCTTTGCGCCCGGCGCTCTGTTCCTCGCGAATGCCCCCACTCGGTTCCCATTGCAAAGGAGAGGGCTAAAATAAACAGTTATTTAGGGGCTGGGGCAGGCAATGTTCCAGACTGTTCCAAAGCAGATTTTTGTTTCTATCCTCAGAAGACTTACTCCACATATAAAATCTTATCTAGGAGACTTCTCAATTCTGACTTAGTAATTAGGGCTCCAATCCTACTGTATATGAAAACAGTTTTTCCTCCCGGAGTTCAGAATAACCTCATCAATACTGTAGAACACTTTTGTGGCTATTAAAAGCCCTGGAAGACAATCCAAGATAAAATGGGCTAGATGTGCTTTTTTTTTTTTTTTTTTTTTTAAAGATTTATCTATTTATTTTAGAGAGAGAGTACACGCAAGCAGAGGGGAGGGGGCAGCGGGGGGGGTACAGAAAGAAGGAAAGGGAGGGGAGATAGAGAGAAAGAGAGAGCATGCACGCGCATTCAGCAGACCCCCAGCTAAGCGCAGAGCCAGACACCGAGCTCGATCAAGAGTCAGATGCTTAACCGACTGAGCCACCCAGGAGCCCTAGTTTTGTTTCCAAGACCTACACAAAAAGGAGAAATCAGATTTCCATCCACCAAGACTATTATTCATTCCTGTTTCACTGGGGAAAGGAAAAAGCAGGTATATGGACCAGCTTCTCCACGCTGTATCTTTTTCTACCTGAATCTTCTGAGGTTTCATGAAGAACCACCAGGCTTCTTTTCCACAATCCACTTACAAAAAAAAAAAAAAAGAAAGAAAGAAAGAAAGAAAAGAAAAAGATGCCACCCAGACCTGGCTGGCCCCACCCGAGCACTGCTTCTGTTGGAGACCCTTCTTGGGGTGCTGACCCTCTGCAGAACGGTGTTCTGCTGTTTGCTGCGCAGGGATCAGTGTGTCCTCCAGCGCCGTGGGCTACTGGCAGAGGGTAGACCCAGCCACCATCCGGGCTCACAGGAAGAGGGACTGTGCTCCCCTCAGAGCCAGTTTCCGAACACTCCTTTGTTGTAAGAATCATCAGACGCCTTGCAAAAAATACAGGTTCCCAGGCTCACTATCGCCAACGGGATGGTTTCATGGTACAGTCACTCTGCAGGACGTGGCAGCTCCTCCCACTGTGCGTGGCTGCTACCTACACGCACATCCGGGCTCTGGTAGGACGAACCTCGAAACTGGGATGCGAAGTGAAAGGGGTCGATCGCAAAAAGACCTGTATTGTAAGACTGCATTTTTAGGAAATAGTAAGCAGAGGCAAATCCAGAAACACAAAGCAGATTGGAACCGGCCTGGACTTGGAAGAAGGGGAACACGGAGTGACTATTCAAGGGATCTAGGGTTTCCTTTTGGGGTGGTGAAATTGTTCTGGAATTAGTGGCAACTGCTGCACAACTCTGGGAATGCCCTAAAGCCGGATCAATTATACACTTAGTAGAAGGATGGATTTTATAATACATGAATCAATCAGTTCTCACTAAGCGGTCATTTATACGAATTTATATGAATCCCCAGGTGCCACCTTACATGTATTAAACTACACCATACAAGACAGAAATTTGGAAATCAGGGGGCACCTGGGGTGGCTCAGTGGGTTAAAGCCTCTGCCTTTGGCTCAGGTCACGATCCCAGGGTCCTGGAATCGAGCCCTGCATCAGGCTCTCTGCTCTGCAGGGAGCCTGCCTCCCTGCCTACTGTGATCTCTGTATGTCAAATAAATAAAAATATTTAAAAAAAAAAAAAAAAGAAGGGAGGAAACATTACTGGTGACTTTTATTTTGAGGCTTTTTACATTAAGTTGTACCTTCCTTTGTGAGAATTTTTTCAAATGAGCACGAGGTAACTTTTTTAAAAATAAAAATCATTAAGAAATAAAAATAATGTCCAGGTCCGTCTGTTTTTCAACTGTTTTTCAATGATTAACAGGATAGTACCCCAGTCACCCTCCGTTCGAGAGGACATAAACTCAGACTGGAACTGTCACGTCTGAGAGTAAGGTCATTCTTGTATCCCTGGTGTTGTCATAGCAAAACTGGACTCAGTACATGAATCGTAAGAGACAGTCAAGAAGCGATAACCCACCTTCAGAGGCGGTGTTTGGTTTTTTTCAAGAACCCATTAGCTCAGGGCTAACGGAAATCTTTACTATTCTTCGGAGTCATAAACTCCCAGGGTTAAAGGAGAGCTCAGGAACAATTTGCTGCACTCCCAAAGAGACCTCAGAGAAATCACGTGCCTTCCTGGACAACGGAGACGGAGAGCTCCGAGGCCAGGGAGCTCTAGGAAAGGCATCATCATAATGTCTTAGGACAAGACGTCACAAGGGGGTGAATGAGTCCCCTCGTATCCCCTGAATCTACTGGATTAAATCGAGATTCTGGCTCTACTCTCTCGAGTTCTATCAGCACTACTGAAGCAACGTGGGACATGGCCCACGACACCTCAAACTTTGTACTTTGGATTTAATGTTAATGTCACCCCTAAATTCGTCTACTGAAATCCTACCTGCTCCTCAAAATGGTATTAGAAGATGGGACTTCGTAGTGGTGAGATCATGGGGGTGGAGCCCTCATGAACGGGATTAGTGCCCTTGTAAGAAAGGCCCCAGAGAACGTTCTCACCCCTTCCACACACGAGCACACAGTGAGAAGATGGCAGTCTATGAACCAACGAGTCCTCACCAGACACTGAATCTGCTCTGGCTTCATCTGGGAATTATAGCTTCCTGAACTGTGAGCAACATGTGTCCATCACTGAAGCCACGCAGTCTATGGGGTTTCTGTTATGGCGGGCTGAACCGTCTGTCATCAGGATGCACCACCACCAAGGGGGGGTGGGGGGAGTGCCTTCCAGTAAAGCCTCGTGGTCCAAATGGCCGAGTTCTTACCAACAGAGATTTAATGCTGCTTCTTACTAAAGCGTGTTTCCGAAATGGACTGTTATTAGAGCGGTTACGCTGGAGGATTTAAGGGGCCGTTATTTTTCTAATATATACACAGGGTAAGATTTCTTAAAATATCATATTTTAAAAATATGAGTGCCTAGAAACAAGTACATACTTCATCCACGAATGCTTACTGGTTATCAGTGATGGCTGAATCTAACCTTGGTCCTGCCCTCTGCTTTATGCAGAAGGTCCCCCTCAATTCACGGAGTATCGACGCATTGTGAAAAGTCCACTGTGGTCCCAGAAATGACTTCTCAGTTCCCATGAGCCGTCCACATACCTGACTCCTGTCTTTGGGGTAATGCACGGTCGACACACTTTTTTCAAATCCCCGCGGCGGCTCACGGGAGACCGTGAAGGTGTCTCTGTGGAGATTAGGTCTGGAGTTCCCCCGAGCAGAAAGGAAGAAGTCTCTCTCTCATCTAAATCCTGGTTCTCTGTTTTCTACATAAGCTTAGCAGACATTCAGTCTCTAATAATTGGCTGCCGGCAACCACAGGCACCCAGGGCCAGAAATCACACTCTGTATCGTGGTTGACAGGAGCTACCGTAACCTCGTGGAAGCCCGGGGGTAGAAAGAGCACGGGAAGTCCCATGGGGCCACTTATGAGCTGGACCCTCCTGGGCCAGCCCTGTGACACTCTGGAACCTTAGCCTCACCGTCTGCAAAACGAACACAAACGACCTAGCAAACGCCACGTGCCGAGTGGGACTAGACCGGCTTTGCCACGGGTTCGGGTCTCGCCCCAAACCATCCTCCGAACTTCATCTCCTGTTCGTTGCTTCTAGATGCGCTGTGCTTCCGGCCACCAAGCCTCTGCCCCCACGGCTGCCTCAGCCTTCTGCCCCATTTGAGCGTAGAGACGTCCTCCCGTTGAGGCTCTTCAATGCCACCTTTTATGAAGTTTTTTCTTTTCTTTTCTCTTTCTTTTTTTTGCTCTCCCAAGCCAAGTGTCCTCTCTCTCTCTCTCTCAAATTCTCTTGCACGTTTTAGGAACATCTTGCACGATGTCTATCAGCAGCTGCCTTGTCTACGTGTAAACCGACAGGCCCTCCCCTACGAGCATGCCGTCTCTTTAAGTGCCTTCCTGTTCCGGCGCCAGGCTGGGCACGGTGGCTTGTGCATTAAAAAATGGCCAAGAAATGCTGGCAGGAGGAAGCATATTGGAGATATTTACTAACATAAAGAGTTGCGCACACTTACGGGGGGGGGCTCCCCTGCTCCTTTTCTGTGGGTTCTATCCATCCCAGGCCCTAATACTCCCTAAGGGAGATGGATCATGCATGTTGGGACCATGCATGTGCGTACAAGCTTCATGCCCCCTGCCCACCGGTGAACTCTGCTCTGTCTCTGATCACCAGAGAGGCCGCGAGGTCTGGAGAAAACAGTCATACTGGATGTATCCTTCAGAAGACGGTCTGCCAATGGAACTGGTAAATACAACCTTGAGCACGGACCCCAGAGACTTGGTAAGTGGATGGAGGCCATTTTTCTTCATCGCAAGCCACTTGTTACTCTCCGGGAGGAGGATAAAATATTCTCTCCTCCTCCACACTACTGTCCCAGCCTCCTCCGATGGCAGAGATGGTCCACGGTGGCTGGTGGCTGTCACCACACTCAGCAGGCCGTGGCCTCCCTCTCCTCCGTGCTGCTTCAAGGTCCTCATGGATTGAACCAGCACAACAGCTTCTTTCAACAGGTCTATGCACGTCGGCCTGCCTCTGTTTGAATCTCACCTACTTTCTTTTATCTAAGACTATGAAAATAAAGTATTTATTTTTACTTTTCTTAAAGATGTTATCCATTTGAGAGAGAGAGAGAGAGACAGGGGAGAGGGAGAAGCAGGCTTCCTGCCAAGTAGGAAGCCTGATGCAGGGCTCGATCCCAGGACCCCGGGATCATGACCTAAGCCGAAGGCAGACGCTTAACCGAATGAGCCACCCAGGTTCCCCAAGTATTTAAAACCTACTACAGGACTTGCTTCCGAATAGCAGGGTTCCTTAGGAATTATGTCCATAAAATGAGAGCATTTGTACCATTTTATATATACGTATGGATGTTATTAGGAATTATCAACCATTATTATTGTGTGATTACCACTCGTTCATTCAACTTTTCCTGAGCACCCACATGGTAGGCATATGTTGGACAAGATAGGTAAGATTTCATGGAGCAGATAGTCTTGCAGTGGAGGAAAGCAGACGATTATTCACATATTTGCTTGTTAAGTAACACCAGGGGTTAAATCTAATGAGGACAAAGTGCCAGTATCAGGATAACACACCTTTAAATTTTTTCCTTATTTATTTGACAGAGAGGGATCACAAGTAGGCAGAGAGAAAGGGGAAAGCAGGCTCCCCACCGAGCAGAGAGCCTGATGCGGGGCTTGATCCCAGGACCCTGAGATCATGACCCGAGCTGAAGGCAGAGGCCAAAACCACTGAGCCACCCAGGTGACCCAGGGTAACACATCTTATAAAATAATCCAACTTAACTCAGTTTGTTTGGGGGTTGAGAGGCCAAGGATGGTGTCCTTTAAAAGGGGGCTTGTGAGCTAAGCTCTGAAGGATGAAATTGCAAAAAACAAACAAAAGAAAGGAAAATTCAAAGGGAGGGGAGAGAGAATTCTGGAAAGCACTATTATTAATGAAAAGACTAAAACTACTCTGCTTGAATTGTGTTCTCTCTCATTCTGTCTTTGGAGGAAGCCCAGTTCTCGTTTGTTTGTTTGCTTTCCAGGGTAAGTCAGTAGGGTTCATCTTTAAAAGAACAATCAGCTTTCCTGTCATTTCTCAAGGTTTTGCAGATGAGAAGTTTGCTCTCGGAACCCCGAAACCACAGAGCTATCATAGTATGCAGAGCACCACAGCGTACTTCTGTCTTCTGAGAGACAATTAGATGAGGTCGGTATTTACTGAGCAGCTACTGGGTGCCAGGTGAGCCAAGTTCTCGAAGTACGTCCTCCCGTGCAATCTGCGACAGACAGTTGCCACAGCTGAGATCTCCACTTGACAGATGAGGAAACTGAGGCACGCAAGGGCCAACTTGTCTGAGTGTGTAAGCGGCAGAGTCAGGATTAGGGGACCTGAAAGTCACCATCAGTGAGGGACGCATCCCAACATCCTGCTGTTGGCCAAACACCACGGGCTTTCACACCTCCCGTGCCTTTGCTCAAGCTCTTTCCCCCACTTGGAATGCCAGTGGGTCCTGCTTCCCTCCCTGCTCCTCCCAATTAACATGCGCTCCCCTTTGAAGACCAGCTCCAACAACACCTCCGCTATAAAACACCCTCCTTTCTCAGATTAGAAATCAGAAAGATAAAGGAACAAAGCCAAAAATAAAGGGCCAAAGAATCTGTTCTTGCTCTGACCTGGTAATAATCTTCTAGAAAGAACCACTCGCAAACAAGAGCAAGAACTTATCCAGAGACCCGGTTGAAAGAAAAGGTCCACGGGCGTCTCCAGGCAAGAAGCACGAGTCTTCTGTTTCTCCCTACTACTGGGGGCACTGGCTGGCTTTGAACAACCCTGGCCCACCGGCAATCCACTCCACGGGCTACACCGGTATGACCAAAGGACCAGAACTGGGCCTCCCTTATAAAAGCCTTCGTCAGCATCCTACACGGGGCTGGCTGAGAGTTCAGCGGGAGTTTAACATGAGGCTGGACCCAGTCCCCGCAAAGCCACTGTCCGACACAGAAGATACAACTGAGGCTGAATTGGGGAGACCAGAAAATGATTTGGGGGGGGAGGACTGGTTTATTACTATTTTTTAAGATTGTATCTTATAGAGTGAGAGAAAGAACATGATGGGGAGCAGCAGAGGGAGAGGGAGAAGCAGACTCGCCGCTGAGCAAGAGAGCCCGATGCAGGGGCTTGATCCCAGGACGCTGGGATCATGATCTGAGCCGAAGCCAGATGCTTAACTGACTAAGCCACCCAGGCACCAGGAGAGGACTGTTTTATAACCACGGGTGTATGGGGGGGCAGAGAACAAAAGTGGCCCATTTCCACAAGCTTCATTTAATTTCTATGCAGCCTTCCCCCGCTCGGTAATTGAATGTATAATTTATTTTGGCTAGCAAGTGCTACGTGTGGCTTTCAGAACAACACTAATAGGCTTCTAAGGTTCAGTGCCATAGCATTTAGAGAGTGGACTAAGAGTCAGCAGATAAATTATTAAACAGGAAGTGAACGCCACATTCCCGCCCCTCCTGCAGGGGCCTGAAGTGTGGGGCGAGACAGACGGGGAGTCCCGGGCACGGACACCGAGGGCACTAACTCCCCGCACAGAGTGTACTGGCCCGTTCGGACACTGCTTATCTCCCGGTGTGGACTGAGGCCATCACGAGGCAGCACCACAGGGCAAAAGCCACCCAGGGCTCTTGTCAAATATTCTTGGAGCAGCAGATCTTTGATGATGGGGGAGCCTTTATTTAGCTTAAGAAATTAAAAAAAATATTAATATTTAATTTAAATATTAAAAAAAAAAATTTAACCCCATCTAGGGTCCAGTCATAATAAGCTTGCCTGGGATCTACAGTATTTTAGAACAGGGTCCTGAGTTTCTAAGCTGGGAAAAGAAAGATCAAGGCTTCTAGAGCCTCTGTTCACAGTCTATAGCTCTGATAGCAGCAGCTCATAAGCCGTTCCGAATGGTTCAAGTTATGCAGAGCTCCAGAGTTCCCCCGTGAAGGCTACCATTCCAGAACTTTTAAAAAGGGAACCAGTTTATAGTAAGATTTTAAGTTTCTTACATCAATCTAAGCTAATCATCTGATCTAGTCTTCCTTTTGCATAGCATCGGGGGTTTAGGGGTGGCTGTTCATTTTTGTCTCACCTTGTTTCTTGCTAACCCATCATGCTTACCAAAGCAGGCACCGGGAGAAAGTTCCACATTCACCGACACACACCAAGGGCAGGCGGGCAGAGTAGATAAGCAATGCCCAAGGTAAGAAAACACACGGACCCAAAGCACCATGGCAATCACGAGGAGGACGGTGCCGAGCAGGACAGACTGGGAAGGGCATCCAGCCAGAGCCGAGCTTTTAGCAAGAGTGGGCAGCAAAAGCCACCCTAACCAGGGGAGGCTTCTCATCACCTGCGCGAGAATTAAACAAACAAACAAACAAACAAACACCAAACCAAACCAAACCCAAGTATCTGGGGGAAGATTATTTTAGAAAGAGGGAATGGCAGATACAAAGACTCTTGAGTTAGAATGCTGCTTCACATGTTCAGAGAACAGAAGCAAGCCACTGTGGCTTAAGGAGGTGCCAGATGAGGACAAGGGGCAGGCAGGCCCCGGATGGTCTGAGGACTCCCAGGGAAGGAGTTTGGTGTCATTCCAGATGTGGCAGGAAGCCGCTGGAGTTCCCAGGAGTCAAAAGCAAAGCTTAACCCCTCAAAAGGAGCAGGGGTAGCAATCACGGGTGAAGGCCGCGGGGCCCAGAGCCACCCCAGGTGAATGAAGATAAAACATTCTAGAGCTGCCGTGGAAGGTCGGCTCCCCAACCAACCTGGAGAATCCGCCCAGAGCAACGGCAGCAAGTGGGGGACGGCCAACTCTGGCGTTGTCAGCTGGGAGCTCACGGAGGAGATGGGAGCGGAGGGCCGACCATCACTGAAAACACCGGCCCCCCTCGTACGTGGCCACACAAACCTCCCAGGCCGCCCCTCAAGCTTCCCCAATGCTGGCCCCACAGATGCTCTACCACAGCAGCAAGCCGCGCGGCCGGGAGTCAGAGCAGGCGCGGACCGCCCGCTCCTGAGCCCCTCCCTGCCTCGGCTCTGCCCCTGGGAAAGGGGGCACCGACCACAGGACCGCAGCCCACGGCTGTTGGGAGGACGGAATTAGACAGTATGTGCAGAAGGGCTCTTGACACACACACACGCTCCAGCGGAGGCATCTGGATCTCTGGCACGCCGCGGTACGGCTCTGTGCGCGGGTCCTTGATGCACAACGTCCCAGGAGGTGACAAGCACATCCTGTAGCAAACACCTGCCTGAGGGCTTTCTCTCAGCTCGAGTGTGGAGCAGGCGAGGGAGCCAGGGAGGTGATGATCTAGAAACAGCCCTCATGCAATGACAGACGGAACAGATCAAGAACGTACATCCGTGGGGCAGCGCCAAGGCCGTCCGACACCCCCTCCCAGCAGTCCCTGGTGGCAATGAACCTCAGCTGCCCACAGCGGTTACCTGGCCAGCAGCGCACCTTTCATTGGCTTCCTTCCCTTCTCCGTCTCAGCCCCCCAGCACCTGACTGACACTCTCGGGGACTGCCGCCCAAGTAAACCGTCTGGCTCCTGAACCTTGTACAGATATGGGTCTGGGGCAGAATTTTTTTTTTTTTTAATAAACACTATATCCTTTAATAATAAAAACAGAACTCCTCATTGGTAACAAGCCAGAAGAAAATCAACATCACACAGCAAAGGCTGGGGCAGAATTTTTATCACTAACAGCAAGCTGGACAGAGTACCCTTTCTGTACTTATTAGCTTCCAGTTGTAGGTCTCTGGGGTTTCAAACAAACAAACAGCAACGAAAAATAAACAGCCATGTCCTGGGGTGAAGCAGTCCTAACTTGTAAAACTCTCTAGGCACACCTCTCCTGGGGTGTCGCGCTGCCTGCCAGGCCTGTGTGAGACAGGTTTCAGAAGGGCCTTGCGGGAAGGTAGCTTCACACTGTCATCTGTCTGACGCTATAAATGTGGGCACAGCCAGCGCGCTTCCTGCTACAGATACAGATTTAGAATTCGTTTCTCCATAAGTTCTTTCTTTCCTTTCTTCTTGGAGGAATCTCACGCTACACACACCTACCTGAGTCAGCTTTCCTAAACAGCCAGGGAACGAACAAAAACTCACGAACACACACACACACACCACCCCACCCCCCGAGTAGGCTTTCCTAAACAGCCAGGGAACACTCAAGAGGAGAGAACAACGGGCTTACCTTGGGAGAGGCACTGGTTGGCCAGGGCAACCTGACCGGAATGCAGGTAGAGATTGAGGCGCGTGAAGATGCCCACCAGCGAGGGAATGGTGATGAAGCAGTAGGCAACACAGGCCTAGAAGGACGGAAGAAACATGGCAGGTGACGTGAGCAACACCCCCACTGCAGCCTGGTCCTCCTGCTTTCATCCATCACATATTTTCAATTAAAAAACACTGACAAGGGGCGCCTGGGTGGCTCCGTGGGTTAAGCCTCTGCCTTCGGCTCAGGTCATGATCTCAGGGTCCTGGGATCAAGCCCCGTGTTGGGCTCTCTGCTCGACGGGGAGCCTGCTTCCCTCACTCTCTCTGCCTGCCTCTCTGCCTACTTGTGATCTCTGTCTGTCAAATAAATAAATAAAATCTTAAAAAAATAATAATAAAATAGGGGCGCCTGGGTGGCTTGATGGGTTAAAGCCTTTGCCTTCGGCTCAGGTCATGATCCCAGGGTCCTGGTATGGAGCCACGCATCGGGCTCTCTGCTTGACAGGGAGCCTGCTTCCTCCTCTCTCTCTGCCTGCCTCTCTGCCTCCTTATGATCTCTGTCCGTCAAATAAATAAATAACATCTTAAAAAATAAAAAAATAAAAAAAATTAAAAAAATAAAAAACACAGACAATAACGAAATCTCCTTCTGAGCCCCAATTTTCTCTTCTCGCCTCTGCAGCACACTCCAGATGCCTCTCTGGGAGGAGGGGGGCCAGGCAAATAAGAAGCATAAGGGGATAAGGAAAATAAACCCTCATCTGTCATAGCAGGAAGTAAATAGGTTGACACCTATTAGTGACTAAGCAGCAGGCTTTTAAACCAATTACTTAAAGATACGGCAGTAATTAGAAGAAATTGCTCGAAAAGGTTTTGAGGTGGTTGGCTCTTGAGAAAAGAGGTATAAAGTCAGGGCAGGGACAGTATGCTTATTTTCCATTGTCCTCTTTTTGATCCAATTCCATTAAAAAAAAAAAAACCCACAGATATGGATTGCTTTGATAAAAAGACTTTCCAGATATAGGCACGAGCCAGAGGTAATTCAGCTGGCAAAAAATGCAATCTACCTCTCAACACGGCCCACCCCACCTCTGCCCTTAACACGTGTCCAAATGGAGACTTCTCTGGTCATTTATCTTAAAAAATCCCAAGAAAAGTGGTTCATCCATACATACTGGAGAAGGAAAAATTAATCTGGAAAATCGATACTTAACCACCCCTTAGGACACACTTGTCTTTTTCTGGGAAGAGCAACTTAGAAACTTGCAAATGAAACAACTGGAGGTTCAAAGTCAGGGAGTCTTATCTCTAGAACCTACCCGGACAAAGGCAGCCGTCTTTCTGGAATGATTTCCTTTCATTACTTTCCTTGTTTCCATTGCCAACCGGTTTACACTCTGGATTTATTAATTAAAAAAAAAAAAAAAAAAAAAGGAAGACTTATGAGATGATGCTGACTCAGATTACCATCTTCCTAGAGATCTGGATGTTAACTGCATACAAGTCAACAAGAACCAGCTACGTGGGGCCCAGACGGGTTAGCTCTGAACCCCGACATGCCAGAGGGGTCATCCCCCTGCCTCAGTCTCAGCCTTGAGCAAACATCTCCAACAGGGTAAGAACAAAAGGCCCTCACTCAGTCATGCCTATCAACTGGCATTGTAAATGACCATTTTCTGGTTTAATGAATAGCCAGGGTTCACTTCATTTCCAGAAATCCCACACACTAAGCTTGAGATCTTAGCGATCCTAAGAGAAACCTCCAAATCCGAGAGGCAGCACGCAATTCAGCGATGCAATGCAGACATGAACTCTAAGGACAGAAACAGGAGCGTCCACATCACGCTCACGTGAGGCCTACGGGTGTGTTCTAAGAGCTGTGCATTTCTCAGCTTCCTTCACCACCACAACCCTACGAGGTGGACACAGTGAGCTCCCCCAGCCCCGATGTACAGAGGACGTCTTTACCGTTAGGCCTTAAATTCAGGAACACCACATAACCTGCTAAGCAGCAAACAAATATAAAACAAGGCTGCTCTCCTTGAATTTACACGAAGCGATTAAAGCCTTGGGGAATCTTTCCACAAACGTGAAAAGTTCAGACCCACGGTTCCCAAACTGTGTACCACGGCATCCTTGAGGGCTGGAGCAAACTCGCAGGGGCACCCACAATTTTTTAGGGAAACAGAGCTATGTTCCATTGTCGAGCACTGTGGAAAGCACCGGCCTTAGGAAGCTCATGGATTCAACACCAGACTGTGCCCTGTTCCTCACGGCGATGTCCTAGCTTGGGAGAAAGTGGGTTCTCAACAAGCTGCTCTGATTACAAGTACTGTGCAAAAACCAATGAGGGGAAAGAAAAATCAACATGGAGAACGAGGGTAGGGTTGCCAATCCGAGGGCAAGGTTCGAGAAGTGGTACAGTGCCCAACAAGTTATAGTCACTGGGATTATTTAAGAATAAAGATATATTCTTTTTCTTTTAATTCACATATATTGTTATTTCTAAGAGCTACCCAGTTGTTAGGGCGTGAACACTTAAGTTCTTCGGGTCTAACTTCTTAATCAACAGAACTGCTATTTCTTTCTTTGCTGTGGGGACACCACACAGAGCTACCAAGAACCAGCTAGCCTGGGACTCCAGTTAAGCTCTTAGAGCCATACGTTAATATTTCCGTAACTCATGAGTGCAACCCACTTTGCTGCTGACATATGGGACTGAGAATATGCTCATTTCAGAGAAAAAGAGGTTAAAAAAAAAAAAAACCCATGCAAAGACTTAAGCAAAAATTGCAGATTTGATTAATCTTTGAGAAACCGGCTTTTATGCCCTGAAGAATAGAAGTGTTACGGGGCCACAAGACTCCCAGATTAAACTCCATGCTTGGCAGATAGTTAATACTTACTGAGAAAACAAATGAACAAATGAAAATCCTTACATGAATCAACTGCACAAGAACAGGTTCCAGGTTGCAAAACATTGACCGAGCCTCAACGTAAAAACTGAGCTGTTGTTCAAAATCACGGCCAAAGGAAACCTAGAAGCAAGGGAAAAGGTGCTGAGAATGTTACCCTAGGCACCTCGGAGCACACACCATTGAGAAGAGTTTCCCTGAGCTTCGACAGTAGGGAAAGTCTGTGATGTCAAGTCACCAAAAATATGAATGGGTGGAAATGTCCAGGGTATGCAAGGGCGCGTGCGTGCGCGCGTGCGCACACACACACACACACACACGAATTTACACTTGCCTCTGCAGCACACTCCAGATGGCTCTTTGGCAGGAGGGGAATAGGCAAATAAGGAGCAGAAGGGGGTAAGAAAAATAAACCCTCATCTGTCATAGCAGGAAGTAAATAGGTTAACACCTGTTAGACTTTACATGACTCTGCCCAGCATGTAACTGGAATATTACTATTACTATTACTACCTCTTCTTTGTGACATGAGCACTGGAGTAGAACATAAAAAGACCAAAGGGTAGTACAGAACAGTATCTCAGAATGTAAATCGGATTTCCCAGGCTAGAAGGAAACGCCTGGAAAGAAAATAATGGACTTTTATTTGTCAGCTGTGGCCTTTTCACAGAACATAAATTTGGTTATTGGGAGCCATTGGTCAGAGGGATTTCCCTAATAAGAGCCACACCTTTTTGCTTCCTGATGGGGAGTCCAAACCCGGCAACTTACGGGTGGCCGGGGGAGCCAGAAGTGGAAATTTCTCCATCAATAAAAATTTATTTCTTCAAATTTATGAACAGCTGGTTAGGAGGACATCCTTGACTGTTACAGCAATCATTTTTGCCCAGAGGAGGTTTAACATTGCTATTTCCATTAAAGCTATCAGGTTTCCCATCCTATTTCTGCATATTCTTTTCCATTCTAACTGGGTGGCTCTCAGACAAACCCATAAAGGGATAAAATACCACCTGATCATCCTATAAATGAAGGACAAGGAGAGTCCCAAGGTAAAAGGTGCATTTCCCAACACAGCAGTTGAAAGGTTAATTCTGATTCTGCATGAAAATGGATTATTTTACCTACAGAGTCAGGAAGGATGAGGCTGACCCCTCCTGTTGAACAAGTCACATTTTCAGGGTCCTTTTCAAAGTGATCTAGTTATTTATCTCTCGGTCAGCTTTCCTCTTGACATTTATATTAAAATAAGGCGCCAGCAGAGGTTGCTACTTAAGCTTTGTGCACAAAGAAGGAAAACAATGGTGGTTCTGGCTAGGAGGGGCCGCTGGGGGGCGACTGGGGGAGGGGTTGTTCCCAAAGAAGGCTGTAAGAATCCCTTCCACTCTGCCAGGCCTTTTGCAGTGTCCTTGTGGTGGAGTCTACTTTCCCGTCTCTCCAAGGGAACAGCCCTGGTGACTGCTTTGACCAACAGAATGCAGCAGGATTGGACGGCAGTCACTGAGTGATCGCAGGACTTTGGTCTTAAAAGGCCCCACAGCTTCTGTCCATGCCTGCACCATACAAAACAGCTTGGCTGAGAAGGTTAGATGGTGGCAGAATGGTAGAAAGAGGCCACGCCAGTGAGAAATGAGGCCCCAAAAGCCAGCATCAAGAGCCTAAACATGGGAACGAGGCTGTCCCGGATCCTCCGTGGCCCCGATCCTGGTACACGGAGCAACCTGGCTCCAGTCAACCCCTAGGATTGTTAAGAATTAATAAATCAGGGGCGCCTGGGTGGCTCAGTGGGTTAAAGCCTCTGCCTTTGGCTCAGGTCATGATCCCAGGGTCCTAGGATCAAGCCCCACGTCAGGCTCTCTACTCAGCTGGGAGCCTGCTTCCCTTCCTCTCTCTCTGACTGCCTCTCTGCCTACCTGTGATCTCTGTCAAATAAATAAATAAAATCTTTTAAAAAAGGAATAAAACACAGTAACTGAAAGCTGCAAAGTCTTGTGGTGAGTTGTTGCGCACAATCTTGCCCCTCCCCCCAGCATCCTTCCGCCATCACATCGGGTGCCCTTGGGAGTCCTTAACCCCGACTCCCAGGATCCATGGGATCTGCAGTTGCACAGGCGTGCGAAGGTCTCCCAGGCCTGGCCAGTGTGTTCCTTCCCCCTCACTGCGCCAACTCGTGCAGGGATGAGCCAGTTACCTTTAATCTAGTTAGTCTAGAGACTCAATCCCAGGACTTCCCCTGGAGCCCTTTCTGCGGGGTGGCAGCGCTGGCAGGCTTGGGGACCCAGGGCTCTACATGGGAGTGAGCCTGCCAGGGAGGACACTATGGGAGCGGAACCTGGAGCCACAGACCTACAGAGGGCAGGAGCCAGCTGCTCCTTCAGAGAGCTCCATTCCTGGACTTGGCGTCCCCCATCCAAATCTCTCCCTCCCCCTTTTATTTTTTTATTCCTTAGGTCAGTTTGGTCTTGGCTCTCTCTGCCCCCAGGGGAGTGCTGGCTAATGTAAGATGTTTTCTAATTTCATCTTATCATAATAAAAATGAAAAGCACCAGGGAACATAATGTTAACTGCTTTCACCGGAGTTAAGGACAAACAATTACATCACATTTCCAAGTGCCCTGAACCTTCTTCCCCAATACTTACCATTTTTATAAATCCATTAATCAAATATGCCAGCATTCTTTTCTCATCCTCCAGAGTGAGTGCACTAAAATCAATAATGGTACATAATTAACACTGAGGTAACAAACGAAAGTTTCTAAGGAATATATAAGAAGTAAATGATTTAACAGGTAAGGACATTTTGCATTTTCTAGATTTTCTAGATTTTCTAGCCCCCAACAGGCTGCGTGTGTGTGTTTCTTCTGATGAAAATATATCATCTAAATGAACTTAACTTAAATGTGTTTCTCATCTCTCTCAAAGATGACGTTTTCAGAGCATATTTATTAATAGCAAAGGAGAAGGAAACTTTCCCTTGGAATTTGGACAGCAAGGTCCAACTGCAAATTTTGCATTCTGGAGAAGCTGTGTTCCACATTTTGGAATAAAAAATTTCAAATAAGCAGTTAAGTCGAAAGAATTCCACAAGAAACATCCATGTATCTACCACCAGGATCCCACCATTACCATTTTACTGTATTTGCTTTATCACGTAACTATCCACTTCCCTCTCCAACCATCAAATCCAGCTCATTCTGGGGAAGCATATTCAAGTAAATTACAGATTGCGATTGCCTCTATCTAACGGCAGTATTAATACAAATATACATAAGACAGTGTCATGTCCTTAAGCTTCAACTACACACGTAAAGGCCTAGTAACAGTTCCCCAAATTTATTTTTTAAAAAAACTTAAGCGCCTAGAGAAAACAGGAGCCAAGTCTTTTGTGTGTTGGTTTGTCCTGGGGGAGAGTAAGTATTGGCAAAAACTGCACTCTGTCCGCTAACAAAGCAATGTCCCTTTCGTTCTTTGAGACTCCACTGCCCAGCCCCCTCTGCAGCTGGGTATAACCAGAGGACGGTTCTAGCCAAGGGGATGTGAGCACAAGTGAGGGTGAGCCATCCAAGTTTCTCGCAGAAAGAAAACTGCTGTCCTCCCATGCCCGCAGGCTGTACATGGACATGGTCGTGGTAAGCCAGCTTCAGCCCCTGGGGATGGCCAAGCAACAAGACGGAAGGAGCCTGGGGCGCCTGGGTGGCTCAGTGGGTTAAAGCCTCTGCCTTTGGCTCGGGTCATGATCTCAGGGTCCTGGGATCGAGCCCCGCATGGGGCTCTCTGCTTAGCAAGGAGCCTGCTTCCTCCTCTCTCGCTCTCTCTGCCTGCCTCTCTGCCTACTTGTGATCTCTGTCAAATAAATAAAATAAATAAATAAAAATCTTAAAAAAAAAAAAAAAAGACAGAAAGAGCCTGGATAGCACTCTATAGTACAGTGACCCTACCCCAACCTTCTGATCTCACACCTTTAGCAAGATAGAAATAAAGCTTCTATTTTGCTGAAGCTAAAAACCCGGTATCCTGGTAAGACAGGTGCTTTTCTGTTGTGTTTTGTGCCTTTATTTCTATTTCTGTCCAACTAAAAAGCCTATTGGTTCCATGTGTTATGAAAAGTCTTGATATTTTGATTTTGAAAACTATTCAAGAGGTTGACAAGGCAAGATCATGAAGATAAGGATTCCAAAGTTCAGAAGAAAAAAAAAAGTAAAATTCATCTTGCTGACTGTTAAGTTCCAAAACCGCTTTCTCCATTCTTATAACATTTTCCAGTGACTCAAGCTGCTGTACTTAAAAATTCTTTGGGGACTAAAATTTCAGCTACAAATACGCAGGACTGCTTCAAACACAATCACGTGGAAGCACGTAAGGGAAAAAAAAAACTAGAAAGAAAAGGAGTGACAGTTTGGCCTCTGACCCAAGAGGTAAGGGCAACTTGTAGGACTGAGTCTCAAGTCTACTGAAAACCTCCAGCCCTTCATGTAAGGGACAGAAGCCATTTCATCTGAACTTCAAATAACTGGCTAATAATGAGAAAAAATGTACAGCTATGTTACCGGATGAGTGAACTCATTATTATCCTATCTGGTACTCTTAAATCTCCAGGAGATGTGGAGTTTGAGTTCACTTGGATGAAACCAGCCTTTTCCTGTCAACAGAAACCCCTTTGTAAAAACATCTGCCATCTTGGGGCACTTCAGTGGCGCACTCGGTTGACTGTCTCTTGGTTTAGGCTGAGGCCATGATCTCTGAGCCCCACCTCAGGGTCCTCGCTCAGCAGGGAGTCTGCATGGATTCTCTCCCTCTGCCCCTCCCCCAACTAGCTCTTGCTCTCTTGCTCTCTCTCAAATCACTCTTCAAGAACAACAACAAACCTGCCATTTCATTTTCTCAGGAAGGTTCATCTCAGCCTCTCTCTTCTCCTGAACTGGAATGCCCTCATTAGCAAGAGTTTTAATAGACCCCATAAAATGATATTACCCATAGTGGCAGCTTAATGCAGTAATTCCCCAATGTACTATTATGTGGTATTAAGACCCAATCCCTGTGGTGTCTCAGCCTTGGGCGCGGCTTACTTCACAGAGTCATGCATGGTCTTGCACACGTGCAAAAGGGCGTTCAGAATGACAGGGTCCTTTGTGGGTTCTTGCTGATGCCTACAAGACATTTAAAGATGACAGTAAAAGTTATGTCCACTCACAGCAATGAAGGCACGAGCTGAGTTTTTCCTTTGTTGCGTATATTTGAGATAAAGCATCTTACCCAGTTGGCATTGGCAATGGTTGGTTTTAATTCTTCTTCCAATAACAATAACAAGCTTGCTTTTCTGCACATATTATACCTTCTCCTAAAATTACCGTAAGTCCTACAAAATCACAGGAAAGCTGCTGCATTTCTTAAGCCAGACAATGGGCAAGCCTGATTTTTTTTTTTTTTAACTACGTTTCTTCCTAAAGCTGTCTACAACCTGTCTATAACTGTGTTAAATGCCAGACAAAACCGTAATTTGGCTTTTCAAATAATACAGAAGGACAAGGTCTTATAACAAATCGTTACCTAAGTAAAGGAGGTATATTTGTTCTAAGCATATGGAATTAATCTTTTAGGAAGACAACCCAAGGAAAGCTTAAAACATATATTATTCAGGGCGCCTGGGTGGCTCAGTGGGTTAAGCCACTGCCTTCAGCTCAGGTCATGATCTCAGGGTCCTGGGATCGAGCCCCGAGTCAGGCTCTCTGCTCAGCGGGGAGCCTGCTTCCCTCTCTCTCTCTCTCTCTCTGCCTGCCTCTCCGTCTACTTGTGATTTCTCTCTGTCAAATAAATAAATAAATAAAATCTTTAAAAAAAAATCTTTAAAAAAATTAAAAACAAAAAAACATATTATTCAAACAACGTCTAATTCAATTTTCCCAACTGGGGTTTACTGAAGTTCCATCTTAACACACCTTATTTTACCCTATCTATATATTTAATATTTTAAGCAACTTTAACTTTTTAAGTTTAACTCTGTCTTAGAAAAAATACATGAAAACACCAATTAAACTAGTTGTATTATATATTGTCAAATATACTTAAATATACAAATTTTAAAATCAAAATCAAAATCTCTCTTCCCCATGCCACCTAGAATTATTTCCTGTACCGCCAACAGTAGGCTGTTTGGGGAAACACAGATGTAGTCAAAAGGAAAGCAGTGAAATTTAAAAACCGATCACAAATCTAAGCACGGAAGATGGAAAGCTTTCTCGCTCTGCGACCTTGACAAGTATGACTTAATTTTTATCTTTTAGAATGTTACTCCCTAAGTAGTTAGTTCATTAACAGACGGCTCCTTCCAAAAACACACTGGAATACAATGTAGGTGACAGCAGGGCTCTGGCTACTCCTTATGACTCCGTCTGCTTAGGCACTGATTACAAACTTTTATCACGATTGCTCCTTTTAATGTGGTTTTCCTCTCCATGTTATTTCAGAGGTTAAATGCATACAGATCATTAGGCCTCCAAGGATACGGAGTGACTCCTACCCACACGCATCACAGGGGCACTGGCAATCCAAACTTCTGGTGACGCCGTGTTATACTTACTTGATAAAAACTTCCATGATGCACTTGCAAACCTCCACCCGCACACTCTCTTTTTGGAACATGTCCAGAAACGGCAGAAATTTTTCCTAAAAACAAACAAATAAATAAAAGCACTCTCCATGCCACTGACACAAGTTGCTGGAAGGGATTTGTGGGTCCCTTTTCCTTTGAAGCTCAGAGCAGAGAAAGAGCTGTTCATCTCTCTGAGGTGGGTCAGATGAGGACCCACGTGAAAGCGAGTTTGTGAAAGCTAGGAGGGTTAAAACCACTCACACGTGCCAGGGGTCAGGGCTGGGGCCAGTGAACACTAGGGGAACGATCTGAGCAAGCTTCAGATGACGATGTGCTTCTCCAGATAACAACACACAAGGTGGGCTTCTGACTTTTTTACAATTGTATTCACCAGAGAAAGAAGAGCCAGTTGTTCAGAGTGGCCCCCACATTCTGACTCTACACTTACTAACTGTGCCACCTGACTCAAGTTACTCCACACTTCTCCAGCACCAGTCTTCCCATCTGTAAAGTGGGAATCATAACTGCTCCTACGTCCTAGCGGTGTTGTGAAAACGGTACGAGGCAATGCATGCAAAGATCTCAGCAGGTGCTTGGAGTATGGCAAAGCTCAAAAAAAAATCAGAGGTCCTACTTTTAACATAAACAAGAAACCAACACAGTTCTGTGAGTGTTCATAAATGGAAACCAGAAGACACAGGGGCGGCAGGGAAGAGATTTGTACTTGCCCAAGGCAACGCAGCTGATGTGAAGGGGCATCATGCGATATTTTAAAATATGAGGGACGCATAAAAAAATGTCAACTGTCAGAGACTGAGACAATGATGAGTTCGACCTATTTCAGAGTGTCAACGAGGCTGCATGTGTGATAGAAAGCAAGTGTCATATGAAAATCAGTGTGGAAGAGGAAATGAGGAAGAAGATGTCCAGTCTGACTCCGAGGTTTGAGAAGCTGTAGGGCGTTCAAGAGAGGCACACATTCCATCAGCGAGGCACGAAAGAAATAAAGATAATCTTTTTCTCTCACAGTCTGGGTACTCATTTTTCAAGCACTCACTAAACTGTTATGCCATAAATATTGAAGTTGTTTATACCAACTGCTTCCTAAAGGGAACTGTTAAGTATTTCTTTTGGCCTGGGGCATCATGAAAACATGACTGAGACACTGAGTGAACCTCTCACTCAGACACAAATTTCCAAAGGTAATTAAGGAACACTACTTACCACTGAGAAAAGAACAGAGAAATCATGGAAGTGGGCAATCACCTTCTTAATTATTGACTGAAGCTGCAAAACCAAACAGGAAACACATTATTAAATATTAAATAAGTTTATTTATTCATTATTAAATAAGTTTAATAAAACTTGGATATATTTTTTCAAGATTTTATTTCTAGGTATTCTCTACACCCAACGTGGGGCTCGAACTCACAACGCCAAGATCAAGAGTCACACGTTCACCCAACTGAGCCAGCCACGTACTCCAAAAGTTGGATATTTCTAAAAGGCAACGACCTTCTTTCATAATTTGAAATTACAATTACAATAAAGGAGAGCTGGATGTCTCAGGAACGGGAGATTACTGGGGGTAGGTTAGGCCCCGTCTCAGTCTTGAGTTTGCCCATCTTACTCTGCAGTCTTGGGGAAGCCACTTCTTACCCTCATCTTCCTCTTCCATAAAATGGAGAGTAAAGCAGTATCTTGTTCACGGTGAGGGTTAAATGGGATGGTTCATGTGACGTGCTTAGAGCAGTACAGTGTCTTTCCTTGGAAAGCTGTCTATTAAAATCAGCTATGAATATTTGGGGTGGGGGAGGGGCAGTAATTCATCAAAGGGCCCCAGAGCCATCACAACTACTCAATGTAGCTATTGCAGGTCAAAAGCAGCCAGAGGGACTTATGTGAACAAATGGGCATGGCTGGTTCCAATAAAACTTTATTCACAATAACAGATGGTGAGCTACATTACATATGGTCGGTCTATGCGGTGTACTTTGCAGACCCCTGTTCTAGCCCATCATGGCCTGGTGTTTCTTGACGATTTCCGTGGAGAGGCAATGAACAGACTTTACTGGCAGAGTCAAACATCACATCATTACCCGAGGATGGTGGTGCAGTCTCTAAGCTTGGCCCCAGAGACCCAGGCACTGATGTCCACCACCCCTCACCCTGAGATGCACACGGCCTTGTTGATGGAAAAAACCACAAGGGTGCTTCTTTTACGGAAAATATAAACCCTTGCCCCTGGTTACTGTCAAGAAGAGAAAATTTACTGACAGGTGCTTTTGTTTATATTAAAAATGCTGCTGTTGAAATCACTTAACAAGGAAAATGCTCATGGTCTAAAAATAAAGCATTAAGCAGTAGGAGCCCTACTTCATAATTAAGTAGCTTACTAGGTCGGTCAAGCAAAAGACTAATGAAGACGGCAAAACTGTGCCACACAAGGCTGCGAGGCAGAGCAGTGTGAGGTACTGGAGAGAACCGTTTCGGGAACCCTATCTACTGCAACTAATCCCAGGAAAACATGACATTGTTTTAATATTTAAGTCACACATAATACATCTCTCCCAAATTAGATGTTTTTCCCTTCACTACGAAAATGCTGAAAACCAAGAAAATTCAAAGAACATGTGACCAACAGCCACTTACTTGCCCCTCAGATTCTACAGTGACTAACATTTTATGACAATGTGCTCTACCTCCTCGCCCACCCACCCAACTCATGGCAGAATTTGTAGACACGCAATCCACACACATTTTCAATTCGCCGATTTTTAATACGTTGCTAAATCGGCCTTACCGTTCTATGTAAGACATCTATTTTTTTTCCCCCCAAACCATGATGAGTAGACTGCATGTTTCAGATCTATCACCCCTCAATACTTCATTTGAGTTTCCTAATCATCATACTCCCTGACACTTCTACGGAGCTGTATCAAATTCATGGAAGTTAACACTGACAGACGCAAACACTTATCTAACTCAATCATCCATGGTCCCTCCTGTCCACTGTCTCAGTATGTTCTCTATGGAATGATTTTTCCCTCTCTGCAGCATGGGGCCCAGTCCAGGATCACGCATTGCTTTCCATTTTCGTGGCTCTTTAGCCTCTGTTAATACAGAACAGCGCCTTAGCCTGTGTCCTTAATGAAAACGGGGGTTTGGAAGAATACAGGCGGATTACTTCATAGAATGTTCCTCAACGGGGGCATGACGACTGTTCCCTCATGACTTAATTCAATCACGCTTTCTCAATGTCAAGGCTACAGACAGGATGCTGTTTCTTCCTCAGGGTGCCCCACCTGCCGCCACACGTATCCACTGGCTCCTCCCAGGTGACAGGACGTGTGATCAGTGGGTCAATGCCCGTCTGAGGTCTCCACTGTATGGTCACTAATTTTCCCCTGGCAGCTAAAACTCGTTCTAGAAAGATCCAGAGGTATATGAAAATATTGCAGTCCTCCTCATACTCTCCCCCTAGACTGAGCATCGACCAAGCATTCGGGCCTGAAAATCGAGGTTTCTTATCTTTATTGCCTGTGATGGCTGCAAACAGAGACCTCTGAACTCTCATTTCTTCCCCGACTCGCTCAGCACCCCATGCCGGCCTTTCCCCTCATCAATCTATTCCCCCTAAGTTTGGACTCCTGGGTTCGTACTTTAGGAACGGATCCATTACTGTCCTTACATCTTCCGCTCAAACCAGGGGCCCGTGAGAGCCCCTTCCAAGGTGCTCCTGTGTCCTCTTCGTGCGCCCCACCCCCATCAGTTTTCTCGGAGTACTTCTTCACCCTGTGACACAAGAAAATGTTCCCGTTCCCTGTGTCCCTTCCCTAACGCAGACCTAGAGTTAAGCTAACCCCCCACAGACCTCAGGCTGTTTCTTTTTTCTTGATACAACATGGCTGGTTCCAATAAAACGTTATTCCTGGGGAGCCTAGGTGTGCAGTCGGCTAAGCATCTGACTCTCGGTTTGCTCTGGGTCGTTGTGATGTCAGAGTGGTGAGATAGAGCCCAGCATCAGGCTCGATGCTTAGAGTGTGCTTGGGATTCTCTCTCCTTTTTTTTTTTTTTTTAAAGATTTTATTTGTTTATTTGACAGAGAGAAATCACAAGCAGACGGAGAGGCAGGCAGAGAGAGAGAGAGGGAAGCAGGCTCCCCGCTGAGCAGAGAGCCCGATGCAGGACTCGATCCCAGGACCCTGAGATCATGACCTGAGCTGAAGGCAGAGGCTTAACCCACTGAGCCACCCAGGCGCCCCTCCCTAAAAATTTTTTTTTAAATAACTTTATTCACAATAACAGATGGTGGGCTACATTACATATGGTCTATGGGGTGTACTTTGCAGACCCCTGTTCTAGCCCACCATGGCCCTGTGTTTCTTGACGATTTCCATGGAGAGGCAATGAACAGACTTTACTGGCAGAGTCAAACATCACATCATTACCCGAGGATGGTGGCGCAGTCTCTAAGCTTGGCACCAGAGAACCAGGCGCTGATGTCCACCACCCCTCTCCCTGAGATATTCACTGTTGACAGAGAGAACCACAGAGGTGCGTCTTCTAAGGAAAATATAAACCTCTTGCCCTGGTTACTGTCAAGAAGAGAAAATTTACTGACAGGTACTTTTGTTTATACTGAAAACACTGCGTTGAGATCATTTTAAATCGTGTAAGACAAGGGGCTCACAACTCACACAGAGGCTCTCCAGAATGCAGGCTAACCCCTAGGGTACCTTTTATAAATTGCTTCTAGATATGACAGAATTGTATAATGTAATTATTCCTTTCTCTCTTAGGAGCGGACTGCAACGGACTGAAATTATTATGTTAAAGTCTTCAATTAAATGGGTCCCTAGGAGTCAAGGTCTTACTAAATATTCCTCAACAAAAATTCTAATGCATCTCAGTCTTCACATGTGCCCAAGATCCTGATGACCCACAAGGGTACGACCCATCTCTCTACACGCTTCATTCACTCAGTGATGCTTACCAAGAGCCTGGTGTGCGAGACCATACAATGTTTTCATCACCCCTAGAAAAATGTCAGATACTCAGTGCCTCCTCAATAAATTCTAAAGATGAACTATTTTAATTAGCAAATGGGCAAAACACCCTTACCAAAATGTTAGAATTTTAACCTTCTTACAAGAACATGTAATTATAATTCATTTTCTTCTGCTAAGTGAAGCTAGAAATTGATCCCAGGTAGTAAGTGCTAGAACATCATGTTACTGAATAAAAAACAAAATTTCAATTAGGTTGAAAGTTACTTGACAGTAAATGAACCTTCGCCAGACTCTGTCTTGGAGGGGGAAAACCTGCTATCAAGGACATTATTGAGTCCACTGACAAAGCTGTAACATGGACTGTGGAGGAGACAGTATGAAGATATTAATGTTAAACTCTCTGGAGTTGAAAACCAAACTGTGGTTATATGGAGAATGCCCTGTTCTTAGGAAATATTCACTGACTTCTTCAGACGCAAAGTAGCATCACGTATGCAACTTATCCTCAAAGGAGCCAGGAAAAAATTTACACACGTATTATGCACGTGTGTGTGTGTGTGTGTGTGAACACATGATAACAATAAAGCAAACATGGAAAATGTTCACAGTTGGTGAATCTGACTAAAAAAATAATGGGCGTTCCCTGAGCTATTCTTTCAATTTTCCAATAAGCTTGACTCTATTTTCAAATAAAAAGTTAGTTGAACTGGAAAACATAGGCCCCTTCCTTACTGGTGCCGAGCAGCTGGGCAGGGACAGCCCTTATCACACCTCACAGCCACTCTGAGTGTAGGACTACGAGCCCATTTTACAGGCGAGAAAACTGAGGCACAATAAGGTTCAGCAACAGAGTAAAGGACAGATGGTGATGATACGGCAGAGACAAGATCTGAACCCAGGATTATCTGACTTTACAGTCCGACCCATGCAACATGCCTATGTGATTCAACAGCAGTGTGGAAATGACAAAGGCATAGCTGTTACCTGAGGGTAGGAGTCTTCAAATGCACGATCTGGAGTCATGTGCTTGATGACATCAGCCAGAACAGTATTCACCTCTCGTTTCTGAGGGGAGCGGGGAATAAACCTATGTTAGACACTGAAAGGCAGTCACTGGCCACTTTTCTGGGGCAAGGACTAATATCTTCAGAACATATCCCATACTCTCCAGGGAACAGTTTCCAATCTTCTGCTGGAAATAATATTAAGAGAGAAATCCCACCCTTATCATTGCCCTGAAGGTAACTACTTCTGGACCAGGTCAGGCCTAAAATATTGTCCTCAAAGTTTCTGGGGTGATACACTGTCCTAATCGCCATCCCTGAGCGCTGGTAAAATTGGCTCATCCCAGGCCGCTCCCCCGGCGCTTGCAGAGCGCACAGCAAAGCATGGTGGGAAGTGCACAGACTCAGCCCTAACAAGCTGGATGCTCACCAGCTGTTGTCATCTCTATCAGGGGTCGACCAACCATGGCCCAAATCCAGCCCCATGCCCGTTTTTACATGGCCCGATGCCAAAAGTGCTTTCTACATTCAAACCAAAAGAATAATACGTCATGACAAAAGTTACAGGAGATGCAAATTTCAGTGTGCATCAAGTTTACTGGAACACACAGCTGTACCCACTCACAGATCGTCTGTGGCTGCTTGTTCACTACAATGACAGAGCTGGATACTTGGGACAGAGATCCTGTGGTCCACAACGCATCAAACGCTTCCTGTCTGGCTCTCCACAGAAAAGGTCTGCTGACCCCTGGTCCTTTTCACAGGACTAAGGAAGCCTCCTGGCAAGGTCTGAGGCTGCACAGCTCCACAGGAAAGGCATCTGGTATTTGTTATTTTAACATATTTGTATCACAAATATTGGTTATCTCAATAGTTGCCATTATGTTTACTCTCCTGCCTAATCCTCACTAAACTCCCGGCCATGGACACGTTTGTCCCCATTTTACCAATAAGAAAGTGGAGGCTCAGAGACGTTTAGTGACTTAGCTAGGGTCACACAGCTAGAAGAAAAAAAAAATCTGACAATGGCAGTAAAAGGAACCAAAGCTCCTTGGAGAAATATCTGAGGCTGAATCTGGGATTAGAAATACGCCGGGGAACCTGCAACATCTTGTAAGAGAAGGCAAGGAAGGCATCAAAGACTGTGGAGAACATGTGAGAAGGACTCAGGAGCCAACCTGAAAAGGCAGCCACTGGACAGAGAGGGGACAAGTGAGCATCAGTAAGAATAATGTAATTCAAGTGTATTTAAATCCAAGTGCTCCTCAAGATACCAACAACTACAACTCACTAGTCACCTTTGGGATTGCTAAGGAATCAGATCCTTACTCTAAAACCAGGAAAGGAAAAAAAGAAACAACCCAGTGGCAATCCTGCCTTTTCTGTGCAAATTGCACCTCTGGGTAACCAAACACCCACAGGGGAAGTTTCTCTTGCTACAAGTATCCCAGCTCATGAACAAAGAGTTGATTGTAATTCCAAATATCACCATTTTGCAGCCCCTAAGAAACGGTGAGTGAGATGCAACCGAGCTTCACTGGCTGCCCATGTATTAGAGGGACAGCCAGATACCACGAGCTTCCCAGGAGAACCTCCAAACGCCACCCACAGTGCTGAGAAGTCTTATCGGAAGCTGATGACGCCTCTAGAACCAACTGCTGATTGGCGGGATATACTGAGAGCAGAAGGACACCGTCACCGGATACAACTGGCTGGTCCTGAAGGAGCAGGAGGCTGGCTGAGGACAAAGCAAAGGCTGGCGCCTTGCACCCCTCCCCTTCACCCGCTCCCCTCCATAGGAGTAGCATTCCTCGGGCAGCCCTGATCGCCATAAAACGATAAATAGTGAACTTGCAGAGATCACAGTCCTGCAAGGTAGGAGTCTCCCTTGGTTTGCAAATGTCCTTGAGATTTACAACAAAGAAGTTACCTTATCAATAGCCCAATTTCCAGGGACACAGAACTCAGTTCCTCAAGCTCTAATGTCACCCTCCCCTCCATGAAAACGGTAGGAGGCGGAGGTAGAAGGAAAAGTAAATAAAGGTCAATTTCTTCTAAACCTAAATCTCATTAACAAGGATGCTTGATAGCAGGAATGTAACATTCCACCAGGAGACTCCCAATTGTCTTTACTTGATAGTAACTAGGCCTTCAATATCCTGATAGTGCTTTTTTCCGCATGCGTGGGCTAACCGGCCAGTTCTACTTCTGTAAGATTGCTTTGTCTGCTTTCGCGCGGGGTCCCCTGACCCAATTCACTGATGCCAAGTACGCCTGTTCAAACTGTCAATCAATCAGCTCAGCCCCACCCAAAACTTGTTTGTATCTGTCTATAAAAATCCTGCACCGACCCAGCTCCGGACCTCTCGGCGTTCTCGGCAACGAGGCGCAGAGGTCCAGGTTCGAACCTGCAATAAACGACCCTTGCTGATTGGCTTTGACTCATGTCTCCGGTGGTCTTTTAAGGTGGGGGTAATACTCTATTGGCATTTCAGTCCAGACTGGGAAACTCTTCAGGACGAAAGTCTGAATTTCGTAAGTATGATCGCAGATGGGGGGGGGGGGGCGCGGGGGAAGGCGAGGAGGAGGGAAAAGAGAAGACTAAGAAGTCTACTGCAATGTACAGACTTTGTTTTAATCCTGACAACTGGGGACATCTGAATATTGACTGATTTTTTTTTTTTAAGATTTTATTTATTTATTTGACAGAGAGATCACAAGTAGGCAGAGAGGGAGGCAGAGAGAGAGGGGGAAGTAGGCTCCCTGCTGAGCAGAGAGCCCAATGCGGAGCTCGATCCCAAGACCTTGGGATTATGACCTGAGCCGAAGGCAGAGGCTTTAAGCCACTGAGCCACCCAGGCGCCCCATGATTCTTAATATTAAAAGCAGTATTATCTTTTTATCATTAGGCTAAGATACTGGGATTTGGTCTCAGAAAAGGGAATCTTATATTTCACATGTATGTGCTGGCAGGTGAAGACACGGTGTTCGAGATTTGCTTCAGAATAACCCAGGGAAGGGAGAAGCTTAGTAAACATGTAAATGACACAAGATCTGTCATGAGTCGGTCATTTCTGGGAGATGGGTCCAAGGGACAGCATATGTTTGAAGTTTCCAAAGTAAAGCATAAAACCAAAGTTGGACCAAAGAAACAAAATCAACAGAGCAGCATTTACATAATGCTGAAAACCAGGCCAAAACCAATTTACCGAGTTAAGAGGCCAGGATGGTGGCTGCCTGCGACTTCCAACGGACTGTGACTGGGAGCCAAGTTCAGGGGGCTCGGTGGAGGTATTCCCTACATCTTGGTCTGGACCATGACCACACGGGTGTACTTCCTCAAGATTCACCAGGTAGCACACTTACGACATACGCATTTTTCTGCATAGAAGCTATACTTCGGTGTTTTAAAAGCCGATGACCTTTATCATTCTGGCAAGAGGATCTGAACCTGGTTCTGCCTGCTTCTAAGGTTGCTGTTACTTGACAAGCCCAGTATTTCCCAAACTGAGGTTCCAGTCTGGGCACAAGGGAAGAAGTCCCTTTGCTTAGAAAAAAAATGACACACTCATCAAATACATGGAAATGCCACTGACTAGACCCCAGGGAGAGTCACGATGCGTTTTAGCAGGGAAGCGTCCAAGGTTTCCTCTGGTGAAAAAAACTTCACCACTTGGTATAATGGAGCATTTCCCTAATTTACACGCGAGCACTGGGCACACAGTAACACTCCAGCACACTGTCACATAAAGGACACAATTCTCATAAGTTAAGGACAATTACTACCGTAAAATGCCTCGATGCCTCAGCGAGCCTTGCTCATAATAGTAAACATGAATAAAAACCTCACTCTTCCAAAAACAGCAGCACAGGCCACACGTACCGTGAAATGCTTGCACGTGTACTCGACCCACACTTCGGCACAGTTAACGTAGTCCTGTGGAGGAAAAGCAAACACATCTTTGTGATAAGAACGCCCCCCGCTTACGGTGAAAACTCATCACGCACAAACCCCTTCAAGCGCTCTGGCAATTCAAAGAGAGATGTGATAGGGATTTCAAGACTGGTTGGTTCATCTCCAGGAAAGTCTAGCCTGCGGGTGTATTTTATCCTAAGAAGCGAGTTCTAGAAATACAGATATTGCATGAAACTAACTAACATTCTGGAAGGGCTACTTGGGCGAAGAGAGAAAACTGGGAAGCGGGTGCCTGGGTGGCTCAGTGGGTTAAAGCCTCTGCCTTTGGCTCAGGTCATGATCTTAGGGTCCTGGGATCGAGCCCCACATAGGGTTCTCTGCTCAGCGGGGAGCCTGCTTCCTCCTCCCTCTCTGCCTGCCTCTTTGCCTACTGTGATCTCTGTTTGTCAAATAAATAAACAAAACCTTAAAAAAAAAAAAAAAGAAAGAAAACTGGGAAGAACTCAAAGGCAGTGGAGATAAAAGTCACGAGTCCGGGCTGCACCTCAGCCGAGTTATTGATGGTGGATCCTGGCTGAAGACCAGAATTAAATGTGATTTTTGCATGTTCTGAGGGAAACAAAACAAAACAAAACAAAACAACCAGGCTTCCTACCGTTGAAAAAGAAAACATTTTTCTGATTGAGGGGTGATGTGTATGTTGTCCTAAGGGTAAGAAAGCACTGAAGATTTCAGGTAAGAAATTAAGTGTTCGATTCGAGTAGCAGGGAAGACCCACGGAGAGGCTGTGGGATGGTCATGGAAATGGCAGGAACAGTCGGATACAGCGCCTGTTCCAGAAAACACTGGAGTCGAGGGGGAGTAGCGCTAGAGGAAAAAGACCGTCTGTGAGTGTGTCTCTTCTGTTCCTATATTTTAAGGAAAAGAAAGAAATGGGGAGGGAAGTAAATAGTGATCTCGCTCACACAAGAAAAGCCAGGAACATCTGAAGGTCTGACAGGAAAGCTGAGAAGGCCGTGTGAAGTCAAAGACGGAACATGACCATGAGCGTGACCTTCTGATGCAAAGTTGCCTGGAAGCACTCACACCCGGGCCCCACACGCCCGGAGGCTTTGGACTTAACACGTGCTTTAAATATGTTGTTTGGTTCACTGACTAGAGTTGGGTTAAACAGAGTTTAGTTTATAAACTGAAGTTTAGTGAGGGTTTTGCTAAACTTTAACCTAGGTATGTGATTTGGTAAGTTAAGTTTCTCAGTTTTCTAAATTAGGCCAGTATTCTCTCTCTTTTTTTTTTTTTAAAGATTTAATCTATTTGACAGACAGAGATCACAAGTAGGCAGAGAGGCAGGCAGAGAGAGAGAGGGGAGGAAGCAGGCTCCCCGCTGAGCAGAGAGCCAGATGCGGGGCTCGATCCCAGGATGCTGAGATCATGACCTGGGCCGAAGGCAGAGGCTTAACCCACTGAGACACCCAGGTGCCCCCAAGAAGAATTATTTCTTAAAAAAAAAAAAAAATCCCAGATATACGATTAGTCAAAAGATAATTTTTTAAAAGTAAAGAATATATAACTGCAGAACTTAGACAAAAGGCAGTCGTTCGATCTAGGGTCTGAATGGTCACCCACCTGTGGATTCTTCAACTTAGTGATGACTTTCCAAGCTTCGTTGAGAATCTGGAGTCGATCGCCCTCAGGAGGGTCAGCCAAGGCCAAGTTTAACCCCAATGAATGAAAAAGGAGATGCTAAGAAAAAGAACGAACCATTACAATACTGGGGATTTTAAATCGGTATCTTGAAACTTAAGAGAAAAATGTTGTAATGCTGAGTTCGTCTCAGGGATAATCTTAAATTTTACCTCAGGCCTACGTGCAAGTCAGACCAAGCTGCTCAGAGCAAAGCCAGCTCCGCGTACTGCTCTGACTTGTGGGCCCTAATATTCTGCTGAACAGAGCTTTTCATAAATGATGAGTGAAGATACGTTTTTAGAGATGGCAGACTGAGCCTTTCCTAAACACTGCACAGGGGACGAATTCAACAGATTCAGGATTCTCTGGTGGTAATGATGTGTGTCTAACAATCCCAAACACGAACTCATCCTCCATCGAGTTCTTCAGAGGCCAGCCTTCGCCTGTTTTCCTGCTGACCTGAGCGGCCCCGCCTTCCCCCCCACAGGACTGTCTCCCTCGAGAGCTCTCAGGTAAACTGGACATTTGGTCAAGAGCTTACCTTGGGGAAACCCGACTCATCGCACTCTTTAATCATGCCAATGAAATCCATGGACCTCGTGGCAATGAACTCGGCCCGGAAAGCGGACATCACAGAATTCAACAGCAAGGCGCTGTAAGACACACGTGCCCCCTGTCAGCAGAGCTGCCCCTTAATGAAAGTCACTTTAATCTTAAGTCCGTATGTTGCTGGGAAGGAGGAATTGAAAACTCTTTAATGGTATGGAGTGAAAAGGCAACTTCTAGGGACCAACACGAGGTTTTAGGCACGTTTGGAACTCGATGAATGTTGAATTGACTGGATGAATGGGTAGCTAGCTGGCCGGCCAGACTGATGGACAGCAGTCAAAAATCCATTTAAACAGATGTAAAAGGGGCCTCTCACAGGTTGGTGTACTACTAAAACTAAACATTAAGTCACAATATTGATCCAAGTTGCAAATACATAAAATATCCTTCTCCATCTCTTACAAAAAGCACTGTTCTAGGATGCAGAGACACGGTGACTTAGGGACATCTACACACAGAAGGGAGAGCAGAGGGGAAACTTCACCTGCCTGAAGACAGGAAGATGGGAGCTTACTTTGATCCTACCACGTATCACAGCCCCATGGGGAAACGACTATTATTAAACCCATTTTACGGAGACTAAGGCACAGAGAGGTGAAGTAGGTGACCCCAGTTCACAAGGGTAAGAAAGAGTGCAGCGGGGCATCAGAAACCAGAAGATCGGACTCTAGTTCCCAACCTCCATGTCATCCCGCCACTCTGCTGGTCCTCTTACCCAGGTGAGCGTGCCAGTCAAGGCACCTGGGTGGCTCAGTGGGTTAAGCCTTTGCCTTCGGCTCAGGTCATGATCTCAGGGTCCTGGGATCGAGTCCCGCATCGGGCTCTCTGCTCAGCAGGGAGCCTGCTTCCCCCCGCTACCCGCCACCCTCCTGCCTCTCTGCCTACTTGTAATCTCTGTCTGTCAAATAAATAAATAAAGTCTTTAAAAATTAAAAAAAAAAAAAAATCAACCAGCTCCACATCCAAACCCATGCTTTATGAATTTTAAAATACTGGGGCACCTGGGTGGCTCAGTCTGTTGGGCGTTTAACTCTTGATCTGGGCTCAGGTCTTGATCTCAGGGTTGTAAGTTCAAGCGCCACACTCATCTCCACGCTTTAAAAAAAAATTTTTTTTAAATAAATAAAAAATAAAAATAAAATTTAAATAAAATACTTACTTGTTTCCTAGTTTCTTGCATCTCTCCATCATCTCCGTTAGCAGAGCCTAGTTAAAAATAATTATCAATGAAGATCATCAGGTTGGAGGATCTCCAACAACATTTCTCACAACGGGATCTCCAAAGTAATGCTTGAAGGTAAATGGAGCCTCAAGTCCATTTCTGTAACTCCCAGGGCCTGACCAAGATGGAGAGTCAGGAGCAGGGATGGGGGTCAGAATCCACCCTCACGGCTTTCAGTATAACAGAGAAGAGCTGAGCCCCGGCAACAGGCATATGTGGATTCAAATCCTGTCTCACCAACTATGAGACCTTGGGCCGGTCACCTGACTTGATGAAGCCTGGGTGTCCCTACCCTCTGGCAGAGGATGCAAGTGGTATCATCCCGCGTGCAGTGTTCCTACAGGCGAGGTACCTGCTGAGCTCGAGGCACCAGTGAGAATGGGAGTCACTTTACTCCCCGCCTCTCCCATGACACCCCCATATTCCTCCCCACTTCACTGAGAATTTGCTAGAGCCTACCATACAGCGTGAGACGCACTTTGCACTCATGATCTCGCCTGTCACCATCCAGGAGGCAGGTCTCTCTCTCCTCCCACCGCACAGGACAGAAATGAGCCACAGAACAGTGATGTGTTTGGACCAAGGTGACACAGCGAGTTACCATGGGCCCGACATGACCCAGGCAGTCTGGCATCAAAGGCTCCGCCCGTCATCACATTTCCTCCCAGCGAGTTTTGAAGCCTGTGTTTCCCCCGAAAGGAAGTAAGTATTTCACTCATTGGAATACCGTTAATGGCTTTAGAGCTATCTTAAGACAATTACGTATTTCTAAAAGAGTTCCTGTTGTTATTATTATTATTTTTTTTTTTTTACAAAAATCAATGGAAGAGGTATCCTTTAGGTCAGTGGTTTGGGGAAGGTTTTGAAGGGCACAGACAAGGTCAAGCCTGGACTGCAGAGCTAACAGCAGCCTGGACACTGAGGGCTCACTGGGCACCAGGCTAAGCACGAGTCTTGCCTTGTTGTTAGCTCTTCACAGCAGCCTTGGAGGCCCCTCTGTCATCCTCACTTCACAGGAGAGAAAGTCAAGCTCAGATAGGTTAAGCTACTTCCTAGTAAGTGACAGAAATGAGATTTGTAGGAGTCTGGTCCCCCCCACTGTCTTCAGTGCAACTGTGCCCCTTCTAGCTATGTCCCCTGTGTCCTAGGTGCTGCCTGAATAATTAAGGTGAAAGCTGATTGTGGAGAGACTGCCCGTACCCCAGAACCCCAGCTTTATTCAGATTTCTGTCTCTGCCCCACAAACAGCAGGTTGGGGCCTGTTACGGACTAAATCAGACCCCCTCCAAATTCGTATGTGGGAGCCCCGATGCTCAATGTGACTGCGTTTGGAGACAGGTTTTTAGTGACATAATTAATGAGAAATGAGGCCCTAATTGTGGGGGCCCTAATCCCATGGGACTGAGGTCTTTATGAGAAGAGGAAAAAGAGGAAGAGAGGGGCACCTGGGTGGCTCAGTCGGTTAAGCGTCTGCCTTCAGCTCAGGTCATGAACCTGGGGTCCTGGGACTGAGGCCCATATCAGGTTCCCTGCCTCTGCCCCTGCCCCTGCCCCCAGCTCATCCTCACTCTCTCTTGTGCTCTCAGGCTCTCTCTCAAATAAATAAAATCTTTAAAAAAAAAAAAAAGAAAGAAAGAAAGAAAAGAAGTGGAAGAAGGACCAAGAATGCACATGCACAGAGAGACCCTGTGGGGGACGGGGAGAAGACAGTGGTCTGCAAGCCTCACCAGAAACCAACCCTGCCAGCACCTTGATCTTGGACTTGCAGACTCTAGAAGGTTTTGGTGTTCAAGTCCTCCAGTCTGTTTCAGTGGCAACCCGCTATGATCTGAAGGGCCCCCTAACTCTCAACGTGATGATAATATTAGGTCATGAGGCTAGAGCTCTTGGGAATAGGATTAATACCCTTAATAAAAGGGGCCCAAGTGGGGAGCCTGGGTGGCTCAATGGGTTAAGCCTCTGCCTTCGGCTCAGGTCATGATCTCAGGGTCCTGGGATAGAGCCCCCATATCGGGCTCTCTGAGCAGCAGGGAGCCTGCTTTCCCCTCCCCCTCTGCCTGCCTCTCTGCCTACTTGTGATCTCTCTCTCTGTGTCAAATAAATAAAATCTTTTTTAAACAGGGGGAGCGTAAGAAAGCTACCTTGTGCCATGCGAAGACACAGCAAAGACAGCCATCAATGGACAGGAAGTAAGCCTTCACCAGGCACCAGAACTGCTAGTATCTTCATCTTGTACTTCCCAGATCCAGAACTGTGGGAAATCAAAACCTGGGTATTGACAAGCCACCCAGTCTGTAGTATTTTAAGAGCCAGGATGGACTAAGACACAGCCTGAACAAATTAATACAGGTCCAAATTGATCATGGTGACCTCATTCCCTTTATGAGTGGGGGATTTAGACAATGGGCACATGACCCATTTCTAGCTGCTGGAATGGGAGTTCTGAGGAAAGGCTTCCTTGTTCTTAAACACGAACCCAAGGAATTATAGATTTCTTATCTTTCTGCCTCTAGATGTTGCCGGGTCTGGATGTGATGCCTGGCACGGCTGCAGGCACTTGGCTACGTGAGGAGCACAACAGAGGAGAGATTGGACAGAACCTGCCTGGCCCACAGCCTGCACTTGTTGTGTGAGAAAAGACACTGAATTATTTTGGGGGTCGGTTAGGTGTTTTTTCCCTTGTAGTCAGAAGCATCCCAGCTGAAAATAAAATTGTCAGTGTCACAAAAGGCTTCCCTAATCCACTCACGGGGTGTTAATACTTGACAAGTCATTCCTGGCGCACCTGGGTGGCTCAGTTGGTTAAGCAACCGCCTTTGGCTCAAGTCATGACCCTGGGGTCCCAGGATCGAGTCCCGCACCAGACCCCCCACTCAGTGGCACGTCAGCTTCTCCCTCTGATCCTCCCCACTCTCATGTTCTTGCTCTCTCTCTCTCTCTCAAATAAGTAAATAAAATCTTAAAAAAAAAAAAAAAAAAGACAAGACATGCCTGAAGACCAATAGCAAAGTGGTTTCTGGAAAGGACTGAGAAGGAGGTGTGCTGTAGGATTATCTCACTGACACTGCCCAACACGTACAAATAATCACTCGTTTGATACCTACTTACAGAGCAACTTTAAGGTACTAACCACTATCCTAGGCACTGAGGACAGGGTGGCGAGAAAATCAAACAGAAAACCCTGCCCTTTCGTGGCTTATTCTCTCTCTCACATACGTGCATACGCCCGCACACGCACACACACACACACGAGGGCTCTACCACTCCTGAAAAAAGTTGGTAAGTGCCGACATAGGGACAAAACATTCTGGCCATTACGACAAATGCTTAAAAAGTTCTTTCACAGGAGATGAAGGCATTACAACCGTATCCAAACATGGAACTTTAAAACAAAACAAAACCAAAAAAAACCTCTACCATCAGACAGGAGTATAGGAAATAGCCCTGAGTGATCAGGGAGCCAAAGGATAGGACCCTAGACACATCTGTTAGAGGTTATTGCTTTTTTTTTTTTTTTTTCCTGAGAAGCGAAAGGATCGATTATCTTTGGCAAGAACAAGAGGAACATCCGTTCAAACAGACTGAGATCGGAACAAGCCTGTTGGCTGGGATGAACCAGAAGATGTGCAGGTCAGCATATTAGCCCGTATACACGAATCAGAACAGGGAGGTGCAGGAGTCTCAGACGGCCCCTGTGTTTCAGTTATTTATATATTTGTTATAGAAAATATAAAAATTGGGTCGCCTAGGCGGCTTAGTTGGGTAAGCATCCAACTCTTGGTTTTGGCTCAGGTCATGACCTCAGGGTCCTGGGATGGAGGCCCGTGTCGGGCTCTGCGCTCACTACGGAGTCAGCTTGAGGTTCCCTCTCTCTCTCTCTCTCCACCCGGCCCTCCCTCCCTCCCCCCTCTCTCTAAGAAACAAGCCTTTAAAAATATATAAAATAAAAATAAATGAATAAATAAAAACTAGAGAAATAAGAAATGTTTACTATGAAAAAAAAAACCACTCAAACACTATCGCCAGGCGGTTAAGTAAAACGTAAATGCCTTCCCTCCCAACATCTGCTTTCTGGTGATCACCAGTGTCAACATCTGGATGTTTATCTTTCCAGACCTTTGTTTACACCTGGTGAATATATCGCTTTTCTTATAAAAGCCCAAGCTTGGGTTTTTCTGTCTTACAAAAATGAACAGTCACATACATATTGGGCCACAACTTGCCTTTTTAATTCAAGAATCTAGCATGGGTTTTGTTCTTTCCGTGTAACTACACATATGCACCTGCCTCATTCTTTTTTTTTTTTCTTGAAGATTTTATTTATTTATTTGACACAGAGAGAGAGACAGCGAAAGAGGGAACACAAGCAGGGGGAAAGGGAGAGGGAGAAGCAGGCTTCCTGCTGAGCAGGGAGCCCCATGCAGGGCTCGATCCCAGGACCCTGGGATCATGACCTGAGCCGAAGGCAGACACTTAACGACTGAGCCACCCGGGCGCTCCGTCCTCATTCTTTCTAACGGCTGAGGAATCCCTACGTGCAGTAACGGTAGTGTTCAGTTTGCTCCTGACAGACTTTAAAATTTTTTTTTTTTTGAACCAGTTACAGACTCACAAAAGATGGTAAAAATCATACTAGGAGGTTCTAGGGACCCATCACCCAGCTCTCCCCAGTGGTGACGTCTTATTTAACTAGAGGGCATTATCAAAGCCAGGAAAGTGACATGGATATAATATAATTAACTGGATATTTCACCGGGTTTCCATTCACGCTATTGCGAGGGAAGGGTATGTCTTTGTGACAGTGCACGAACATACACGGATTTCTATAACCACCACCATATTTATCTACTGGATTTTTAAGATTATCTCTAGATGAGGCTTAGTTATGTAATTAGTTATGTACTTCAAAAGTATAGGAAAAGCTACAGAAGTTGGGCTGACCCCATGCTTCCACTTTCCAGACTAAGAAGGACTCGTATGCAGCTCAGAGCGCTCCCAGATTTGTCTTCCTGCTTTTACTACGTACCCTTCCAATCAGTGTTTTCAAGTACTGCTTCACTTGAAAAAAAAAAAAAGAAAGAAAGAGTTAAATGATATGTGTATCTTATTTTCCTTCCTCTTTTTCTAAATGAAGCGAACATGTAAAGGGTGGGCAAAATCATATGCCCCTTCCCTCCCAACCAGACTGGATATGCTCAAGTCTCAAAGAAAATATTTCAGTGTTAATAAAAATACATCCTATACTCTAAGCACTAGAAGGAGAAATGTTGGGGCGCCTGGGTGGCTCAGTTGGTTAAGCAACTGCCTTTGGCTCAGGTCATAATCCCAGGGTCCTGGGATTGAGCCCCACATTGGGCTCCCTGCTCAGTGGGGAGGCTGCTTCTCCCCCACCCTCTGCTACTCTGCCTGCTTGTGTCTCTCGCTCTATCAAATAAATAAATAAAATCTTAAAAAAAAAAGAGAGAAATGTTTTAAGTTTTTTGTATTATTTCTCTTTCACTGGGAACTTTTAAAATTTTTATTTTTTTTTAAGATTTTGTTTATTTATTTGAGAGGCAGAGATCACAAGTAGGCAGAGAGGCAGGCAGAGAGAGAGGAGGAAGCAGGCTCCCCGCTGAGCAGAGAGCCCGACTCTCTGGGCTCGATCCCAGGACTCTGGGATCATGACCTGAGTGGAAGGCAGCCTTTAACCCACTGAGCCACCCAGGCGCCCCTCGCTGGGAACTTTTTTTCCTGATGCAAAAGAACGAAAATGATACACCTCTATGCGTCAATGGGAGTCAGCAAAGGCCAAGGCTAGTCTTAGATTGGCATTACCAGACTAGTTGTATTTTAGAACATTTCAAGTGCAACTTAAAGCTTGACCATGAGATAACATGAGTTATCATGTCCATGAGTCAATTCGTTAGGGCCCTTAAATCCCTCCTTAAGTGTAGCCATTAACAAGAGCTATCTAGCAAGAAAGAATTTAGGGGTGGAGAACACATCTGCTGGGTTCAGAGTTAATGCCTACGAGGCTACATGGCTATGACTCTTTCCAGCTGTGTGACCTTAGCAAGTGGTAAGCCTCAGTTGCCTCATCTGTAAAATGGGAATAACCACAGTCCCCAGCCTAGGGAAGCTGAGGACGAAGTAAGGTGGCCCAAACAGAGGAACTCACATAGGGCCTGGCACCCAGTGAGCCTCAGCAAAAGGTGACTGTGTGGAGGGCTCTAAAACTTAGCATCTCTGACTCACCCCCCAACCTCCATTCCTCACACCCAACAAACCTAACTCTGAACACTTCCTGACAAGATTGAGGGTCAGAGAACTTCCTTAATGAGAGGTGCCTATTATAACGCTAAGTGACGGAAAAGCACCATAAAATTATGCACGCAAAATCCTCATCTATAAAACAAAAGCTCAGAGTGAGAGAGCCAGAGTGGACAGAGAAATACTAACACGGAAACTCACTAAAGTGTTAACATGGCAGGATTTCAGGTGGTTGTTTTTCTCCTTTTGACTTTTCTATCTTTTCTAAATATGAATACAGATTTTTTATTTATTTTGGGGGGGGTAGGAGGGGGGAGGGAGGGAAGAAGGGAGCAAAAGAGCGGGCGCATGAGTGGGGCAAGGGGCAGAGGGAGAGGCAGAGAGAGAATCCCAAGCAGATTCCCCACTGAGCATGGAGCCCAGTGTGGGGCTTGGTCCCAGGACCCAGAGATCATGACCTGAGACACAGTCAAGAGTCAACCGACTGAGCCACTCAGGTGCCCCGAATATATATTTTTATTAATAAATGTTTTCTGATTAGGAAATTCTCTCCTATCCGTTCTGTCTCATTTTTTTTTCCCCCACAGCTACCAACCCTTCTCCTTCTGATCTGTCTGGTGGGCTTCTGCTAGTTTGATCTTGAAGCATCGCTTTTGTTTCAAATCATTCTCCTGATCAAAAATCTCCAAGAGCTGCCCGATCTCCACCACGTTATGTTCAATGACCTCTGTAAGCTGGTCCACACAAATAAAGCCAGCTTTATTTGTCACTCTTTCCAGTAAGGCTTTGGTCTCATTATGCCTCTTACCTGCCTCAGTCCCTTCCCTCCATCCCCCGCCCCACCTCGCCCCCTGCTTGGCCCTTCCGTCCCCCTCCCCCATCTCACCCCTTGCTTGCTTCCTGACTGTCAAGTTGGCCCAGAACCCCATCTACTTCAGGGAGTCCCTGTAAAGACCAAACATAAGGATGGCAGCCACCCCCTCTGCCTGGTGTCCCCATCCCTTGGTGGTGCACAGATGGGCAGCATCACGGTCACTCCCCGAGAACCCTTCTAGAAGGTTCTATTAGCCCCATTTTATAGCTGGTAAAAGACGTCAAGTAGCCCAAGGCAACACAGCCGTAGTCTGAACCCCTGAAACCTGGTCTGCCCGACTGCCTGCTCCCACCACTCCTGGTGCATCTGCTTCTTTGCTCAGCCGACATTTACAACCTGCCCCTCCTGGCTCAGGAAAGGACCTCGAGGGATTCCCTGTCAGACAGCACTTGCCACTCACGTCCTGGACCAGGCCTTTTCCCTTCTACATCTCCCACGCCACCCCCAACAAATGAAAAGCTGCTGAAAATGCCGAGAAGGATTTGTTTTCATTGCCCCAAACCAGATCTTGTGAAATGGTTACTTTTTTATCTCTGCAGAATGTGTCTGGATTTGAGGGCATAAATCTGTTTTTTTATGTATCATTATCTTATTTTTGTCGTATATGGGTGGAAAAAAATCCTATCTTCAAGCAACAACAAAAAAGCCTTTCTGAATAATCGCTCCTTGATTTTTATTTTTTGGGGGGGGGAATTTCGGATTTCAATTTCAATCTGAAATTTCGTATGACAGATCTTAGTAGCTGAAGGCTTTTCTCCTTTCCCCCATCTTGCCTGCCTGTCCTATACCTTAACGGCAGCCACCGCCAAACAGACCGTCCCCTGCTCTGGAGGCGTGGCCTAACTCCCCAGGTGATACATTCCGGCCACTCCGAGAGTTTTTAGGCAGCAGAAACGGGCATCTTAAACACCACCTTTTACCAGGGCATTGATTCGTCTGCATTTTGAAAATGATTAACATTTTTTAAATGAGATGCTGCAAGGTCCTTATTTAAGTGCCCCAAGAATCAGAGTTTATTATTATTCAGGTGACCTAATTTTTTTAATCACTTCTTCTGGCGTGGTAATGATTTCCTAGAGTTTTACTCCCTGGGAAAGCTCTATTCCCAGCTTCTGCCATCCTTTGAGACTCCTGGTGCTTAAAATAAAAGGAAGAATGCCTTATCATGGGTACCTTTTGTTTTAATTCGATTTGGCCTTTTGTTAAAATAAGGAGAAAAGAACTTAAGTGTTCCCATTTTCAAACATGTCAACCCTGCTCTTATGTTTCAGTCATTCGGCTGAACAGATCGGGGCTCTCTACACTCCCGTTCGTGCTCCCCGGAGCCTGGGCCACCTGGGCCACGGTGTGTTGTTAAAACTCCTGCCGACACCACAGCCTTTCAATCTTCCGTTCACACCGACTTCATTTAAAATCAATTTAATGGTGGTGGCGGGGGGGGGGGGGGGGTCACCTGAAATCCAAGATGCCCCTAATTTTTCCCTTCATACTTTAGGATTTGGGAAAATGAAAATGTAAAGAATCCATTACATTTGGCCGAAAAGTTAGAAAGCAACAGTAGGCCAAGAAAAGTTAAGATGAGGCAAAAGCTCACCTTCCAGTGATATTCTGACACCCCTCCTCCCCAGTTCTCGCACACAGACACAAACATCATGTTTGCGATCCCGACAACGCAACAAACACCCCCGTGCTACGTGTGGGGCACTTGACCAAACAACGCAAACGGGTCCTCCTATGCAATCCCTCCGAAAAACCAAAAAAGAGAATTAAAGCTCCCGTTTCACAGATGAAGAAAACAGGCTCAGAGTGGTTAGGGACCTGCCTGTACTTCTGTCCCGACAGCTGTAAGCAATGGATCTGGGATTCGAACCCAGGCCCTCCGACTCCAGGGCCCAAACCTGAACACTAGGCCATGCTACCGCTGAGGACACACACAGCAAAGCGTGTAACCCCCAACCTCCCTTTGCGACTCACCAGTTATTGCGAGCACCCTTATGTTCGTATGAACAGATCCTCCTCGTGATCCTCCAGTGGGCCCTGTCACACGCCACTGAATCTATATGGATTCTGACCCAATCCCCGTGTGATGCTGGTTTCTGATGCTGGACCAGCCCGAACCCATGTGCGCATGCGCGCGTCCTGCACCTGCCCAAGCACGTCTACGTGATATTCTTAAAAGTGGAGGTGCTGAGTCAAAGTCATGTCCTTTTTCCTCTTTCTTTAGGGTGTGATTAAGTTGGCAGCTTCTGGGAAAAGGCAGGTGTACCTGAATTTCGCTTTGTACTGTGCCCCCTTGTTTTGGAGCAAGACCCCTTTCCCTCCTCCCCGAAGGATAAATTCTGAAGCATCTGTTGAAGAAGCTTCATCTGTCACACGATGGGTATTATGCTAGGTGGAACTGCTGTTCTACATCTCAGTCTTGGGTAAGGAAAAGGTATTTCTGCTTTGATTCCAATTGTACTTTAATTTCTAACAATGCTTCAATTAGACCAAAAAAAAAAAAAAGAGAGAGAGAGAGAGAGAGCGAGCACCTGGGTGGTTCAGTCAGTTAAGTGTTTGCCTTCAGCTCACGTCATGCTTTCAGGGTCCTGGGACTGAGCCCTGTGTTGGGGCTCCCTGCTGAGCAGGGAGCTTCTCCCTCTCCCTCCCCCTGCTGATGTTTTCTCTCAAATAAATAAAAAATCTTAAAAAAGAACAGGAAAAAAATCTTAACGCAATCACACATCTGAGTGTCACTTTCCTTGTGCATAACAGGGAAACTATGACCTGCTCTACCGACTTCTCAGATTATCACCAACACGAGAGCAGGGCAGGAAGGTGAGTGAAAAGGCGATGAAACCCACCAGCCCTGGAGCCACACCGCACAGTGTGCGCCCTGTCACCCCCACCTTCAAGCTCTGTGACCCGTCAGAGGTGTCTCTCTGGCCTCGCAGAGCCCCCCTCCCAGAGCGGTTACCCAGACAGTCACGGAAAGGCGCTGTGCACGGTGCCAGCCACGGCGGTGAGACTACGGAACAGCTGGCTGGCCTTGGTGTGGCTGTCGCTGTGACGGAAAGACCCCATTAACGTGACCGGGCACACTGGCGGACAGGTCATTGAGACACAATATGGGAGAGAGGGGAGCCCCGGTATCCCTCCTCTGCATGAACTTCACGCTGACCGCACGTGGCCGTTACCTCGGGGGCGTGGTAGGAGATGCACTGGAAGATCCAGTCCATGGCCGGCGAGTAGAGAGGCAGGTAAGACGGCAGCTCCACGCCCTGCAGCACCAGCTGGTTCTGGACTGTATCCCCATGAATCTGCAGGAGACCCAAGAAACCCTCAGAAATGGAAAGGAACAATAATAAACGAAAAGCACGTAACTCCCAGATGATGCATACTCCTAAGCTCTCGGAGGACCCCGAGAGAAACTGCCTGGTTTCTTAGGTTTTTGTTTTGTTTTGCTTTGTTTTTAAACTAGGAAAAAAAACCACAGAGAACGTTTCCCATGTCACCGAGCTGAGCTGTTTTGGGAATGTGCGCTGAGAAATGTGCAGAGAAATAATCTGATAAAAATGGAGCCAGCAGATGCGACGAGAAGGGGCTGATCCACTGGAGATGTTTCCTGTTAACACATGCATATTAATTCTCTCTACTTGTTCAGTACAATCAACACATTTTAATTGTCTGTAACAGACTCCGGTGTCATTTTCGAGGGTTTATGCATTTAAAGACCTCGAAGGCGATCTCAACTCGGAAATCCAACTGGGTTCTGTGAACTCGTGATCACGAAACGGTTCTATCCATTAGCCGTTCTGCCAGTGTTCTCTCACCTGTTTGAACGTGAGCAGGAAGTCAAAAAAGTTCTTATTCAGGCTTTCTTTGAGATGTGGGGCCACTTCCATTCCCACCTGGAGTCAAACAAAAGAAACTGCTTTGACTATGGGAACACAGTAGGATGCCATGGTTACAAATGGAAAACACACGTAGGCATAGAGAAGTCCAGAAAGTTTTTATTCTTTTTCCTTATCTGTTTCCTTATTCAAGAAGCGTGGATGCTTTTATAAGAAAAACCACAGAAGCTATTTTTAATGGGGGAAAAAAAAGGCAACATTTGCAGTAATCATCTTTGCAATTTCCCAAAGGTAGTGCATGTATTTCTGAACAGATGACCAAGAGAACAAATCAATACGCACAAAGGAGGAACGTACTCTCAGGACTGTGTATACAGTATTCTCTTGTCCTCAAAAAAAAAAAAAAGATAAACAGACACGTGGCTGCACTTTTATTAGATGACGCAAAAAAGACTCTGGTACAGAAGAGAGTCAGCTGGGACTTGACCAGTGCATTGTCAAAATATACAGAGTCTCCTCTTCACTGGGCAGTCATGGAAGCAGACAAGTTTTTAATGTATTTTAAGCCATTTTATGTAAGATGAGCATGAAGCATTAAGAATATTATAACCCGCTGGCTCGGGCATTCACTGTTTAAAAAACAGACTGTAGGGGCGCCTGGGTGGCTCAGAGGGTTAAGCCTCTGCCTTTGGCTCGGTTATGATCTCAGGGTCCTGGGATCAAGCCCCGCATTGGGCTCTCTGCTCAGTGGGGAGCCTGCTTCCCGGCCCCTCTCTGCCTGCCTCTCTGCCCAGTTGTGATCTCTGTCAAATAAATAAAATCTTTTAAAAAAATAAAAAATAAACCACAGATTGTACCATTCCAGCTGAAAAATTGTGCTGATCATAGAGCAGGCAGCCAGACCCCTGAGGGTGGATGGAAAATGAAGGTATGAGCTATGGAGGGGAGTTCATGGGTTTCATGTGTTCAAAACAAACCAAAAGCATCATGTTCCTTAAACTGAGCCCCTCAGATACACCTCAATTTCAAATTGCTGCTTTAGCACAAAAGCAACTTTCTAGGAGAAGGGGCTTCTCTGGGACCTGGTTTCTTCAAAAAGGGACAGATTCCTACCACTCAGCTCCCCCTACGTGAGGTCATGAAGATTAACAATAATGACGGGATTTTTTTTTTTTTCTTTTCACACACTGTGAAGAATTCCTTTGAGAAGAATTATGCGAGATCCACTGGGGAGCTCAAGTCCAAGGACAGTTCCATGGCTATTGAGGATACTTTCAAGGACAAGCAGTAGATTAAAAAAAAAAAAACAACAATAACAACAAATGTCAGAACACAGCTCTACTGTGTTCTATTGTCTTTCCTTCCACTTAATCATATCGTACAAAAGGCAATAATTATCTGTTAGGTGACAGCCAAGGCAGGCCCAGTGGACAAGCAGCGGTGATAATGCTGAAGAGGCTGTGACTTAGCAATGGAGTTAATCATACTTTCCTTGAATAAACAGCTTCGAGTTCCCCCCACGCCCTGCCCACTCACCGCTTTTCTGTGTTTTGTTTACTTCTCTCCATCAAGACAAATGAGCAGCTTAGAAATCTGCTTGGGTCTAAAAGATTTCTACCCAGAGTAGCAAGGGTGGTGGCTCATGATTTCCATCTGCTGTTTCCGCCTGCCTTTGGCAGGCATTTCCTATTTCTGGTATCAGCGAGTTGGATTTGTCTTTGGGGAAGCAAACCTCCCTTTCAGAATGTGAGATCTGGGTAGGTGCTGGCTGCACCCCCACCCTGAGGTCCAAGGCTGAGCACGTGACCCAGGCCTGCTCCGGAGGCCTATCGCATCCCCTGGCCACAGTCTGCGGATGGACAGGGGACCCAAGACGATCTGGCTAGAGCTCTGAGACTCTGGCCATTCTAAGCTTCTCTTTCCACTGGGGTTCAGTTAGGAGGATGGGGGCCTAGGGCTGCTGAATAAAGTGAAGTCAACCCAGAGAGCTGAGTGACGAGGGGGAGGACGATTCTTGACAGTAGTCTGAAGACCCAGGATCGAGCCATGCCTGTGCTCTACCCTTGGACTCTTCAGACACATGAGCCAATAAACCCTCCTTTTTCTTAAAATAGTGTGAGCTGGGTTTCTGCTGCTTGCAGCTGAAGGATTCACAGACTGCCTCTTCTTCTGTGTCAGAAGACTTGGTTAGCTGCCCCACCTGGGGAACCAATGTAAAGCCTGGGCTATCAAAAATGACTTCCAGAGACGATGTGTTTTATCAACAGCCCTCCTGGCAGGGGGTCATTGTCACTGAAGTTGAAAGTTGCCACGTGCCATTTTATAGGCCAGAATCATGATCTTTTCCCTAACCTGTGCCACTTACTTCCAACTTTACAACTGAACATGGTTTGCAGGGAATGCTTATTTCCACACTTTTGATTTCTCTTTAGTAACCAGAATCATCCTCATCAATAAACACTGTGACTCTCTAAGTCTTTTACGACTCTATTATCCAACTGGGAAGTTTGAATCATGTGCTGTGTCTGAGGAGGGGAAAGACGGTGGAACACAAACCCGCAAAATAACAATATTCTTGCGTCTCCCCCAACCCCTCGCAGGACCCAACGGTGTTCTGCACACAGTAGGACCACGGCAAACACGGACTCGGAAAGAGTATTCAAGCTTCAGTATATTCCAAACCTGAAGCTCTAGGAAACATACCTGGTATTCCTGTAGGAAAAGCCCACCCCAAGTTTCAAGCAGATGGCAGGGCATAGACACTCTGGCCTCCGTTACCCTCGGGGAGCAAGCTGCCCTCGGGTGAAAAGCTTTTTCTTTCCTTCTGGCATCAGGAACCAACAGACCTCTAAAAAGTGTCCTTCACAAGGATGTCTGCTATTCACTCTGAGTACAGTGACTGGTTTCTTTGTGACACTGGAGACCACAGGGCTGGTGTCACTTGCTAGATGTCACATAAAAGTCAATCACAAGCTACCGGTTCTCAGGCCTTCTCATTTACAAATATGATCACCGGCGAGGGCGGGGTGGTGGGGGGCGTCCCGCAGCTTTGTCCTCAAGGAAGTCTGCCGTTCATCGGGACCCCACAAAACAGGGGCATTAAGCCCTCCTTCGACGTGAAGAATGCTGACGGGACTAGTAAAAAGGACTCCAGAGCCAGTGGATGGCGGCAGAGCCCCCATGGGAGTTGCAGAAGAATTAACCAGAAACTCTCCATGCATTGCATTTTTCACAAATGCAGAAGTCTGATGTAGAAGCTTCACGGTGCTCTGAGATGGAAAAAGGCGAAGTGATTTACAACTGGGACCCCCTCCCCGTGAGGGCAGGTGCAGAGAGAGGCAGGGAGCCCTCTGTGCCTGGGTCGCATGGACCCTGATGCCTGTCACCAGAGCGGCCCCAGGCCCTGCCCCACAGCCCCCCACCAACTCGCACCCTGCGCCAACTAGAGAAACTAACAAAACGAGCGAATCCAAGACAAAGGGAAAGCCGTTTTCGAGTCAATGAAAAGCAGCCTATCAGCCGACAGGCCTTGGGAGCCTTCCTTCCCAGCAAGAACCTCAGAAACAATTAATTCTGAAAACCAGTTCATTTGTAAGGAGATGACCTTAGACGCCCCCTAATTAGAGTGCCGGTAAGTGGGCCTACTTTAAAATTAATTTTTAAAAGAAATCCTACAGCTCTCCTTTCCGTGGAAGAGCCGTGTTCTAAAATTAGCAGCTAATGAAGTCCTTCTTGGAGGGGCTGGCGCGCTGCCGGGGAAGGGGACCGACGCGGCCTACCCGGCACAGATAGGCCCTGGCGTACACGGACACCAGCGGGTCTCCGATGCCGCGAATCATGCACGTCAGCCGGGGCAGACACTCCGAAATCCCCCTGTGAGGAACACAAAGTGGGCAGCGTTACACCCCATGCGAGCGCTCTCTGTTCTTTCATTTTTAACATAA
>NC_081567.1:24580855-24604301 GCF_022355385.1 Mustela nigripes
TCTGTTCTTTCATTTTTAACATAAAGACACCCTTCCTCAAGGCCGGTGGGGGGTGGGGGGGGGAGAGAACCAAGTCTCAGAGACAAACCAAGGCCAACGTTTTTGCGTTCTTCTCCAGACACCGCTCATTCCTTGAGTGCCTTCTGTCCTCTCTACCATCTCCTCAGGGCTGGAACCTCATCTTTTCTTTTTTGCCCATCTGAGGTGACATTTATTTCGTTAATGTAACAGTTTCTCCCCCTCACTATTTTCCACCTGCTGATCACTCCTGGATCCTCTCGATGTTCTCACCGTGTCTATATTCCTTTGGCACCGCCTGTCCTCTGCCCCACTCCCTCCTAGCACCCAACGCCTGCCACCTCAGGCTGGCATCAGCCTTCCCCATCCGCGTCCATCGGGGCTGACTGACTTCGGCAACACGGGCCCTCCCTCTGCCTCGGGCATTGCCTTCCCAAATACGGAGGCAAAATAATTTCTTTAGCACCAATGTTATCCCTAAAAACTACCCCAGGCACCCTTGGATCCAAATCAAATATATTTGGTACACATCCTAAATCCAATAAAACTACTTCACCATAAAGCAGGAGAAGCTGGTCCCTGGTTTTAGGGAGCTTATCATCTATGGGCCACTCGACATGACCTGGCGTTCTGTTGGCTCTGCAGAGAACAGATCATCTGGCTTCTCCCAGTCCTGGAAGCTATCCTCAAAACAAGGCCCAAGGTAACCCAGAGCAACACGGGGCTCTGGGGCGAAGGCTCTGCGGCTGACGGCATCGTTATCACCATCTTCAGCAGCATGAGCAAATACAGAATGTGGGCCCACTGTGTGCCAGGCCCTGCTCTCGACAAATCCCCACCGACCTCTTTTTATGGACCCATTCACAGAGGAAGAGACAGAGGGTCAGAGATGCTTAGTAACTTGCCAAGACGACAGAGCTACTAAAGGCAGAGTGAGTATTCTTCCATGAACCTCTCAACCACCTTCTCCTGGCTTGAGTTTTCTTCTCCATCAAACAGGAAGGAGAACAGTATCTCTACCTTATCGAGGGTCCATTTAGATCAGAGGGGAAAATGCACAGAAGGGGCTTGGCCCCAGGTTTGCTACATGCTAAGTACCTAGTGAGTGACAGTCGCTATCACCTGTCACTAGTGTGTGTATGGGGGAGATTCCCTGGAAATGTTACGGTTCTAGACACTGAAGAGGAGCCTTACGTCTTGGAGAGGAACTTGTTACACTTCAGGATGGATGCTTCCACGTAACTACAAAAACATCCTGTTAAGGAAGACGTTTTCCAGACGGCCTGTTCCCTGTGGCAAAAAGGCTAGACCACTCATAAGCAGGACTTAGCATGACTTCAGGATGGTGGGCCCACGACAGCTCTCAGCAGCCCAGAGAACTGCGTTAGCTAACAGCTCAAGGTTTCCATAGCTGGTTCTCAAGGCTTCATACTTACTGAAAATACATTTTGGGGGGAAAAAATTACATGCTGATTCACAGTTGCATGCTACAGTTTAAACTGCATTTTGAGCATCTCCCCTCGAGGCTTTATGGGGGAAAGAACGAACTTTAGATAACCAAGATTCACTTGTGTGTAAGTCAAACTCTCTGTTCTCCAGAACTGGCATCTGTGCAGAGAAGCCTGACCCTGGTCCTTTCAAGTTTCGAGAACCAGAGAAAACACATAAAGATGAAGCATTTTAATTGAGAGAATTAATGTGGGAATGTTCCTCTGGGAAACAAAAGTCTGGTACATGGCATCATATTCAAAGCAAGAAAACAGAACACTGTTTGGGGAGAGTGCAGTCCAAAGGCTCCGACAGTGTGGCTGGCCCTGGATTCCCAGGCTAGCAACCGTAACGGGACCAAATTTTTAACAGCAATTTCAGGGCATCCCATCACATGGCTTCTATTAATGGTGCAACTCTTTCAGCCTATCTTTAAAATCATCAGACAAAGACCAAAAAAAGGATACAATCTTGGAATGAGTTCCCTGATGGAAGCAATCTTGAAAAACCAATTTAAGCATGTTTCTTTGGCCGTGTCATTGACATTCTCTGGAGAGAAGTGATCTGGAACGCAAAAACAGTATCCATCAGGGACTGGGGTACAGCTGCTCCGGGCCCTGAGACAGGAGAACGTTTCAGTGGACAAGAAGCGGTGGCCTCTCCAGTTCTTTGAGATCTTTCCTTCCAAATATTATTAGGAAACAGGTAATTCACCTTATGTCCACAACATCCCTCCACAGTGCCTACTTTTTTTCTTTTTAAGATTTTACTTATTTATTAAAGAAAGAGGGAGCACGGTGGGGGATGGGGGTGTGCAGGGAAGGGCAGAGAGAAACAGAGAGGGAGAAGCAGACTCCCGGCTGACTGGGCAGACCAGCGCAGGGCTCCATCCCAGGACCCTGAGATCAGGACCTGAGCTTTAATTTACTGTGACAGATGCAGAGACCAAGGCACAGAGATGGCTAGGGCACACAGCAAGCAAAAGTCAGAGCTGAGATTCACCCAGGCAGTCCAGCCCCACAGCCTCTCACACAACCCCAAGATTCTTGGTACACCCAGCAGAACTAGGACCATACGGTTGGGAATTCCAGATGCTTCGGAAACCTGCAAGGGTCACCTGACATGTGATCCGAGCTTGTACTCTAAATATCACCTGCGCCAGGTAAATCAAAGCCCTGCGGTGGAAAACGATCAGTCCGGCCACCAGCTCGATCCTCCTTCCAACACGTGAGTCATCTAGTGGCAAAACTGCCAGTTTCCCCCAATATCTGTTTTCTTCCTCTTCATTAACGGACCTGTCCCTTTTCTGCTGGGCATGCGGCCATCCCCACAGCGAGGTATGGCATAGTTTACTTAAAATTAAAAAAAAAAAAAAAAACTCAATCAAAGGGGGAGACGTTAATCACTTTAGGAGACAACTGACGAATTCAAGCTTGCTGCCCTCCTCACTGTTGTGCACAGTCATCTTTCGTCCCTAATTCTGCTTTCTGCAACTGGTGGCACATGATTAAAGTGATCGAAATTCCGATGGAATCAGCAAAAAGATAAACCTCCAGGTACCTCCTAGCAGAGAACAGTCACTAATCACAACTGCAGATAATCTGGAAGTGCAATCTCAAGGATTTATTTTTGGATGTTACAGAAGGCTTCATTCATTCATTCATTCAAGAACTCACTTGCCAATTCCAAAGGGTTTCCTGCCCTAAACCCGCCCACTTAAAAGGAACCACTTTTTCTTTTTCTTTTTTTCCAAGTTCCAAGAGATCCAGACAGGAAAAGATAAGGGTTATTCTTAAATTCATTTGTCAATCGTGCTTTGTGGAAAACGGGTGGGATTAATTTCCCTTCATATGACGGGATCATGGGACCGGAAACCTAAAAGCAAAAATAAGTCTCTAAGATCATCTAATAAAACCTCTTGCTTTGGGGCGCCTGGGTGACTCAGTGGGTTAAGCCTCTGCCTTTGGCTCAGGTCATGATCCCAGGGTTCTGGGATCGAGCCCCACATCAGGCTCTCTGCTCAGCTGGGAGCCTGCTTCCCCCCCCCCCCCCCGCCTGCCTCTCTGCCGACTTGTGACCTCTGTCTGCCAAATAAATAAATAATATCTTTAAAAAGCAAATAAACAAACAAAAAAACCCTTCACTTTACAGATGAGGGAATGGAGACTCAGAAGAGAGCTGGCATCACTGTAAGCTATAACCCACCAGCCCCGACAGGAGCCTTGTCCACTGAAACCTGCAGCTGGACGCGAGAGACCCTGGGGACACAGAAAAGCAAGCTGTCCTGGGCGTCCACATCGCCTGCAAGCTGTGCAACAATGTGTACATGGCTTTCCCTCCAGCTCAGGAGATCATTAAAGAGAAAACGATGTTAGGCAGGACTTTAAAATCTTGTAGCAAAGTAGGGTGCCCGGCTGGCTCGGTCACTCGATCACCCAGCTCTTCACCTTGGGGTCGTGAGCTGAAGCCCCCACGTTGGGCACAGCGCTCACTCAAAATATAGAAATTAGTTAAAATCCTGTAGCAAAATAAATCTTACATTCCTGTGCTTCATTTGCTTAACACAAATGTTTAAAGAACCAACTAAAAGTAGTATTCTAGGCTCTCAAGAGATAACAATACACAAGACAGCCCCTGTGCTCACGAAGCTTATATTCCAGGACGGAACAACATAATGAACCTTGGAAAGTATAAGCAAGCAAGCAAACAAATGAGGTAGTATCCAGTAACAGCCCATACTATGAAAGACATACCACTAAGTATTAGACTTGACAGTGACTTTGGGGGTGCAGTTTCATTAGACAGGGTGGCCCCAGGAGGCGGCATTTGAGCTAAGCCCTGAATTACAACACGGAGACAGCCATGTTTACATGTGGAGGAAATGTGTTCCAGGAAACATCGAGTGCAAAGGTCCTGAGGTAGACAGGAATTCTGGATGGGATCAAAGAAGAAAAAAGCAAGCCGAAGGGGCAAGCAGGAAGGAGAGAAGCAGGTACCACGCGCCAAGTCATACAGGGCTGCAGCCTTGGTAAGTAGTTGGAGAGTTTTTCTAGGCGCAACAGAAACGAAGGGCTCTGGGCAGAGGAATGGCCTCACAGGACATGACTTACACTCTAGCACATGGACTGCCTACATGGAGAATGAATTCAGAAGGTGGAAATTAATTCAGAGACGTCAATGTACCAAAAAGCAAAGACTCTTCCTCCTAATCCCACTTATTTTTCTTTTATGGTGCTTCTTTTTTCAACCCTGAACTTCCGTGGATATTTTAGGAGGAGGGAGGAGACCAGCGAGTCGAGTTCTCTTTCCTCTGCCAAGTCTCCACCCTAAGAGCGAGAGGTCTCTTTACATAACAGTGCATATAGGGAAGTCCTCTCGGTCTCGCCTCAGAGGCCAGGTCAGTTAAGGACGCTGCTTCTCTGGGCGCAGCCTCCACCAGCCACGGGCAGAAACCGAAGGCCGGAATGCCCACAGGTGACAACAGCCACGACAGGACAAACCCAAGTTCCCTCTCCTCAGATGGAAATGAAATTACTTGATTGCTTAGAGTGGATCGTCTCTGCACACATACGCTGGATTAAGAGATGGTAGGGAAAAGCTACCACATACAGTAGTACGTCCTGTTCACGACCCCAAAGGGCACCTGTATCCTTCTAAACTCATCAAATAGGTCTACACGCTTCAGTTCAAATTCCTGAAGGTGAAGGGCTCAAAAATTAAATTCAGCAGTCAGAACTTGATTCAACTGGAAAGAATGAGCACACATGCCACCAGATTCCCCTCTGTACAGAACCTCTTCAGGCAGAATTCCACACAGTGGATTTTGAAAGCTTTCTTCATAATTATTGTTAAGAGACATCCCCGCAAATCTCTGACATTTCTGAGAGAAATTGGCCCTTTTCCCCCTCAGGTTCTTGGAACCAGAAAACACTACGTGCAGACGTAGACTTTCACTGGAAAAAAAAAAATTAGGAAACTATTTTCAAGAAAAACAAAAGCCCGATTTGCATCGCTCAAGGTAAAAAAAAAAAAAAAGGTATTGGGGAAGGAAGAGTTTCTGTGAGAAAAGTGCTAATTAATAAATTTAGACAAGGACTGGAAATGGATATGAAAATAGTCTTTTATGTTGAACTTTCATAGTTTAAGTAGGAGGCTATTAGTAATTTTTCCTTAGTTGGCTCTAAAATATTGTTTGTATATTTAGTGAAAATTAGGAGGAAGGAAAGTTATTGCAGGAGATGGAAACTCGAAGGCCCCTGGGGATTAGACAGGTAACAAATATGTGGTTTGGTGCACAACAACAGGAAGTAGTAGATTGTGTATTAAAAAGCATTTTCTAAAATGCTGTTGGAGGGGCACCTGGGTGGCTCCGTTGGTTGGGCAACTGACTCCTGATTTCAGCTCAGGTCTGGGTCTCAGGGTCATGAGATCAAGCCCCACGTCAGGCTCCCAGCTCAGTAGGGAGTCTGCTTGGGATTTTTTTTTTCTCTCTCTCTCTCTCGCTCGCTCTCTTCCCTTCTTCCTCTTCCTGTGCCCCCCTCTCTTAAATAAATAATTATTTTGGGGGGTGGGAAATGCTGTTGGAGGGGCACCTGGCCGGCTCACTCAGTGGAGCATGTGACTCTTGAACTGATTAGGGTTATGAGTTCTAGACCCATATTGGATGTAGAGAGGACTTAAAAATAAAATCTTTAAACAACAATACTGTTGGGATGCCTGAGTGGCTCAGTCAGTTAAGCATCTGCCTTCAGCTCAGGTCATGATCCCAGGGTCCTGGGATCGAGTCCCACATTGGGCTCCTTGCTCAGTGGGGAGACTGCTTCTCCCTCTGCCCCTCCCCCTGCTTGTGCTCTCCCTCTCTGACAAATGGATAAATAAAATCTTTAAAAAAATAAAAATAAATAAAAGATAAAAATAAAAACCAATACTGTTGTAGCCACAAAAAAACACCTATTTGGGTTTAATTCTGCTTATAGGCGAGCATATGCTTACTTTACGGCACACAAATTGGCAAGCTTAAATTAAACAGGTGCACCTAGAGGCACTGCCAAAGCCGCTGCCTTTGGCTCTGGTCATGATCCCAGGACCCTGGGTTCAGGTCCCACATCAGGCTCCTTGCTCAGCAGGGAGGCTCCTTCTCTCTCTGCCTCTGCCTGCCACTCTGCCCGCTTGTGTGCTTGCTCGCTCTCTCTCTCTCTGACAAATAAATAAATAAAATCTTTTTTTTTTTTTTCAAAAATTGTTAATAAATAAATAAATACATAAATAGGTGCACCTAGATTTCCCAAATCCTTGAAGTTGACAGAGAAGGCCTCTGCACTCAAGGTGGTCCCTGCCTCCCTCTCCAGGCTCACTGCCTCCGGATCTTGAGATGCCTTAGGACGTGGGAGGAGCTGTTAGTAACATCACAGATGTGATGTGGTGGAGGGGAGTCTCTGGAGTAGCACCAACCAACAGAAATATTGCATGAGCCATGTTCAAAGAGATAAAATAAGTGAAATCTTCATAAAATGCTTCATTTAACCCAACTCATCCAAAATGTCATTTCAACATGCGATCGATTTTTAAAAATTGGTGAGATACTTCATGGTCTTTTAAGTCTCTGAAATCCAGAGTGTTTTTATACACACATCACACCCTCCGTTTGGACTGGCCAGAGCTCACGTGCCCCACGTGACCAGGCCGCCATGTTGGACGGCACAGAGCTCCCCTAAGAGCAAGGCTCCCACGAGCTGGTGACAGGGCCGCGGGCATGTTCTTGGCTCTTCCCCCATGGGTTTGCTCCTCTGACACCATATGACTCTTTCAGCCCCAAAGATCTGTGGGGTCCTGTCTCTTTTTGAGAAATAGTTGTATTCAATCATTTTAAAAATAACAGATACAGAGATGGGCAAAAGAGTTAATGAGTAAGTGAACAGGTCAATTATGGGTTACGGTGTCTAGCTGAGAGCAGAAGCAGTGGGGGCAAGCTCGTTGTTGTAACTTGTGTGGATGACAATGTTTCCTCACAGCAGCTCTGGGAACTTGAAAGGAGGGACGAGAGGGAAGAGAAGCTACTGCTGAGAGTCCCACATAGCCAGAGACATCGTCATCATTTATGTGACAACAGGGATTCATAATCAAGCTGTCCCATTATAACCCCCTGAGATTTTAAAATGGATTGGCAATAAATTTAATGCTCATATCACTTAAGCTCAGACTGTAAATGCAAAGTATCTGTTATTGATTTCTTTGCCATCAGTCTTTAGTATATATAAAGTTGGGTTCTGCAATTTGCTTCTCAGGAGAGATATGCAGGGAAAAAATGTCAAGCAGTGGAGGAATTTAAGTATAAACGGTATAATAGATTAGCTGAGGGATGCCTGGGTGGCTCAGTCCATTAAGCCACTGCCTTCGGCTCTGGTCATGATCCCAGAGTCCTGGGATCAAGTCCCGCATCAGGCTCCTTGCTTGGCAGGGAGCCTGCTTCTCTCTCTGCCTCTGCCTGCCACACTGCCCACTTGTGCGCGCGAGCTCTCTCTCTCACTCTCTCACAAATAAATAAAATCATAAAAAAAAAAAAAATCAGCTGAATCTAGTTGTACCTTTTCATTTTCATGGATTCAAATTACTTGCGCAAATTCTTAGCCTGGCCATTTGAAAACCTCATGTTTTTTGTTTTGTTTTGTTTTGTTTTAGAAAACCAAGATGATAAAAAAATGTGCCAAGTTGTTTCTTCTACTTTTAACACACCAAAAACAAAATAAATCTACTGAGTCTCCGTAAATCCTGACTTGATAGAAACGTTCTAATCACAACTCCAGGATAGAACAAAATCCGTAGAACAGCTCTGACATTACCTGGTAAGACGCTGTGGTTATCCACACACATGGAGAAGATGCGCTCATACACTAGCTTTCCTGGGGAGAAAGGACAGATGGTGTTAGCATCCCCCTCCTCAGGAGCAAACACTAAATAAACGTTTGTTAATTAGGGACCGAGGGGGCTGGTCCCAGAGCTCTTTAACTTGTTATCGTTTGCTGCCACCTAGTGGTATAAATTGTAAGCCCCATTTCTTTTGTTTCTGTTTTTAATAAAATGAGGGGACTTAAACAACACTTTCCATGAGGCAGGCAAGTCCTCCTTCTCCCCTTAGAGAGGGACACTTAGGGTCAAGGAGACCCCAGACACCTCCATTCACTAAATAGCGAACAGTCCACGTTCTACTTCTAAGCCAGTGGCTGTAGGTAGGGAGCTTGGGGGTGAACCCAGCCACAGATCCATTTTGTTTGGCCCACAAAGCGCTTTAACACTTTTTTTTTTTTTTTAATTAGTTGTCAACAGGTAAAAAACTTTCATTCAATGTGAAAAACCGGATTTGTTGCTTCTTCACAAATGATGTGCCAAAAATGGCCCATATCCCTACAAGATAAAAATGAGCTATGACAGCGGCACATGGGTGGCTCAGTTGGTTAAGCGGTTGCTTTCGGCTCAGGTCATGATCCCAGGATCCTGGGATCGAGTCCAGCATCAGGTTCCTTACGTGAAGCCTGCTTCTCCCTCTCCCTGCTGTTTCCCCCGCATGTGCTTGCTCTCAAAAAATAAATAAAATCTTTTTAAAAAAAAAAGGTCTCTTTAAGGAAAAAAAAAAAATGAGCTACAACAAATTAGTAGCTGACCCCTTAAATGGCATCTGTAACACCCAGTTTGTCGTTTATGTGATCTGCCTGGTGCCCAGAAGCATCGAAATTTGAGATTCAACTAGCAAGGGTAGTTGAAGGGTAGTTGAAGCTACAAGGGAAGAAATGTGTGTCTGTTCTGTCCACGGATATATTCCCAGTACTAAGACCAGGGCCTGGCATGTCGTGGACGCTGAGTATTTGCTAGATGCATAAACAAACATATTTTAGGTGATGTGGGTCATAGGTCACTGCTGTAACTACTCAAATCTGCTGTTGTAGCTGGAAAGCAATCACAGGCCATGTATCAACAAATGGATGTGGCTGGTTATGTTCCAGTAACAATAATAAAACTTTATTTACAAAAACAAGTGGGCAGGGCAGACTTGGCCCACAAGCCACCCCTTAGTCTAGCACTAAAAGCTTTATTTTGTCTATTACTTTAGAAAATACTGTCAACATCAAAGGGATAAGAATTATAGTTCTACTCGCTTCCTGGAGCCTTTCAAATCACCTGTAGTATCCAAAGTATTGCCCTGAGCTCTTGTGTTGTTGGTCCGTCTCCCTCTCTCCCCGTAACGCCATCATTCAAGGAAGCTAAGAATCACACAGCCTGTCCTCGCACGGGAAAAGAAAAAGGAAGCTCTAAGAATGTGAAGTCGAATGAGTTCACCACGAAACGACACAAGGCTAGGACAAAGGGCAGGAAGGCATCCAAGCGCAGAGGAGCTGTCTCGAAGCCTCTCCCAGCGTGCACTACTTACACTTACATTACTGTCACATAAAGTCGCTTGTTGGAAAGGCACATTCCTGGGGCCCACCTCAGAGCTAGCGACAACCAGTATTTCGGAGGGTGGGGACTAGGAATATGAATCTTGGATGACCTCGCTAGGGAATTCCTGTATACACTCAAGCTGAGAACCATGGATTCAGACAAGCACCACGGGTCTCTGAGCTAAAACTTGCCTTGGGTGTGGGAATCTCTAGAAAGTGACAAGCCTCTCACTTCCTGTAACCCAGGGGTCCCCAACGTCAGCGAAACATTCGAAGCACCCGGGGCTCCTGAAAATAGGCTGGTGCCTGTGTCTGTCCCCAGAAGTTCTGATAGAAAATATCTGGGGGGGAGGGGCGCCTGGGTGGCTCAGAGGGTTGAGCCTCTGCCTTCGGCTCAGGTCATGATCTCAGGGTCCTGGGACTGAGCCCCACATCGGGCTCCCTGCTCAGCTGGGAGCCTGCATCCCCCCACCGCCCCTGCCTACTATGATCTCTGTTTGTCAAATAAATAAATAAAATCTTTAAAAAAAGAAAAAAAAATATCTGGGGTGCGGCTTGACCACTGGGAGGGTTTTTAAAGCCCCCCGGAAGTGTGCAGCCAAGGATGAAAAGCCCTGCTCTACACCAACAGTTCAACTGCCGAGCTCCCAGGAAGCTTCAGGAAATAAACCCCAGTTCTCAAAGCCACCCGCCTTCTTAGGCCTGGCAGGAAGTGCTTTCCTTACCTGGGGCCACGAGCGCCCACCTGGAGCCATGACGGGCCTCCTCCAGGAGGACCACAGAACACAGCATTGGGACTGCACAGAATCTTACCTCAGGCCATCACGCAGCAAGCCACGCTGGTCGGCTCGCTCCTCCTACGCTCTGTGGACCGGACTTAAGAGCACAAAACGCCTTTACTTCCTCCCCCAAAAGCCTGCCATCCCTCTAACCCACAATGTTTACAGTGTACCTTCCTATGCGAAGGGGCCTTTCACTACAAAATCATCTTTGGCCAAACGAGTTTGGCGAATATTTTTTTCCCTTGTTAGGTTAGTGGACAACAGGCTTGAGAGATAATACCTGACCCTAGATTCGTTTCCTGTCCTGACTCACCATCTTATAAATCAAGACCACTAAGATAGGTGAATAATTTTCTGAGTCCTTACTCTGTACCTGGCACTGTTCAAAGTTGCTTACACGGATCCTGCCAGCCAACTCCCGAAGAGGAAAACCGTTATCTGTCTCTGACGGATGCTCTTAATTCCCTGCAGAAGCCCCCAGAGGCAGGATCTATTATGCCCACTTTACAGGGGAAGAAACTGAGGCTCGGGTGCTCACAACTCTGGAACAGGACACGCAGGCATGGGACGTGAGCAGAGAGACTCCAGAGCACCGTCTGGACATGGAGGACGGAGAAGGGTGTGGAAAGCCGGTGCCTCATTGGAATGTTTGGTTTTAAAAAAGAAAACCAATCCCCGGATTCAAAATCCAAAAAAGGCACTAAGGGAAGTTTCTCTCTGACCCATCCCTGCCCACTCCAAGCCCTCCCCACCCCCCCGGCAGCCTCGGAGGACTCCCACTTCTTTGGAATTTCTTGGATATCCTCCTAAGTGTTTCTTCAGGCAAATAAGAGTGCGAGCGAGCGAGGGCTCTCATTTCTCCTCCTCTCTTACACAAAACAGAACAAACCCTACAGCTGTTCCACATCTTGACTTTCTCACGCGACGACCTATACACCCTAGAGATCTCTCCCCGTCGGAACGCGGAGCACACCCGCACTCTCCCTGTGCTCCGGGGTACGGACGGATCCCCATTTCTTTAACTGGTCCCCTAGTGACGGCCTCTTGGGCTGCTTCCAGGGCTCTGGTATCACGAATAGGATGAATTCCCGGAGGTGAAGTTGCCGGGGTCAAACGTACGCGCATTTGTGATTTCTTCATGGAGAGCATTTCCCCCGTGAGCCAAGTACAAAAAAACAAAGCAGGTCTTTGACGGCCGAGAAAACCCTGAATCCCAGCTCTGCCACTCACTCCCCTGGGCCAGCTTCTTCATTTCTCTGTGCCTCGGGCCCCTCACCCGTGAACTGAGGTCACCCGAGACCCCGCCTCACAGGTTGCGATGAAGACCCGCTCTATCTCTAACGCACCCAGAACAGAGTCAGGCCCAAGGACATTATTTGCTGAGCGTGGATCCCTGCTTTGAGCCCAGCTGATTTCTGGGGAGAAGGCGAGAACAGGCATCTGCCCTGGATGCCAGCCTGCCCAGGGATGGGACTGGGGTGCCGCCAACAGCGTTTGGCAGAAAGGCCGCCCCAAATTCTCACAAGGTTCATGTCCAGATCCCGGCAGGCTTGGAGGGTAGAACGCGATCCATCGGCGTTCCCTGCGCTAGTCTCACTGAGGATGCTGACGCGTGCAGAAGAAACGTGCAGGAGGCAGGCGAGGGAAACCAGAAAGCCGGTGTGTTAACCCACCAAGAGAAACACAACTGTCAGGAGAATCAGACAGGACCACTGACCGATGTCCTCGCTGCTGGAAGGCAAGCTATTACGAGGACAAGTCAAGGCCCAAAGGGCGTATGACTGGGTATCTATTCGGAGAGCCTAACTCACCCAGCCACCCTGCAAATCCATTCATTCTCTCCATCTTTGCCATCTCCCTGGCCTCCCACCGGAAGCACTACCTATGATGGCCTCCTGACCAGGCTCCCTGCCCCACCTCCGCCCTACAGCTTCAAGAAGCAGCCTATCCGACTCCAATCCCATCACATCCCTACTCGCCTTAACACTCCCAGGGGTTCTTTACATGCTCAGGGTCAAAGTCCAAGTCCTTCCAATGGCCCACAAGGCCTGCCAGGACCTCCAGCCTCCTCAGCTCTTGCATACCCCACTCTAGCCACACTGCAACCCTGGCCTCTTCAAACTTGCTAGGCACGCTCCCACCTCCGGGGGCTTTGCACCCACTGCCCTCGGCCTCCCATGGCTGCACCCTCTCTCCCCCGGAGAGCACGTGGCTAACCTCTCCTCTCCTCCGTGCTCCAATAGCCACGTCTCAACAGGGGCTCCCGAAACCATCCTGTCTCCAACGACAGCCTTCCCGCCCCCACCTTCCCTCAATTCCCCTGACCCTCCTGTTTGGTATTTTTCCCCCTCCAGAGCGCTGATCATCCCCGAGTATACAAATGGGTTTACTCATTTGTTTTGCAAATCCCCTCTTATCAGAACATAAGCCCTGCACAGGGGAGGACTATTGTCTCCTCTGGCTGATACAGCCTTGGTACTCAGCAGAGCGCCTGGGCCACCTGACCCTGACAGGCCGTCGCTCAGCCAAGCCATCTGTTCTTGGGGTCCAGTTAGCTCCCACCCACCTTTTTTCTGGCCACAGCATCACTTTTCTTCTTTGGGGTGACCCAGGTCTGGATTATCTGCACACGCATGCCCCAGAGAGGAAGGACTCGAAACTGACTAGTGATCCAACCAAGCCAGGGAGACGGAACTCGGGGACTTTGGGTTGAACGCCTGGAAGAAAGCTGCTCTTTCCTTGTCCTGGGACTACTAACAGGAGAACAGATGCAAGCAGAGGACGTCTTTGAGAGTTTGAGAAGGAAGCGAACCCAGGGGCATGTACTAGAAAAAGCTAACACACTGAGTTCCTCAATCCAGAAACTACCCCTGGACTTTTCAACCTAAGCCAATAAATACCCCCTTTCCCCAAGACTAGCAGGCGTTAGACTTCTTTATATCATTTGTTCTAGCTAGTATACGTAGTCACCGTAGTCACCGGTCTCCTGTGAAGTAAGTGGGGGGTCTCTGCTTGACACTTTGTTTTCTGCCACATTAGATCTTTCTATGACTCCAGGCGAGACGGGGTGGAAGTCCACTGGTCCCTCCTTGGCAGGAAAGCAAAATGTCTCTGTTCTGATCTGCTAGGTGTTTGGCCCTCAGAAGGCGATTCTGTCTGCGAGCTCTTGGGGAGAACCTTGCCCCTGAACATCATATACAATTCAGAGGGCTGCCTGGCTTGATGCTCTGGCCACAGATGACCATCAAGGAGCACAAAGTCCTCCTGTATCTCCAAAGGGACCCCAGGTTCTTCTCATCAGTCTAGATCATTCTTCCTGAGGATGGGGAACATGCGACAAGGGGCGGCCATGATGGGACAGGAAGCCTCACGAGAGCTATTGTAGTCAGTCCAGGCAGGAGAGGACTGTGACTTGGACTAAGGTGTTCAGTGAAGACAGATAAAAACGGACAAAGGGGAGGGAGACCCAGGAGACTGAAGAACCCAGCAATGGACTGGACGTGGGGCGCAGGGGAGTAGACCCTCAGATCACCAGCGTGGGCACAGGGCACACCCAGTGCTGCCATTCCTGGGGACAGAAACCCACTGGGGGTGCCGGGAAGAGAAGCCAAATTTGGTTCTGACAAAGAGAGTTCCAGGCACGATGACAGGTCAATGGATGGGAGTGGGTTTAGACCGGAAGTGTGCCCCCCACCCACACTTCACTCGCTGACTTCACTGGCCTCTCAGAAAGTCAGAGAAGACATCATTTAAGATTCTCTCAAAAAGAGCCTCCTTGTCAATGAGCGGGGACGGGGCGGGGCATCCCCAACTACTTACACCCCTAGAAATTACAGCAATGCTACCACCCAGCTGCTGGCAAAACAAAGCAGCCAACAAACAAAGAAACCTCCTTCCTAGATTGGAAGGTGAACAGGACTAGTACTTACCAAATGTATCGAGTATGTCGGTGATGAGGACAAATTTGCTTGGGTAGAACTGAATAACGCTCGTATCCGAAAGAAGCTTTGAACACTGAAAAAAGAGAAGAGAAAAGGAAATTCACTCTGTCGTGTCTGACTTGGCCGCAAGGCTCCAGGCCTGGAAAATTAATTTCTATAAACGTGCGCAGGTGTTTGCCATGTGCCAAGTCCCATGCCAGACACTGGAGATGTAATCAGAAGCAAAACCACTGTCCCCTTGACAAGAAGGGGAGCCAGACTACGGACTACAGAGCCTCTTATGAAAGACTCCACCACCTCCCTCTTAGAAAGTCACAGGACTGAGGAACCTTATCCAGAAGGATCTTTGCTTATACACCGAATGAGGGTTGGCAAAGTCACCAGGGGAGGGCAAGGACACCTCACCCACCAGTGTTCTCACAGATGACCCCGACTTATTTCCAAGTGCTTTTTCAGCAAGGCTTCCTCTGGTTTATCTCAGGACGATCTTGGCTGCTCAACATTCTTTTCTATGAAATGACCCATACAGGGGTACCTGGGTGGCTCAGTGGGTTAAAGCCTCTGCCTTCGGCTCTGGTCATGATCCCAGGGTCCTGGGATCGAGCCCCACATCGGACTCTCTGCTCGGCGGGGAGCCTGCTTCCCCCTCTCTCTCTGCCTACTTGTGATCTCTGTCCGTCAAATAAATAAAATCTTTTAAAAAATAAATAAATAAAAGGGGCACCTAGGTGGCTCAGTGGGTTAAGGCCTCTGCCTTCGGCTCAGGTTGTGATCTTGGGGTCCTGGGATCGAGCCCTGCATCGGGCTCTCCGCTCACTAGGGAGCCTGCTTCCCCCTCTCTCTCTGCGCCTGCCTCTCTGCCTACTTGTGATCTCTCTGTCAAATAAATAAACAAAATCTTAAAAATGACCTTAAAAAATCGTGACCTGAGCCGAAGGCAGAGGCTTTAACCCACTGAGCTACCCAGGTGCCCCTAAGTGAGCTGTTATAACCAGAAACAAAAATCCTGTTTCTTCTTTGGAGAACAAAACTTAATGCCCTGAAGTCTTTATGAACACAAAAGTCAGCGCAAGGAACTAAATAACTTGCCATATTTTATCATTTCAGTGTTTGACCTTTAGATACAAAGATGTCACTTAAAGACAAAAGATACTTGAACATTTAGAAAAGACTCCAGCATATGCGTTTCCAGCATGCAGAGAATGGAAATAATGCCCATCACATCAAGAGGGAGGCTGATACGGGTTTTCAGTTTGCAACGGTGACCCAATTTCTAAATTGTTAAATTCACGGAGTTTCTCCTTAGTATTACAGCCTAAAGCAAACAACTCTTCTGATTTGTGAAACATCCTCTTACAGCCCAAATGTTACGGCGGGGTGGGGACGGCAGAGGAAAGACATAAGCTGTTAAAACAATGGTATTGACACCGAATGTGACATTTGGACACTCGTAGAAATCCATTTCCGAATGCCTTGCTCTGTGTTCTTCATATGCCCTTTATGTGAGCTCCAACTTAAACAACTGCCCCATGAGATTGCAGGGCTTGGAAAAAGCAAACAACTCTGAATCCTAGAGACTGTTTACAATACACAGCCCTCGGTTCCTAGGGATGTGACGTCTCGTGAGTTCCTACCCCGAGTCCCTCAGAGAGGGGTTCCTGCCCGGTGGTGAGGTGAGAAGACAGAAATCAAACAGAAGGTTTCAAATTAAACACAGCTGGGGCTTCCCAACATCTGGGTGCTGATTTTTCTCCCAAGCTGGTATCACAGAACATACATTTTACACAAGAGAACAGGAAGCAGAATTCTTTAAATCGACGGTTAAGGTCCTAATCACGCCCTAAATTGAAGTTCCCCTCTAAACCACTACTTTGAAGATGCAAGTTTTTTTTAATTTAATTTTATTTATTTATTTGACAGAGAGAGAGAGGGAGAGAGAGAGAAAGAGTACAAGCAGGGGGAGGGGCAGAAGGAGAGGGAGAAGCAGGCTCCGGGACTCGATCCCAGGACCCTGGGTTCATGACCTGAGTGGAAGGCAGTCACTTAATCAACTGAGCCACCCAGGCGCCCTGAAGATGCAAGGTTTTTAAAGCTTTGGTGTTGTTTCCTAAATAAAAATCAGGCTGCTTACGGTGCATGTTAAAATTACAGATGCTCGGGGCACCTGGGTGGCTCAGTCGGTCAAGTGTCCGACTCTGGATCTCAGGGCTGTGAGTTCAAGCCCTGTGCTCGATTCCACAATGGATGTCAAGTCCACATTTAGAAAAAAAAAAAAAAATGATTCCCTGGCTCCATGCCAAACCTACTGCTGTATTTCTGGTAAGGGCTGCAGGTGACAGCTGCACGGGAACCCAGGACACACTGGCTGTAGCATACTCTGAATGGACTAAGCATCCCACAGCCCATGTGTTCTCAGCTCTGAAAGCATCTGGGGAACTTTGGAAAATAACAGCACCTAGGTCCCACTCCCAGAGATTCTGATCAAGCTTGCCTGGGGTACAGCTCAGATACAGGACATTTTTAAAGCTCCCAAGGGATTCTGATGTCCAGCCGAGGCGGAGAAGCACGGTGGCAGGCACTTCCTGAACGTACTCTGCCTGAAACACTTGCCATGGAACTGGTTAGCACGGCTGGAAAAATACTAAAAGGGTGTTTTCCATTTGTTTCCAATTAGCAACATTCTGCAAGGACACGAGTCAGTTCCGTGAATTCAATATATTAATATATGTGTATATGTATATTGCGGGGAATAATATATATTATTTAAGTAGCCAAAACAAAAGGATAAAGTAAAACATAACTTACAGCCACGAACTAAGAAATGAAGATGGATGGAGAGAAGCAAGGAAGCAGACTAATCAGAAGACAATTACTACTGAGACTACGTGGGGAAAAAAAATCCTAAAAATAAGTTAAAAAAATACAAACAACATTAACAGAAAAAACGAGCAAGAAGAATCAACAAAAGCCACTTTACGAGAGAAGGAAACCCCAATGGCCAATAAACACGTGAAAAGAGGCTCAATCTTATTACAATCAGGGAGTTGCGAATTAAAACCCCAACACGATAGGATGTTATTACCTCCTCAACTGGAAAAATGAAAACAGAAAGTCTGCTCATACTAAATATCGCGAGGACGCTGGGCAGCAGACTCACACGGCCCCACTGTTACTGGGAGCGCACAGGCACAGCTGCATGGGGAAGCCATCCAGCATCGCTAGGTCAAGCTCAAGAGGCACAGACCCGACCCCCAACAATTCCACTCGCAGCTATGGGCCCTCCTCTCCAGAGAGGCCAGCAGACACGTCCAAGAGCGACCATGGTAACATCGTTCGGAATGATGAAGGAAGAAGAAAAGGAAAAACCAGATGTCCATGGACAGAAAAAATGATATCTTAGGCATCAGTAGACTTACTACTGTTAAGATGGCAAATCTCTCTAACTGACCTACAAAGCCAACACAATTCCCATCAGAATCTATCCCCCAGTGGGTAGAAGAAACTGGCTGATCCTAAAAAATCACATAGAAATGAAAAGGACCCAGGATAACCAAAATAATTTTGGGGGGGAGGGGAAGAATCAAGTTAAAACACTAATACTTTTAGTATTAGTTTCGAAATTTACCACAGGGGCACCTGTGGTGCAGTCCGCTAAGGGTTCAACTCTTGGTTTTGGCACAGGTCCTGATCTCTGCGTGGTGAGACTGAGTCTCGTGTCAGGCTCTGTGCTCAGCATGGAGTCTTCTTAAGATTCTCTCTGTCTCCCTCTGCCCCTCCCCACTGTACTGGCGTGTATGTGCCCTCTCAAATAAATCTTAAAAAAAAATTTATCATAAAGCTATGGTAACCAAGACAGCATGGTACTACATGAGGACGGACTTAGACAGATATACGGAATTAATTTAAAAGTCCAGAAGTAGGGGCGCCTGGGTGGCTCAATAGGTTAAGCCTCTGCCTCTGGCTCAGGTCATGATCTCAGAGTCCTGGGATCAAGCCCCACGTCGGGCTCTCTGCTCAATGGGGAGCCTGCTTCCCCCTCTCTCTCTGCCTGCCTCTCTGCCTACTTGTGATCTCTCTGTCAAATAAATAAGTAAAATCTTTAAAAAAAAAAAAAAAGATCCAGAAATAAACCCCTATATTGATGGTCAGATAACTTTAACAAAGGTGCCAAAATAATTCAATAAGGAAAAGACAGTCAAAAGACTTGTTAAAAAACAAATACTGCTAAAACAACCAGATGTCCATATGTGAAACAAATAAATCTAGACCCTTATACTAGACATAAAATCACTTTGAAATGAACCATAAACCTAGATGTAGGAGCTAAAATGATAAAACTTCTAGAAGAGGGGTGCCTGGCTGGCTCAGTTGGTAGAACTTGTGACTCTCAATCTTGGGGTTGGGAGTTTGAGCCCCACGCTAGGTGTAGAGATTACTTAGAAATAAAATCTTAAAAAAAAAAAAAATTCTAGAAGAAAACAAAGAAAAAACTCTCAGGACCTTGGGTTACACAAAGGGTGGTCAGCTACAACTCCAAAAGCATGAGCCAAAGAGACAAATGATAAATCAGATTTCGCTAAAACTAAAAACTTGTCCACTTCAAAAGACACTATTATGAAAATGAAGACAAGCCACAGACCAGGAGACAATCCTTGTAGATGAGCTACTTGATAAGGAACTTTTATTGAGGATAAAGAATTGTTACAACTCCACAAGAACACGATGTGGTTTTAAAAATGGGCAAGTCGTATTAAATCTTTCATTTAACAAAGATATAAAAATGGCCAATGAGCATATGAAAAGCAGCTTAACCTTATCAATCCCCACGGAATGCAAATTAAAAACACCAGTGAGAGACCACTTCAAACCCACTAGGGTGACTGTCTTCGACGTGACAGACATTAACGCGAGTGTTGGCAAACATATCGAAGAACTAGAACCCTCGCGCCCGGCTGGTGGGGATGCAAACACAGAATGGTTCGGCCATTTTTCAGAAAGTTACACATTCCCTTATCACAGGACTCACGACTTTACTCCTAGGAATCTACCCAAGAGACATGAAAGCATGTGTCCACACAAAGACTCGTACACAAATGTCCACGGTGGCATCATTCGAAACAGCCAGAGTGGAAATGACCTCGGTGGCCAGCAACTTGTTAATGCGTAAGTAAAATGTGGTTCTTTAAACAACAGAATACTACTCAGCAGTAAAAAGGTACTAAGTATTGACACTATAGCATGGCCAGACCTCACACACATGACGCCAAGTTAAAGAATCCAGAGGCAAAAGATTACATACTGAATGATCCCAGGAAATTCCGGGGAAGGTGAATCTGTGGTCAGAAAACAGATCGGTGGTTTACTGGGGCTGGAAGTGTCAAGGTCTGACTGGAAACAGACTTGAGGGAATTTGGGGGAGGGGGTAAGGACATGCCTTAAAACTGAAATGTATAATAATTAAGTAACTTCCTAAAAATCACTGAAATACATTTCAATAAAACCACCACACTACAGAATACCTTACTACACAGCAAATAAAGTGAACTGTGCTCACGTCTCTGTACGCTGCCCCCCAACCCCGGATTCTCTTTTTTGGCTAAAGAAGCAGCCTTTCAAGTATCGGAAGTAAAATAGTTACTATTAACCAGATGTGGAGTTAATGAAACACTTCCATGGTTCTCTTCTCTGAGAAGACATGGATTAAATCTTCTCCAGATGTTAAAAACTCTTGGACATCAAGTTCTCTACACCCCAGCCCTTTATGGGGAGATGTTGCCAATAAAAATACTTTGAAGAAGTGCTTGTTAGTTTAATATCTTCTTACTTGAGCCACTCAGCAAGCAACCCCCATCACGTGTACCAAGGATGAGAGGACTCTTCTTTGGGAGTTATTTACTTTATAAACTAACAACAGTGATCGAAGGGAAATGAGCTCAGGTTTGCCTTTATCATTAAACACCAAAAAAAAAAAAAAAAAAAAATTTCCACCTGCTCTCCAAAGTGTCAACTTAAAAGACTTCAACCACCCAGTGTCAAGACTTCCAGGCTCTATCCCTCTCTCCAAATCAACAGGGGAGAAAACAAATGCCACATTGCCATGACGCTGAACAAGGACAGGACTGTCCTTTTCAACGGAGATGGCTGTTCAGAAACCGAACTCTGCTCTGAAAATTGTAATGCACACATGAGTCCTTTTACCATGTACTTCTGAGCATCCTTTGCCAAGAGACAATGACCTGAAGGGTCAAGAAACTGAATAAGCTCTTTTCCTTACAGAACTTGATCTTGTGATCCAAGAGCTGTCATGGATCAACAAATTCATCAAAAAAAAGGATTCAACAAATGTACCTCTCCTAACACCATCAGTATGTTTTATCACGTAATTATGCAGGATATGAGCCAAAAATGCACATACCAGGGACAGACAACCATGAGTCCCCAAAATACAAAGGAAATCTGATCAAAGAAACCCATGACAGTTGGTCAGTCTTTGGTTTGTACAAATCATAAATGCATCAGCAGATGTATCAGGGCTAAGGAACTGCACAATCCAGGGGAAATAATTTACTTTGTAATTCAAGCTGAAGGTCCTGGAACTGTGCAGTACACAACCTGTGCAGCTGTACATGGTGGCCCTGGAAATGGTCATCTCATAAAAACACAGATTCATCATCATGTCCTTTCAAAGGAAGTATGTGAAAATGGAACAGATGAAAAAAAGTAGGGTAAGACCCTGAAGGCAGGCCTGTGAAAAACCTCAATTATCTATATAGGAGTTTTACACAGAAAATTCTGGGGAAAGAAAAAAAAAAATCACTAGACCTGACCTGGATGACTATTTTTAGAGCCTTCACTTTCTGGTCCGAGGCCCAGGCGTCCTTCAGCGACTGGTTGAGCTCCTCAATGCGGTTCACATAATCCTGTTGAGTCAAATTCAACAGTTCCTTTTGGGATCCCTGTGGGCAGAAAGTAGGAAGGTGTCAGCACAAAAAGAAAAACATCACTTGGCCACCACTCTGCGAACAATACTGAGTACTGGCTGAGCTTTGGTCTCTAAGTTTTTCTCATACCCCCAACCAGGACTGATAGTTTCGTCTTGTGACTGAAGAGGTTAAGTTTTGGGCAAAGAGGCAGAGGGTGATCACTCAGACTGACCTTGGAGCAAGTCAGACCTAAGTCAACCCTCAGCTCAGTGACTCAGGTAATCATTGGGAACCACTGTGTGCCCGGCGTGGGCCACCAGAGGCCCAAGACACAAAGATGAGCAAAAAGACATTACTTCTGCACTAACGGAGTTTCATGTATAGATGAGATGGATATTAATATAAACAGAGATACATGCTCCAGAGGAAACAATTTTATGAAAACCTACACCATACGTCACTTAATCAGAAGTGCCCTTTGTAGGAAGTATAATTCTTTTTTTTTTTTTTTAAGATTTTACTTTTTTATTTCACAGACAGATCACAAGTAGGCAGAAAGGCAGGCAGAGAGAGAGAGGGAAGCAGGCTTCCTGCTGAGGAGAGAGCCTGATGTGGGGCTCGATCCCAGGACCCTGAGACCATGACTTGAGCTGAAGGCAGAGGCTTTAACCCACTGAGCCACCCAGGTACCCCAAGAGGAAACACAGTTCTTTGTGTACCACTAAGGAAAAAGAAACATGCCAATCACAGACATGCGCTATTTGAGAGACACAGCCCAATTTCAGGGATATTCAAATGTGGGGAAAGTGTTTATCTCAGAATGGAAGAAATACAGTAACAAAGGAACAGACTGTAGACTGGTAGTCGAGAATGGTATCCTGAGGGGCGCTTGAGTGGCTCCTTCTTAGTTAAGCATTTGCCTTCCGCTCAGGTCATGATCTCAGGGTCCTGAGATCTACTGAGTCCCGCATCAGGCTCCCTGCTCAGTGGGGAGCTTGCTTCTCCCTCTCCCTCCGCAGCTGTCCCTGCTTTTGCTCTCATTCTCTCTGTTAAACAAAAAAAGCTTAAAAAAAAAAAAAAACAGTTACCGGGAGGAAGGGATGCTGGAGACAAACAGGCAAGGGTGTGCAAGTGTTACTGGACAATGGGGAAAGTGGGGGTGGGGGCTGTTAACCAGACCAGAGGAAGTGCCTTCAGGACAGAGAGCAGAACACAACAAAAAGCTGTGGTAGAAGGAAAGCAAGCTCATCTAATAGAATAAACAATGAAGGTAAAGATTTAGCACAGCCTCTGGCACGTGGCCCTGCTTACTAACCCTGGGCTATTGTTAAGGGGTTATTTATTTACAAAGCTCCCAGCACTGAGGGAACTCTTAACCCACAAAAGACCGTGAACCAAAAATCTTTTTTCTATCAGTGTTCCCTGGAATCCAAAGGGAAAACCTCTTTATTAAAGAAATACAAGCAGAAGGTTCAGGAAATTTGGACTGATTCCAACGGGCCCCCTGAACTGCAAGATAGGGCCCTCCTTGTCCCTGTGCAGAAGGAAGAGCCACGTGACTAATTTGGGCCAGCGGGCTGTGCGCACAGTGGCACGTGTCCTTCCAGGCTTCCAGGGTCGCCACTGCCTTCCATCTGTGGAGACGGCGGCATCTCATGACGGTGGTGCAATTGTCACCTCACAGGCTGAGTCATGTGAGGAAGAAAGAAGCCCGTGTTAGGGTATCAGAGGCTCACCTGTTAGCACCGTATAATCCAGCCTCGCCCTGACTTGTAAGCGATGCTCGCCTAGAAGCCAGGGGGCAGCCATCTGCGGCTGTGAGCGGAGGGCAGCAAGAAAATCAATCGGGCGGTCTTCTTTCT
>NC_081567.1:24604701-24811349 GCF_022355385.1 Mustela nigripes
AAGGGGGACACGAGACCTCTGAGCCCCCAGGCCTTAGAAGAAAGAAGGTGGGGCGGCACCCCAGGGGTTGGGGGGGGGGGGGGGGGGGGGGGGGGGAGACCGACACGTATAGAGTCAGGGACAGGAGGCTACAGAGAACCGAGAGAGGCAGAGGACAGCTAGCTAGGTATCTGGGTGATTCTTTAACTCCCGGTTCCAGACCACCACGCCCTCCGGCTCAGGCAGCGGCCCCGCACCCTTCAACAGACGCCCCATTTGCAGCTGAAGCCAGCTCAAGTGACACTCGGACTGAAGAGCTTCGATGCAAACGCTCAGCGAGTCCCCTCCTGCCAGCCCAGGTTGGCTGAGGATAGCCAGACCGAGGCTCCCGGGCCCCCGGATTCAGAACTGGGCAGTGAAAGGGCGGACTAAGAGACTTTTCCGAGCATCCGAGGGCTCTGCTCTCAGAGCTGAACCAAGGGGCAAGCAGCAGCACAGAGCGACGGCCCCTGCCATCACACGGCCCTCTGTGGGTTTCAGAGCATCACCACTGGGTCCACAGCTCTATTCTTCATGCCCATGTTTTGTTCGGGACACGGGTAAAGGTAAGGGGACTGCCCACGGGCACCGCGCCTCAGGCCTCCAGACTCAGGTTCAGCCCATGATCACGGCAACGGGCAGGAGCGCCCAGCACACACCGGGTGTTGGTCCAAGCGCCTCGTACACGTGAACTTATTTCATTCCCCGAACAGCCCTAAGAGGCAGGTACTAGGCAGCGTCCCCCATTTTAGAGATAAGCAAACTGAGGCACAGAGCGGTTAAGCCCCTCGCCTGAAATACTGAACTACCCAACGGTAGAGCCAAGATTCAAACTCAGGCAGTCTGGCTCTAGAGTCTCTTACTCAGGACGCTAGGCGACCTCTCTAAAGGCCATCTGAGGGGACACAGACTCCCCCGCCTCCAGGGGCCAGGCCTGTGTTGCTCGTGAGTGAACCAGGACAGAAAGCGCTGCAGAACCTGGACAGCGCACGCCCTGGTTAAATGCAGGAATGTGAACCCTCAGGTATCAAGTGGAATTTAAAAAAAAAAAAATTAGATTTGTATGTGAAATTCATCAACTTTTAAGAGCTGGACAATGAGTCGTGTTCTCCAAAAGCATGTTTTCTGACAGGTTCGTGGGAGGCACAGCAAGCCGGAGGCACAGCCCCGTGCAACCCCTGCACAAGGTATGATCTTTACACCGCGTGAGGCGCTTCCGGGGGAAGGTGGCTGCAGCTGACTTTTCCAGGCAGACCCTGACCCTGCACGACCCAGGTCTGCACGGGCAGCACAGGGAGAAGATGCCTTCGGAAAACCAGCCTGAAGGCAGCTCCTACGCGTTCAGCCCCCCGCACGGCTGCTGGCCGCTTTCCCTGGGTCGGCTGGTGGCTTGCGGGGGACAAGCACAACGTGCGGCGCGGGAATGCATCGCAGAGCGGCCCCTGAAATGCATCGCACTTGGCAGGAGAAACGGAAGCCCTGACTCTGCCCACGCTCAGCCCAGCCAACGACTCGCCCACTCACCTCCTCAAAGTCATCCAGCTCCTCCAGCCTCGTCCGAACCTTCTCCGACATCGCAGACGTGGCAGTCCCGGCTTTGCCTGAACAGAATGGATTCCCATCACACAGGTGGCTTTCTCTGTCCCCAGCACCCTAAAGGAAGGCACCTCTGACTCTCTGCTTCAACGTGAATAAGGGGGCCAGGGATCAACTTCATTATAGACAACTCCGAGATCTGGAAAACCTCATCCTTATGGAACCAAAGTGCCATTGGAAACATTTTTGCCAAGAAGCTGCCCCCAGAGTTCAGCAGGCCAGCCTCGAAATGGGCCCACACTCTATGCGGTCTTTATAAACTTCTCCCCAAATCGTTTGTTTTCTAAAGAAAGGCAGACCAAGGACGCCTGGGTGGCTCAGTTGGTTGGGCAGCTGCCTTCTGCTCAAGTCATGATCCCAGCGTCCTGGGATCAAGTCCCACATCGGGCTCCTTGCTTGGCGGGGAGCCTGCTTCTCCCTCTGCCTCTGCCTGCCACTCTGTCTGCCTGAGCTCGCTCTCGCTTCTCTATGACAAATAAATAAATAAAATCTTAAAAAAAAAAGAAAGGCAGACCAGAGAAGGACGCCAAAACTCCATCATGCAATTGTCTCCCACCAACAAAAGGCCCCCTCAGGCTCGGACTAGGTGCAAAACTCTCACGTTCTGACACTAAAGCCAGCACCTCATGTCTGCCCAGCACCAGGGCTTCCAAGGCCGCCTCCTCCCATTACCTCTCAGCCGATTCCCACCATCCTATCGGTGGGTGGCCGGACAGAGGCAAAGGGAGGTCCTCCAGGCCGCAAGCCAGCTACGGGATGAGGCCACGGGATGAGGCCGTCTGTCCAGCTGGCTCTTCTGCCCAACAGGCCTCATCTCAGAAACCTTTCCCCATCCGAAAGGGGCTTCTGTTCTAGAGCTAAGCTCCCCCTGCTCCGGCCCTCCAAACCCACTCTCAGGAACACAAGTTCGTTCTTTGCAGGCACTGGCTTCTTCGATCTGGTATTAACTCAAAGATTTGTCTGGGAACAGGCCGAGAGCACAGTGCGTTACTTAATTACTAAAAAAACGACTACTTAAGTTTCCAAATAATTTTTTTTTTTTTTAGCCTCGTTTCTACAGTTCCTTTGAATTTGAAATATTATACAGAAAGGGCACACACGCACATTTTAATAGGTAATTCTAAAACCCTGTGCCCACCATCCAGTCCGGATATGGTCTTGCTTCCTGGTCACCGTTACCTTTACTTGAAGAAATTCATCCACGTCGTTACACAGAGCTGTTGCCCTGCTGTTAATTACTTTACACTGTGTGAATACACCACAGTAGGCACAGCAGGGCCTGAGACTCTGCATTTCTAATGACTCCCAAATGATGTCAATGCTACTAGCCCTTGGACCACACTTTAAGAAAACCACGGAATTTGGGGTAGCTCAGTTGTTAAGTGTCTGCCTTCAGCTCGGGGCATGATCCCAGGGTCCTGGGAAGGAGCCCCACATTGGGCCTGGAGGGAGGCCTGCTTCTCCCTCGCTCACTGCCCCTGCTGGTGTTCCTTCTCTCGCTGTGTCTCTGTCAAATAAATAAAATCTTAAAAAAAAAAAAAAAAAAAAAAAAAACATGGAATTTGGAGAGAGTTGGAAAACACTTTCTTTAAAGGGCCAGATGTATTTTAGGCTTTGTTGAGACATCGTCTGTCCCAGGTACTCATCTCTGCCACGACAGCACAAAAGCAGCTACAGGCAATATGGGAACAATTAGGCATGGCTGGTTATAAATAAAACTTTATTTACAAGCTTAAACAGGGGGCCAGATCTGGCCTGTAGGACACAGTTTGCTGATTTCTGATCTAGAGCATATCCTAATAGAACTGCTGAGTTACAAGGTTAGCCCAACTTCAATTTTAATAGACACCACAAGAGTGCTTTACACTCCCACTGGCAGCATGAGAGCTCTCCTGCTATCCACTCTCACCAGCAAGAGACCTTGTCAGTCCTTCTGATGTTTGCAAACTGGAAGATATCCAACAGTAGAACTTACTTTTTCACAGTTTGGGGTCAAAGTTACAGCCCTAACAAAGGCACCCCCGCTCTCCTAATGTCCGAAGTGCTGCTCCCACCTGCAGAGGACGAGGGAGGGTTGCAGCTGCCGTACTAGTGATCTGCAGAGAAACCACAGCTGTGCTCATCTGCACCCCAGGGGTTCACGAGCTGTGTCAGCTGCCTCAGAATCACTTGGGAGCTCCAAAAAAAGCACTTTGCAGGAGTGTCCTGCTGGCACAATCGGTTAAGTATCCACTTCTTGGTTTTGCCTCAGGTTGTGATCGCAGGATCATGAGATGGAGCCCCTCGTTGGGCTCCGCACTCAGCACGGAGTCCGCTTAGGACTCTCTCTCCCTCTCCGCCTCCCCACCCTGGGCTCACGCTCTCTCAAATAAACAAACTTATTAAAAAAAAAAAAAAAAGGCAATACCTGGGTCCCACTCCTCAAGATAAATTCAGCAAGTGAAGTGCGGCCCGCAGTGCGTTTTGTTTATTTTTTAAAGATTTTAGTTATTTATTTGAGAGATCACAAGTAGGCAGAGAGGCAGGCAGAGGGAGAGGGGGAAGCAGGCTCCCCACTGAGCAGAGAGCCCGATGTGGGGCTCGATCCCAGGACCCTGAGATCATGACCTGAGCCGAAGGCAGAGCCCACGGAGCCACCCAGGCGCCGCCCCCCGCAGTGCGGTTTTTGTTTGAAAGTCGCTCAGGTGAGCCTGCTGCAAAGCTAGTTTGAGGCGCACTAGCCCAGAGAATCTGACCGTGTCGTGGCAGAGGAAAAGGAGGACTACAGTGTTTCAGGACCAGTGGCCACTAAAACTGTGACTCCCGTCCCCAGCGGATCTGCCTTCTCACCTGGGGTGCGGGCTGGGGGGTCAAGACCTAAGGCAAAGTAACAGGATCTCCAGAAAGGAGAATTTTACGATTCCCCAGCGGGTGAGGAGGCACCAAGAGAAGACTGCCGCTGCTCCGTAAAATCAGACAGGGAGCCCCTGTTTTACTGCTAGAAACCCCTTCGGTCTTTCTCTCCCCGCCCCATTCATCCCCTAAGTCTGTATTCCAACTCTACAAAGTCCATGCATGACCGAAGAAAGGACAGCCTTACTGGAATTCAACACCAGACAGGACACCACAGACTGCTTTCCTCTGTGAAATTATACAAAAGCTTATGGGAGAATTCCCCGTCGAGCCAGTAACAGCAACAAAAACTCACCTTTTTCAGATCCCATAAACAGATTCTGCAGAGGCAAAAATAATTTGTTAGTATTTTAAATTGACTAGTTTCTTCAACAACAACAACAAAAAACCCTGGAAGGTACTTAATCACTCAAGGAGCACGAAGATAACACAACTCGGTGTTTTCTGACAAAGGCTACTTACTTACCCACATGAAGAACAGAACTCTTTTTTTTTTTTTAATTTTATTTATTTATTTGACAGAAAGATCACAAGTAGGCAGAGAGGCAGGCAGAGAGAGGAAGGGAAGCAGGCTCCCTGCTGAGCAGAGAGCCCGATGTGGGGCTCGATCCCAGGACCCTGAGATCATGACCCGAGCTGAAGGCAGAGGCTTAACCCACTGAGCCACCCAGGCGCCCCAAGAACAGAACTCTTTAATCAAAGGAGGAAAACGCAGCTCACTAGAAACGACGGCAGATTCAAATTTCCACACAATTCAGAACAAAGTGAGCCAACAAGTAGCACAATTTTGGGGGCACTGGCGTTGGGGGTGGCCTTTGGCTTACTGTCGATGAGGGTTTCACGGCCTTGGCGCCACTGACATTCTGGACTGGAAAAGCCAGGTGGGGGGTGGTGGGCACTGCAGGTCATTTAGCAGCATCCCTGGTCTCTACCCCCTAGATGCCAGTCACACCCTCACAGCTGTGACAACCAGAAATGCCTCCAGACATTGCTGTGTGTCCCCTGGACGGTAAAATTACTCCTGCTTGGAAAATCACTGCTCTCAAGTAACTCAATGCTTTCAGAGAATCAGAACAAAATGCCTAGGCCAACGATTCTGCCTGCAGCCCCTCACCCGATGCGAGCCTTGAAAGGAAGCCGGGAAGAGAGGAACTGGGGCAGAGCTCGCCCACCGCCCGCCGCTCCCTTCTACTCACAGCCTCGACTCCTGACGGGCACACTGGCCCCCGCTTCCCAGCGTCCTTCTACCTGTGTCTGGCCTGTGATGACCTTCAAGACACGTTCAACGGGGGCGTGTGGGTGGCTCAGTGGGTTAAGGGTCTGCCTTCGGCTCAGGTCATGATCTCAGGGTCCTGGGATCGAGCCCCGCATCAGGATCTCTGCTCAGCGGGGAGCCTGCTTCCTCTTCCCCCTCTGCCTGCCTCTCTGCCTACTTGTGATTTCTGTCAAATAAAGAAATCTTAGGGGAAAAAAAGAGACAAATCCAATGGGTATGTCAATGCGGGACTCTGGGAGGGATCCTCAAATGAGCGAGGGTCCATCCTACTTTCCCTCTGCCTTTTTCCAACAACTTGGTCATGAGGGGACCCTGGACAGGGCAGGACAGAAAGAGCTGCCATTCCAGCCCCAGACCACCCACCTCCCGGCTGCTTTTCAGGGTCAAGGGAGAAACATCAGTCCTCCCTACGACACCAATGAGGGTTTTGGTTTAAGTTCCTGAACCTTGTTCTCCTCAGTGATACCAGTAACCCCGCCATGGCCCTGCTTTCCCCGGCCAGTCTCGGGTCTCAGCTCAGGGTCAGTCACTCTGCTCTGTGGCCACCCAGAGAAACCGAACTTCCAGTTCTGGAAGAAAACCAGAGCCATGGCAAAAAGTACACCTTCTTGGGGGTGGGGAGGGGGGCTCCTCACCGCCCGAGACCTGCCCAGACACAGGGTTCCGCAGGTCCAGTTCTTCCCCTGAACAGTGCCAGAGCCCGGATTCTTGACACATTTTTTGAGACATCAATCAGCACAGTTTTCTCCCAACTAACACAGACACGATGAGGGGAAAGTATAGAGCCCAGGCACTGTGATGCCGCGATCTGTAAGAAATCCTGTTCCTGGCACAGAAGCTCCTACTACCCTTGGAAACCAAGAGATGAGAGCAGTAAAGGGGTCTTCTGTTCATTGACTTTTGGACCCACCTTATGGATGGAAACTGGTTTCCACGGGAAGCAAACAGGTGATCAAAGGATTAGAATTTTCAGTCCTACCCCCACCTCCAGGGAAGGGAGAGGGGCTGCGGGTCGAATCCGTCACAAGTGGCTAATGATTTAATCCATCCGTGTCTATGCAATGAAATCTCCATAAAAACCCCAAAGGACTGGGCTCCGAGAATTTCCAGGCTGGCGAACAGAATGCACCCACCTACCACCAGGCAGGACACCAAACTTCAGGGGGACAGAAGGTCCTTTGTACGGAACCTTGCCCTAGGTCTCTCTTCCAATGGACGCTGATTTACCACCTTCAATAGCCTTGCAATCTAGTGAGCGACCCGGTTTCCCGAGATCTGTGAGCCACCGAGCAAATGAGCCAAACCCGAGGAGGGGGTGGTGGGATCGGACACACTGCCAGATGGCTGGAAGCACAGTGGACAACCTGGACTCGGGGCCCTCGGTTGAAGTGGGAGAGGGCGCCGAGGCACCAGGCCCCTAACACGTGGGAAGCGACACCGTCTCCCGGTATCTCTGTGACAGAACACAGCTGAGCTGCAGGACACCCAGCCGGAGTCAGAGAATTACCCGGTGTGAGGGAAAGTCCTACACATGCCACCAGGGGCAGAACCGCAGGGACAAAACGATTACTGCCAAGTCCGCAGCGCACTGGTACTCACGATGGAGAGCTTTTCCGTGGTGGTGTAGCGGGCGAGGATTTCTCCCCGTTTGCTGGCCCAGGGCTCGAAGTCGGATCCTACGATGGCGTTCTCGTCTCTGTCTCGTCTCTTCCTAGAGCTGTCCTGAGGACAGGCAAGACAAGCCGCAGTATCGTTTTAGTCTTTAAATTTTTTTACAATTTTATTTATTTATTTGACAGAGAGAGATCACAAGTAGGCAGAGAGGCAGGCAGAGAGAGAGGGGAAGCAGGCTCCCTGCTGAGCAGAGAGCCCGATGTGGGGCTCGATCCCAGAACCCTGGGATCATGACCTGAGCTGAAGGCAGAGGCTTTAACCCGCTGAGCCACCCACGTGCCCTCCGTTTCAGTCTTTAAAAACAAAGTATAACCCATGCTGGGTGTAGAGATTGCTTAAAAAAAAAGAAAAAACAAAAACAAAGCATAAGCCAACACGGTGATGGCAGTTGACCATAAGGTATTGCAAAACTGAGATTTGCTAGGAGAGTCCAACGTAAATGCTCTCACCAAATTAAACAAACAAACAAACAAACAAAAAGGTAAATACGTGAGGTGATGCATGTATTAACTTCATGGGGGACGTGCTTTCACGCTGTATACAAACAGTAAATATTCAGGGCACCTCGGCAGCTCAGACCATCACGCCCCCATCTCTTGGTTTCAGCTCGGGTCATGACCTCATGGCAGTCGTGGGATCGAGCCCCAAGACAGACTCCATGTTCAGCAGGAGTTTGTTTGAGGATTCTCCCTCCCCTTCTCCATTATCCCCTCCCCCCACTCATGATCTAAAATAAATAAATCTTTTTTTAGGAAAAAAAGACAAGGGACAACTGGGTGGCTCAGTGGGTGGATCCTCTGCCTTCGGTTCAGGTCACAATCCCAGGGTCCTGGGATCGAGCCCCACATTGGGCTCCTTGCTCAGCTGGGAGTCTGCTTCTCCCTCTGCCCCTCACCTTGCTGGTGCTCACTCTCTGTCTCTCTCTCAAATAAATAAATGCAATCTTAAAAAAAAAAAAGAAAGAAAGAAAGAAAGAAAGAATCAAGGAACAGCAAATGATCATTTTGCAACCACCACAACGGCAGAGTTCAACTGCAGAGAATATCCCGGGCGGCAAGACTGTGGGAAGACAGGCACCGCCGGCGGTGCTAGAATGCCGGACAGTGACTTGGCCGCAGCTGTCAAAACTATGAACCCACTGCTGTAGCCCTGTACTGAACTTCTAAGAAGTTACCCTGCGGGGGGGGGGGGGGGGGGGTCGGGTCGGTGCCTGACTGGCTCAGTGGGTGGAGTGTGTGACTCTTGATCCTAGGGTTGTGAGTTTGAGCTCCATGTTGGGTACAGAGATTGCTTAAACATAAAACTTTAAAAAAAAAAAAAAAGAAGGGGCGCCTGGGTGGCTCAGTGGGTTAAGCCTCTGCCTTTGGCCCAGGTTATGATCTCAGGGTCCTGGGATTAAGCCCTGCATCGGGCTCTCTGCTCAGCAGGGAGCCTAGTTACCCCTCTTTCTCTGCCTACTTGTAATCTCTCTCTGTCAAATAAAAAAAAAAAAGAAGAAGAAGAGGAGAAAGTAGTAGTAGGTATCCCACAGAAATCCACGTGCACGAGACATGGGTCTGTTCAAGGCACAGCATGCCACAGCCAACATGAGCGAACACTAGAACAGTCCATGTGTCCAGCATTAAGTAAGTCCTCCTTTTTTAGGATATAAGGCAGCTACTAAAAATAAGAAGACTGCCCCCTAAGGGGCACCTGGGCGGCTCAGTTGATTAAGCTAACTGCCTTCGGCTCAGGTCATGATCCCAGAGTTCCAGGATCGAGTCCCACATTGGGTTCCCAGCTCCATGGGGAGTCTGCTTCTCCCTCTGACCTTCTCCTCGCTCATGCTCTCTCTCTCTCAAATAAATAAATAAAATCTTAAAAAAGAAAAAAAAAAAGATTGTTCCCTAAGTATGAACACGGGAAGCTCTCCAAGACACCCCGTCAAGTTAAAAAAAGAAAAAAAAAGTGGACAATGCCAGCCCAGAACGATGGTTCAGAGTGTGGATTCTGAAGTCAGCCTGGCTGGGCTCGAAGTCAGTGCATCCACACTCCTCCTCGCCGGGGGCCCCTTTAGAACACCTGTCACACTGTGAGCACTAGGGACACACCGAGAAAATGTCTGCCATGCGGTCAGCAAATCTGGTTACTGTTGTACATGTTACTCATACAGGAATATGTGTATAAATACTCAGAAACTGTTATTATAGATAGATCCCTAAGAAAATACAAAGAAGGGGCGCCTGGGTGGCTCAGTAGGTTAAGCGTCTGCCTTCCGCCCAGGTCAGGATTCCAGGGTCCTGGGATGGAGCCCCGCATCGGGCTCCCTGCTCATCGGGAAGCCTGCTTCTCCCTCTGCCTGCTGCTTCCCTGCTTGTGTGTGTGTGCGCTCCCTAATCAATAAAATCTTTTTTTTTTTTTCTTCCAAAGACTTATTTGACAAAGAGACCGCAAGAGAGGGAACACAAGCAGGGGGAGTGGGGGAGGGAGAAGCAGGCTTCCCACTGAGCAGGGAGCCCGACGCAGGGCTCGATCCCAGGACCCTGGGATCATGATCCAAGCTGAAGGCAGACACTTAACAACTGAGCCACCCAGGTGCCCCATCAAGTAAATAAAATCTTAAAAAAAAAAAAAAAAAGAAAGAATATACAAAGTGATACAAAGCGACTGAAGAGACACTGAAAACACTGATCACGGATGACCTCACAGGCGGCCAAGAGGACGCGGGCTTCATTGGCAGTGCTTAACTCTCTTACGTGAAAAATCAGCACTTACCTATGTAACTAAGAATAAATAAATAAATAAAGGAATTATAAGGGTGAAATTAAAGCCACAAATGAGTTTGGAAGTGCCTCCATAAAGAAAGGAAGAAGCTTCAAGGATCGGCTCCAGCCTCTCCCCAAGCCGAGCGGCCTCCAAGAGCCAGACCTTGTGGGCGGCTCCGTCAGCTGAACTGCTACAAACAAAACGCCCCCCTGCCCCCTGCGGGACCCCTGCAGATTGAAAACAAAAAAGATGAGAAGCTGCCGCCCCCCGCAGAACCCACCACCGGCGGTGGCCGTGTTACCGTGGCTGCGGGGTCCGCCGAGGCTGCGAACATGGAGAGGGGGTCGGTCCCATCCAGCACGCTGCTCAGCGGGTCCACCACGGAGCTGGAGGACGACGAGGACGTGGAAGAAGAGCTGCCTTTCCGGCTCACTTTCTTGGTCTTTGACTCTGTGACCTGTGGGGGGAACCCGAGAGGTCAAGTGCAAGTTTCCCAAGACTTTTCCCAGAGAAATATTCACATATGCTTTCGCTCATTCCCTTTGTCGAAGGGAGCCTTGCTTGGAGCAGGGAGGCTTATCTTTTGTGCCAGATGGCCATGACTCAGAATCCTAGCTATGGAGGATGGGAAGGCGCAGGGTAGGGGTGAGGGAGAGACAGGGCCATCGGGACCCGGGAGCTGAGCTCTAACTGCACCCCTGTCGAGCCCTCTTACCCAAAGGGTGTCCCTGGACAGGCAGCATCTACATCACCAGGGAGCGGCTCCAATATGTAGACTCTCGGGCTCCCCTGGGACCTACTGCATCAGAAACCTCATCTTCACAAGACTGTCACGTCATCCACGAGGGGACGAGGGTCGAGGGAGGGTCATGAAGTGGGGACCGCGAGATCCCAGGTTTGTCTCGCTCTGCACGCAGTCTCAGAGGTGCTGCCGAACTGTGTCATCACCGCAAAGCAGTGGTGACGATGAGGAAAAGGTTCCTTTTTGGAGAAATTCCCAATGCCACCTGCTGGTGGTCCTGAGGGGTGGAGGGGGCAGGTGTTGGGGTGTGAAGCCATGTCTTTGTTCCACTCGCCTCCAATTGTCCCCAACTCCAGATGACGGGACCAGAAGTGAACCCTTGGGCAAAGAGGATCCAACCAGTCTCTCTGCTGAAAACAGGACCACATTCCAGAAGGGCCAGTTGCACTCCACTCCCCACTTGAAATGAAGAAGCTATGAAAACCCAGGGGCCAGGGGCAGAGGGACAAAGGACAAGTTGACTGGCCTTTGTCCCTGGTTCTGGGAAAGGGGGCTCTCCTCCTTGGAGAGTCTGTCACTCACAAGCCTCTGGGTCATACCAGAGTTTAGCTAACGAGATGCCGCATCATGGGGGCTGCTCATGACGGAGACCCAGCCTGTGAGCACAGCCACGTGCTATCAGCCTGACCTCAGGGGAGGGAGATGCAGAGGGGGTTCGATCACGTGGCCAAGGAATCACTCCTCCACGCCAATGTAATAAAATCCCCAATAGGAAGTGTGGACGCACCAAAGCTCAGGGGAGCTTCGTGGTTGGACACGACGTGTCCACAGGCAGAGGGCACGAAGCTCCCTGTGGAAACTTCCCGGACCTCAACCTAAGTGTCTCTCAGCTGGCTGCTTCTCACTTGTATCCTTTATATAAACTTATAGGGACAGTAGTTTCCGGAGGTCTGTGAGTCTTTCTAGTCCAGTGTTGAGCCCAAGGGAGACCTCAAGGAACATCTGGATATGCAGCGAGCTGCTCAGAAGCACAGGTGGCCTGGGGTCCCCCATATTTGCAGTGGGTGTCTCAAGCAAGGCCAGGCTTATTGGAGACCTTGACCTCAACCCATAGGGTCTGACGCCATGACACCAAGCTCGGGTGATTTGATCAAGCACCAAAGACGGGGACCATCTACACCCCTTGCCTGTTTTTCTTTTCTTTTTTAATCACTCACAAGTAGACCAAGATGCTATTCAGGGCAGCATCCTCTACGGGAATCAGAGAGATGCTTAATGTTCCACACGGCAAATTAAGAAGGTCCACTTCAGGAACAAAAGCATCCCGTGCTGTGTCAGCCCCGCGAAGACGAGAAAGGGCAAGAATACACATGATGAGTGGGTGAGGTCAATGTCACACACACAAAAAAAACGGAAATAAAAAACTAGCAGAAATAAATACGCAAAACTGGCTACTGCGGGCAAATGGGAAAGACCCCAGATCAGGCCTGTAATTTTGTGGAGTGAGAGTATCAGGTAGGGAGCCCCTGACAAACTTACAGTTATGGGCTTCAGCGGGTGATAGTCCCCAAACTCCAATGGCACAGCCTCCAGCCGGCATGACGCAAACTCGGCCTTGTAGTTCCTGCTCCTGGAATGCCTGGCAGATAGCAAAATGCACACATGGATCAGCTGAGGGACACAGAACACACTCGAACTGTTTGCTCAGACTTCCTCAAGGATACAGCAGTTTACAGCAGCATGGTACTTCTACCAAGACCGAGAAACGCTAAATAGAATTCTAACACTCAGTTCAAGGTCTAAGTAGCTGCCAAGGCATCTGGGACCTGTATCCAGACACCAGAACCAAGGGCGCTCAGTGACGTCAAGTCAACTCCCCTCCCCGACCTTACCCCCAAGACCACAGAGGCTTGAAGGAAGAGCTTCTCAAGAGAAGTGGGTGCAGGAAACGGAGAGATTGGGCCCTGGGTTTCCCTGCAAAAGGTTCACAAAAGCTGTATGAAGCCAGAGAAGGAAGCCAAGCAGGAAGCAGACAAAGAGAACACGGTTTTCATCCGTCTGAGATCATGAGATGGAAGAGGGCAACGAGTATCACATTGGTGCACACGGGGCAGACAGACTGGAAGGACAGCAAACAGCGGGAAAGGTGCTAAGGGGCAGGAAGGGAAGGTCTAACACTCGTACAACTGGAACCCTAAAGGGGAAGAGAGAAAGAACAGGCAGAAGCAGTGTTCGAAGGGATGACGCTGAAATGAAAGACATCAAGCTACAGATTCAAGAAACACCTGTGCCCCAAGCAGGACCCGTACAAAAGCACAACTAAAACCAGACTTGGTACTTTTGTAGTAAAATGGCTAAAAACTAAAGAGAAGATTTCTTAGAAGGGAAAAAAGAGCCCCTCTTTTCAAAGAATGACTGCCGTCTCAGCAGAGATGACAGCCAGCAGACAAAGGGGTGGTCCCAAGGAAATGACCTGCCGACCAACAATTCTGTACCTATAGGCACTACCCTTCAGTCATAAGGGCTACAGGGTTTCTAGTTAAAGAAAAACAGAGACCAGCAGATACAGCAGACTAGGCTTAAAAAAAAAAAAAAAGAAAAGAAAAGAAAAAGAAAGGCTACATGTGGAAACAAAGTGATCCCAACTGAAAACAAAACATATGTAATATGTACACACTCATATATACCCATACCTACTTTACGGTAATAAAAGATAAAGGCGTGAGTAAAACTAGATTAGTGACAGCCAAAAATGATAACTTCCGGTATTTAAAATACGTGTAAAATTAAAAGGCACGACAACTAGCAGAAATCTTTACCTCCAAAGATGATCATGTTAGAGGAGATGGAACTTCAGGACATGATAAGGTCACAAGGGAGAACTCATGAGGGGGATCAGAGCCCTGAGAACAGGAACCCCAGGGAGCCCCCCCATGCTGTGAAGACACACGGTGCAGGTGTCGGGATCCCAGACTTTCAGCCCCCAGGAGAAACAAATACTTTTGTTTATAAGTTTACCCTGTGATTTTTTTTTTTTTTAACAGTAGCCCAAATGGACTAAGATAACAGGGACTGAGAAGTGGGGGTACACCGAAAATACCTAAAAATGAGGAAGCAGCTCAGGAACCGGAACAGGTACAGGCTGGAAGGGTTTTGCAAGACAGACCAGAAAAGCCCCATGGGCGACTATCACAAGGGCTGGCAGAGAGTCAGGAGAGCTGCAGAGAAAGCCCTGACCCTCCCCCAGAACACGCCGCTGATTGCGAACAGAAGCTGCTAGAAGTTTGGACAGTGAATGTCAGTCTAGCGAGGCCTCAGATGGAAACAGGACCAGGTTACTGGACATGAAAGGTGATTCCTATCATAATGTGGCAGGGAGCTTGGCCGGACTGCGCTCATGTCCTGGTGTTCTGCGGAAGGCAGAACTTGGGAGCCATGAAATGCGGTATGTGGGTGCGGACATTTCCAAGCCCAGTGTTGCAGGACCAGCTTGGGGGCTCTTGAATAACTTCAGTAAAAATCAAGAAGAGAGAAATGGCTGAAAGCCAGAGGGCTCATCAAAAGGGAAACAGGTTTTAAGATTTTATTTATTTGAGAGAGAGGGAGAGACAGGAAGCACAGTTGTAGGGAGAGGCAGAGGGAGAAACAGACTTCCCTCAGAGCAGGGAGCCCGATGCAGGGCTCGATCCCAGGACCCTGGGACCATGGCCTGAGCCAAAGGCAGACACTTAACAACTGAGCCACCCAGGCGTCCCGGGAAACAGGTTTTAAAAACTTGGAAAAAACTCAGAGTGTCAAAAAACATAGAGCTAGTCATGACGTTCCTCAGCCTCCAACCCTCCCAACCCAATCCTGCCCCATTCCCAGCCCCGGGGATTCCTTAGTTCTTGCAGGAACCCCAAATCCAGCTGCGCTGTGCAACCTGTCAGCCTTACAGAGCTCCACTAACCCAGAAACCTAACTCAGTACAAGAGAACGGGGATCCCAGGGCATTTCATGACTATCCCTCTCTAAATTAACTGTGGCTCAGAGAAGGTCAACCACACGGGTAGAGCTCTGCTTTTTATTTTTATGTTTTGAAAGGGAAAACCCTATCATGATATATTGCCTAATGTCTCTGCGTCACACCAAACACGCCCCGTCTTCGTCTCCAAAAATACAAAATGCTCTTCCAAACTCCCTGTGACATGCGGCCAGCCAATCCTTGATTTATAAAATAAACAAAGACCTCCAGAATAAATAAAGTGGAGTAACACCCATCCATTTTTTAAACGGAATTTAAAAGTCAAACGAAGCTTTTCCTCCTTTCGATCATTCTTAACTTCATCAATGGAATTTTGGAAGGTTTAATAGAATGAGTGGAAATGTAATCAGACCTGAAATTCGGTTGCTAATGGTTTTCATCCCCGTCATAATCGTCAACAGATCAATCAACAACTGAGAAAAGCACAGTCTCAAAAGAGTAGGGTAACTTGATATGCAGAATAAAGTAATAGTTCTCATTTATTATGCGCTGACTGTATACCGGGATCCCGGCCACACCCTCCCCCCCTCCCTCATTTAACCAACCCCCTGATGCAGGCGCTCTTATTACGCCCATTTTGGAGACAGAGAAGCTGAGGCTTATGGAGTTCAGATGACAGCAGAGAGTGCTTAGGGACACAAGCAAACGGAGGCAGCCCAATTCTCGGGTGCAGGAGCTCTGTAGACCACCTGTGGGTCCTCTTGAGAACCTCAAACAATTGTCTGCTTTTGTCTATTTTTTTTTAATTTATTTATTTTTTTAAAAAGATTTTATTTATTGGGGCACCTGGGTGGCTCAGTGGGTTAAGCCGCTGCCTTTGGCTCAGGTCATGATCGCAGGGTCCTGGGATGGAGCCCCACATCAGGCTCTCTGCTCAGCCAGGAGCCTGCTTCCTTCTCTCTCTCTCTGCCTGCCTCTCTGCCTGCTTGTGATCTCTGTCAAGTAGGTAAATAAAATCTTTAAAAAAAAAAAAAAGATTTTACTTATTTATCTGACAGAGATCACAAGGAAGCAGAGACAGGTGGGGTTGGGGAGGGCGGGGGAGGTTGCAGCAGGCTCCCTGCCAAGCAGAGAGCCCGATGTGGGGCTCCATCCCAGGATCCCGGGATCACGACCTGAGCTGAAGGCAGAGGCTTTAAACCACCCAGGAGCCCTATATATATATATATATATATATATATATATATATATTTTTTTTTTTAAAGGACCAAGATTTTAAATAAATTTTTTAAGTTTGAGGGGAGGAGGAAAAATAATAGGGCTTCTGGGAAAAAAAAAAGGAAACATTTATCCTTTCAGAAATTCCACATCAAACAGCGATCTGTTGATTTTTCTATCACTTCCATTGTTTTTCCTCAAATTTGTTCTTGGCTCCTAAATCGTTTCCCCACAACTTGAGATGCTGAAGCCTGGTCTTCCACGCCTGGGTCTTTGGTAAGGCCAACAGCGCCCCCCAGCGGGCATTTTCCCAACTTCCCTACTTTGCTTTTCCACTCAACAGAGCAGACGAACCTGATAAAAAACCCCCACGATCCCAGCTCCCCGCAACGCTAAAGGCTCACGTGGGTCCTTGGCGGCTGCCACAGATGCCAACTTTTCCCACCTCTACTCCTGGCTGCTCCGAGCCGCTGGCTACTCAAAGGTGGTCTAAAAAAGTCTCAAAGTGGTGGTGAAATTCTTGACTAAAAAGCAGGTGTTTTTAGGGGATTACCACAGGATTAAACAGGGAAGGTGGCCCACGGTGTCCTGGACATCACAGATGTTAGCCCCTGACAAAATATATCAGAGATGTTACAGTGTAGCTGGAAAGAGGCATTCTAGGAAGACCCATGACAACATAGTGGGGTTAGGGGAGCCCTGCACCCCAGAACCTGGATTGGAGGTCCAGCTGCGGGGAACTGTTAAGAGCTTCAGGACAGCCACTGGGCTCCAACCCTCAGGCTCCTGGCAGGCTGCCCGATTTTAGGCAAACGAACAGCTTCACCTCTCTGCCTCCACTTCCTCACCTGAAAAATGGGGCTGTTTTGAGGGCTAAATGAGATGAGGCACACTAAGCACTTAACAGAGCCTGGTGCACACAAAAAAAGACCCTGTAAATGTCAAATTTAATGAAAGAGACCCCTTTCTTCTCTGCAGACCTTCTCTGTTTCCTCATTCATGCCACAGAATATTACTGAGCACCTACTATCTGCCAAGCTCCATGCAAGGCATGAAAAGGTTAAAACTTGGTCCCTTTATTCGAAAAAAATATATATATATATATTTATTTATTTATTTATTGAGAGAGAGAGAGAGAGGAAGGGGGAGGGACAGAGGTGGACTCTATGCTGAGTGCCCGGCTGGATGCAGGACTCCAGGTCACGACCCTGAAATCAAGAGTCGGGCGCTTAATGGACTGAGCCACCCAGGTGCCCCTGGGTCCCTTGTAAAGAGCACCAAGCATCTGGAATTGGCCAGATCAGGAGCTGTGCAGACCCCAGATGTTAGGAGGTTTATGGCACCTCTGTTTGTGATTTAAAGTTGCAAATAAAAATGTACTGGGATGCACAGACTTAAAAAGTATCTTCCTGGATTTTCTCATTAGAAAATTCCAGACAAGTTAATTGAGGCCAGGTGTTTCTCATTGGTTTTGGTTTTTAAGCCTTAATGTTACCCTAAAATGTGCTTCACGTGATGAGATCCAAGGAAACTCAGTGGCGTCCAATTCCGATTGAGTGTACCAAGAGCTTGGAAGGAAATCGCTGCATGTTAGCTAGCTGCAGGGCATACGGAAGGCAGCTTTTATCAAGCATAAAATCAGAAGGTTGTATTTATTTTAGAGGCTAGGGCTGTATATACTTTCATTTGCTCACTCACTCATTCAAGGTAAACCACTTCACATCATTTGGAAAGAAAGATGAGAAGACAATCTCCCTTTCTGAGATGCATGGTAGAACGCACATCCCCAAATAAATAATCACCCTGTGACCGTCACATTTTGCTGACTTCCCGGGGGGAACACAGCACCAATCACTCCCAACCACTCCAGTCAGGAGAGCCCTGACAGGCCGGTCAGCCAAAGCACATGCTGGCCCTGCCTGTTAGGAGCTCCTATTCAACCTCCAAAACCCAATTTAAGACTCTGCCCCTGCTAAGCCTTCCCCGAGCCTCCAGGTGAGGTTATGCCTCATCCTAATGCCTGCTTTGGAGACCCTTCTGTTCTGTGTGTCTGCTCCGTTCAACCGTCAAGCCTTTGAGGCCAAGGCGTATGTGTGAAGGCTTTACATCCGCCGTGCCCAGGCGCAGGGCACTGCACGCGGTGGGACGAACGGAAGCCATTCCACGGGTGAGAAAAATCAAGAGTGCTCCAGGTGAGCTGAGTAGCAGAGCAAACAGCCAGCTGTCCCGCATCATCCAGACTCAGAGCTGAGTCCACCATTCCCTTTCCAGCATGCAGCGCCCCAGAACCTGGGGAACAGGCAGCCGGGGAACTGGAGTTTCCTTTACCGAATGAATGGAGAGGGGCCTGGAAGGTGCAGGAAAGGAGTGCCCGGGAGGGAACCAAGATTCCCCCCGTCCTGTCTCAGGGACCTCCCCTGGCCCGGGGTAGTGGCCGTGGATTCTGCGGTCAAAACCACCGCGGATGCGACGGGAGACTCCACCAGCACCGGCGGAAGAGAGCAGTTCTCAGTCACTCGCACGCACACGCTCACATTCGCAGAGACAGACCCAGAGACAGCACAAACAGCCCCTCGCCGAAGACCACCCGCCGCTTCTTCCTTACCAGGGAAAGACGGCCATCTTCCCAGTCACATGAGCACTAGCACCCGGGCAGCCGGCCCTTTTCTCCTTTCCAGACGCCGCCTCGCCCCGCCCCGCTCTGGCCGCCATGATTGTAACGGGCAGATGCTGCCCCGCTGACCCTTGGGAGCGCCATGATTGTGAGGGGCAGACGCCCTCCCGCTAAACTATGAGAGCTCCATGATTGTGAGGGGCACGTGAATTCCGTTGTGCTGGTCACTGGCGCCATGATTGTGAGGGGCAGATGCCCTCCCGCTAAGCTATGAGAGCTCCATGATTGTGAGGGGCACATGACTTCCGTTGTGCTGGTCACTGGCGCCATGATTGTGAGGGGCATGGTCCGTGACTTCGAGAGTCAAATACACTACCGAAGCTCGTGTCAGATGCCATGATCGTGAGGGGTGGGCCTACTTCCCCGGAAGGCCCGTCATTCCACAACGGGGACGGGCCAGGCACTGGCGGAGCGCCGGCCGAGATGCCCTGATAGTAAGGAGCGGAGCCATATCCACCTCGGTGTCCGCGACGCCATGATTGTGAAGGGCAATCGAAGCCTCCCCGCCCACACCCCCAGGCGTGCCGCAGCGTGGACTTGCGCCAGGTGTGGGAAGGGACAGCCGGCTGCCTGGCCCACCAGCGCCCTCTGGGGGCGGAGGAGGAGGAGGACACGGACCCAGCGAAGATCTTAACCGTGGCTAGGGATGAGGAGAGAGGGTCTCCGGGGTTCGCGCGGATTTGCAGCTAATTCGCTGTTGGCCTGGGATAGGAGCCGTTCTTACCCCGGCGCTGCCTTCCCCTGCTGTCCCCCCTCCCGGGACTAACATCCCGGATCTCTAAGGGCTGCCGTGGATCCGAGATGACCGCCTTCAGCTGGAGCTAAACCGCATAGGGAAGTTAGGGTTCTAGCTTGTCACCTAATTTGGCAAAGCTGTTCGTTTCCGTAAAGGTGAATCCGCGTTTCGACCACAGAATTTAGGTGTTGCGGTGTGTCCTCGGATTAAAATAAATCCGATGTTTTCCTAAGAGCTGCCGTGTACTGCCTGCTTACGGTGTCCGGCGCTGTGCAGCCGCTTGACCGTCCCGTCCCAGCAAACCTGACCTGAGCGCCCCGGTTCGGGAGCCCCTGCAGGTGGCCGGCCTGAGGCGCCTGAGTGCCCCGGGCCGCAGCGGCTGCGGGTGACCGATCCGGCGCGGAGACGCGCTGCATCGCCGGGCGGCCTCTCGTCCCCGGCTTCGCCCGCTTGGGCTCGCTTGCGTCTCCCGACAGCGCGGGAACCACATTCCCGGGGGAACAGCCGAAGACCGCACTCCCGGCCCTCCGACGGCACCGGGGAGTTCCGCGCGCCGGCTCTGGCGCGGTCACCCGCGACACGAGACTGACGCCGGCGCTCAGGGCTGGGGAGGCGGCTCCCCCGCAGCCGCGCCCCCTCAGACCCGCCCGGGGTCGCGGTACGACGTGAGCGCTTTGGTCTGCAGGGACAGCGGCTGTCGCCTGCGCGTGCTCACCGGCGCGGGCTCGCGCGGACCGCACTCCGGTTTGATTTGGTGTATTCAGCAAGTCTCCCTTCTGTTGTTTTGGGGGTTTTTTGTTTAGTTTAGTTTTTGGTTTTTTTAAGATTGGGTTGGGGGATTGTTTTTATTTATTTATTTTTAAGATTTTTATGTATTTATTTGACAGAGAGAAACCACAAGTAGGCAGAGAGGCAGGCAGAGAGACAGAGAAACCACAAGTAGGCAGAGAGAGGCTGAGCAGAGAGCCCGATGCGGGACTCGATCCCAGGACCCTGAGATCATGACCTGAGCCGAAGGCAGCGGCTTAACCCACTGAGCCACCCAGGCGCCCCTATTTTTATTTTAATTCCACTTAACATACAGTGTGATATTAGTTTCAGACATACAACACAGTGATTCTTGTTTCTTTTCAATTATTTTTATAACCCATGCATGTGCCCGCTGTGGTCCTTCAGTGGTAAAGCAATCCACCTCCCATTTGCTGATTTTTGCATAACTGCTACTTTTCCTTGGGGGTTGGGGGTGGGGGTGGGGCTTGTTTTCAGCTCCGTGTGAGTCCGTATGAGTTAGAGAGGCCCCCAGTCATATGCTCGTGCGCACCATTCCCGCAGATGAAACGAGCCACAGTGGAAGCGAGGCCCCAGGAAAAGTGATGCGCGTTCGAGGCGCTCACCTTGGACCATGAGGCCGTGGGAGCAGCAAGACCTGGCCCTTGAAGCGTGCTAATTACAATCCGCAGCTTTGATGGGCGCTCCAAGCTCAGCATTCCCCCCCCTTGGCCCCCAGGAGGCTGCCAGCTCCCACTCACCTGAGAGAGCTCCAGCTCCCCTGAACTTTCCCTTCCTGAAAAGTCCCATTGGTGCAAAATCAAATGCTGGACAAAGCACTGGTATAGGTTACACATTAAATAGGACACACTTTTCATGGGACTTTTAATTATAAAAAAGATCATTACAGTATTAATGTTTTGCCCAGAGATTTTTCCATTATCTATCCCTCAGTGGTCCTTCTGCTGGTAAATAAAAATCAAACTAGATTTCTTTTAAGATGAAAAGTTTATTTTGCCTTTTGCCTAGAAGCAAAACTAGTGAAAATTAAAGTATAAAAATAAATACAATTTACATTAATGAACATTCCACTCAAAGTAAAAATAACAAAAATAATGTATATAAATAAAAAAAATCCATTAAAAGCACAAAACAATTTCTGGCACTTTTATGAGAAGAAGCTGTGAACATTAAAATAGGTGTAAAACACACATGCTTTTACCGTAAAAAAAACAAAAAACAAAAAACACTCCCATTTCTCAATCTTCATCTAAAGCTACTTTTAACTTTCTCCAAAACATACTATTTGTTTTAGCTAATTTGCATTATTGTGCACAAGACTTGTAGCATCTCTTTTCTTTCTGGAAAGACCCACAATGATATGAGTTTTCAGAATGATAAAGCACAATTTATCATATTAAGATATTTTGATACACTTTGCCTACAAATAAAAAAATTGGTAACTCAGACATTTTTTACTGTCTTCTGATTTCCTGCCTCACTCATTTAATAATGATACATATCTCAATAAAGAAAATCAAGTTTACACCCAGAGTAGATTATTATTGCCTATCTACAGCTGGATGTAACAGCTAAATTTTAAATAGGACAGAAAATTGGAGAAAACAATCTTTATCTCCACCTTCTTAAAAGGATATTAAGAATATATATAGTCTGCATTTTCAAAATACCAGTATTATTTAAAATTCAAGTTAGAAAGAGTAAGTGTACACAGTCCCAATTTTATGTGAGAAGCACAAAGCCCTTTTTGGAAATGGCATGATAAATTAACAGTGACATTCTCTTCCATAAAATCATGTTCCCTTGGTAACATTTTTTGGTTTCTATTTTAAATGAATACATTAGTGATGAAAACCTTATATAACAGTAATGCAGAATTTCAACTCGACAATATTACTATCCCACTGGAAAGTCTGAACTTATTGTATAGCCCTTTAGTGTCTCCTAAATCAGGCAAGCTAGAAAAAACAGACTATGAAGGAACGAAATGTGCAAAACACCAAGAAAACAGAAGTGCATGCAAGGTGACTCAACATTACAGAATGGACGCATGGATTCACTCCTAGGTGCTACTACCTTCAAGATTGTGCTATCTCCCTAATTTGTTACCCTCCACAGAAAGATTTTATGATTTAGGAGGAGTGTTTCCAAGAGTACTGGGGTAACCTACATTAAACCTAACATTTCTGCACAAGACAACTAGTGGTTAAGACGAATGTACACTGGTGACCAAAACGGTGGCCCCCAGCTCCTTATGTGGTAAATTCTGGAGGGACCACAATCAGCAGGCAAGTGTCTTCTCCTATGAGATTATACTCTAAGTTCAAGAATATGAAGATTGAGAGATTAACCAGTGTTTAAGTTTTATAAAACCAAAGAAAAACATTCTTCTGCAGTAATTCTCCCTTGAATAGAACAGGATCTAATTTATCAAATTTAGCAATCAGTAAGAAGAGGTAAATGAAATTTGTGTTTCCAAACATATTTGTAATTTATCACACCTTTTTGACATTTTATAGAAATAAATCCAAATGTCCTTGAAATTTACAAAAAAACATTCTCAGCAGACATCTGGGTACAGAAAACAAACTTGTGTTTGTACCGGTTAAGCAGAGATGGTTGATTACTAAATACTACTGTGTCTTCACCCAAACCTAATCTTAAGAGGATACTGAGGGTGTAGAGAAGGAAACAGCCAGACTGATCAAGTTTGCAGATAACTGCTCAGCCCTTTGATGTCACTTTGCCTGTGTAAACAGTCCAGGGTTAACTAAAGAGTCCTGCGCAGGAAAAAATCATAAGCGTGTAGCCCCGCACCCACCCGCCCCTTGTTCATCCTAAAGAATGCTGTCTTCTTAAATTGTCGCAACATTTGGCCGCTTTCTTTGGATTTTTCCTGCATATACTCCTAAAAATAGAGCAAAACTATTATTATTTCTCAGTGTCAATTTTTCTATAATTCGAATTAATTAATGTTCACTGTAAACCAGGCACCGAGCTAAGCGATATACATGATCATACTTAATCCTTACATAAATAATCCCAAGGTAGAAACTGTTACTACTATCTTAAGGATAATAAAATCAAGACATGGGAGAGTAGGTCACGTGCCTAAGAAGCAGCCAGAAGCAGACTCGGAGAACCCAGTTACACCTGATTTGTTGTTTTACTTAACAACCATTTCGCATTACTGCTTCTACTTTGCTTTAATTAGTGGCTTCTGAATGTCACTATAAACTCCTGAGTCAAGCACAAGACATCAAATGAGCAAATGTTTTAAAACATGAGATCAGAGATTGCAATTTAGTTTATAAGAACTATAAACAACTTTAACTGCTTTGCAGCAAACTATAAGCCTTTGCATCCTACTTCGGTCTAAGAGTATGAAAGTCTATCATCACAACAAAAATGAGCTTTCTATCAATTGCTAAATAAAGGGTTCATTCTCCATGCACATCAAAATAAAGCATGAAGTTTAAGTTTGTCTCAAACATAATCCAGGTCATTAAAAATCTAAGCAAGAAAGAATGATCTTTCCCAACTGCCACTATGGCTCTCTATGTTGAAATTCAGTTAGAATATTAGTCAGGCATATCCCAAATTTCCAATTTATGTAAAATGATAAAATCCTAGTCTTTTTCATTTGTATAAATAAGGCACTCATTTACAAATAAATCTTTAGAAAAAAACAGGAAATTTTGTACTTGTTTAGATATATAATAATTATATGTGGTAAGTTCATTTGTATTAATAATTATGAAGCAGTACAATTAAACCACACTAGTTCTAGATACTGAACTTCAGTACGTTACTAACGGCAATGACCTCCTATTCATCCTCCATACTGTTGAGCGTTACTTGTTCTTTTTCTTACAGATTCACGAGGGACAAACAGTGGAGATGGAATGCATGAGACAAGAATGTGGATCGTCATCACCATGGCAAGTGGAGAATATCACACAAAACAATACTAATTCCTCAGTGAATCACCAACTGGCCAGGATTTGTCACAATATATAAGTCTAATATGGGAAAAAAATGCCAAGGTCTTAAAATTCCATAGAACTTCACAAGCAACACATCTGGTGTTTGGTCTGAGTTCTTCCAGAAACCTTTCAAACCAGCTGATTCCGAACACCTCTGGAATAAGCAGGATCTTCAGCTACACAGTCTCCTTTAAAACAACCCCACTGACTGTCACTCACAGCATCTTCCAAAAGATGACCTTTTATATTATACTCTACATATGCAACATAATGAATTAAATTCACCATATAAGTGCAAAAAGTCAGCAATCACTTCAAAGTTATGACCAGTACATCTCATTCCCTCTTCAAACTTTTGTGAACAAATAGCAGTAACACGAGAAAATTTATGTTGTTCATTCCCTCCTAATGTGGAGGAAATCACTTAGTAATAAAAGCTCTGAAATATGCCTAATCGCATATTAATGGAAGATTAGAATTGATTAGAGATTTAATCTTCATTTTCTAGCGATTAATTTAGGTTTCTTCTAAATGTTTAGAAAGCAGTGCAGTTAAAGCAAAGCACTTTGAAAGTATTTTTTAATGGATCACATAATTTCTGGTGAGCTTATCAATGTGTCTTAACAAAGATACCCACAAAATATTAAAACAGTAGCTTAACAGCTTTGCATTAGCTTAATACTAAATTTGTCTTCTTGCCACCATAAACAATTTAAAATCCATAAAACAACAAAAACAAAACTTACCCCCCCCCCCACCTGGCATATTCACATGTGATCTTGTGGCCAGAGGGAGAAATTTTTCATGGCTTTACGTGCAGATAGAAATATTCCCGGGTGATACACTTCCCCAAAGCTGAACAAACACGTAGATTTAGGCATCGGTTATTACACTTTACTAATGTATAGAAAAGTTTTCTGAATTAAGCATGTGTAATTCTATAAATTTTTCAGATTAAAAAAATGTAGAGCGTTTCATTACAGAAATCAAGATTGGAACCACAGGTTTACTACGATCTCCTGACTTGCCACAGCATACTAACACAGACGATCACTTGCAGGAATGATGGTGAATATGCCCAAATTATGGTGGCAAGTTAAGACAAGGTATTGCCCTAGGGTGGCCTGCATCACGGGGCAGCTCGTGCACGTCCTTCTGCTGAACGGGCTTCGGGAACTCATTTGCTACACACCTGAAACAGGCGCTCTGTTAGGCACTCTGCTCTGTGAAGACTTCTGTCTATTTTGCACAACCCCCTTCACTGATGTCTTAGGGGTTCTAATTGAATATAAAAAAATTAATAAGTCACTTGCATTAAGGTCTAAATGTTCAACATTCAGAGAAAGCAACCCCAGTGCATCAACGGTTCAAAGTACAAATAAGCTCGAAAAGGACGAAAGTCTCACGCATGCGCACAGCAAGGAAGCGACCCAGGCTTTGCTGGAGAATCACTTTGGTGATGCTGAGCTTACTATATGGATGCTTACAACTCTTAATGAGTAAAATGGTATGAAATGAAAAGTAAAAACATGCCAACGTAAGATGATAATTACAATGTAATACACAACAGTACACCCAAGGGTTATCTTTGAACACAAAACTTTAAAAGATCTTCATAATGCTATGAACAAATCACATTTGTAAAATAGTTACCCTTTAAGGAAACAGCGCTAAATTATGTTTCCCGCTCAAAGCTAATTTTGATTTGGATGTTTTAAAATACCCTGCGGTGGTGGCTTTCTTACCCTTGTCTACTGAGGAGCCTGTGAACGGGTGCATTCTGTCCTTGGTTTGGCTGAAGGACTCTGCTGACAAAGTAAAAAGTTAATTCAAAAGAGAAGGACATAAATTCATTCCCTTCCCACTTTTTCTTTTAACAGATGAAAGATGATTAACGGCGAGAGGGAAGTCATCTATGCAGATAGGCCAATATAATAATACCACACAGCAAATCAAGCTGATTGAAGCATATTAATAGGGTACTTATATTTTGCTCACTTGAGAGCCCAAATCTTAGGTTTTTGTCAGGATGTCCAATGTATGTGTTTAACTCTTGTGTTTTTAGGTAATTTATTTATATACTTTACAAAAAACTGACTTTTCCTTTCAAACATCCAACTGGCATCACTCTTGTAAAAGTAGAAATAAGATCAGAAATATTAAGCTAGCTTTCTAAGGTTTTTATTTATTTTTTTAAACATTTCATTTATTTATTTGAGATAGCAAGAGAGACAGAGAGCACAAGTGGCCTGGGGGCGGGGCAGGCAGAGGGAGAGGGAGAAGCAGGCTCCCCACTGAGCAGGGAGTCCCACATGGGGCTCAATCCCAGGACCCAGGATCATGACCTGAGCCTAAGGTAGACACTTAACTGACTGAGCCACCCAGAAGCCACTAAGGTTTTTTAGTAAGTAACCTAAGTCAGTCCTGGGCTATGAGCTGAGCTTGGGACATAGGGTGCTGAAATTTCTACCTGAGATGGCATATCCTAAAGAAAGGTCCAGAAACACCTGGTCTGACATGTAACCAGGTACATGACCCAGTGTTAATATGGATCTCGGCGCCTCCTCACTCCTCTAGCCAGAAAAGACTGTCCTACTGATCTAAAGTTAGAACTAAATGAACAGAAAGTAAGCTTGGGATTTATAATTTTTTTAAATAAATAAATAGTTTCTCACAGAGACGAAGTGATTTTTCTCACCTTGTTTCGGAAGGATTCTGCTTAACCAGAAATTTCTTATTTGGCATTCCCATTTCAGCAGCTCTAATACAACATAAAAATAAGGACACACAAACATTGTATTTAGAAAAGGAGAGAAAACACTTCTGGATGTGATGCAGGATGACAGAAACAAATCATTTACAGGTTGCTGTACTACTCAACTGTACTCAGCGCACTAGAGATTACTTTCTAGAAAAAAGCAGCCTACTAAGACAGTTACCAATCCTGGTTCTTGGCATTAGGTTTTCCTCCCATGAAGTCTTTTGCATATTAGACAAAGAATATATTCAAAAGATGTAGAATTAATACTGAATATGAAATTTAACTAATTTTAAGGCTGAGTGGCTATGATGACACAAGTGAACACTTAGTCTCCTTCAGTAATTGATACATTTAACCTAAAGATGAAATCAGATTTTACCACCTGAATAATAAAACTTAATATTAAAAAAAAAGGGATTTCTATCAACTGAGCTGTAGAAAAGTGAACTTTTATCTAATTTGAATACACAAATAGACCAACAGATGACTAAAATTAATTGCTTTGCTAGTAACTGAATTAAGGTGACATGAAACAAAGAAAACTTACTTCATGTACTTCCTCCTATCGAGAGACTTCTGTGTTGCAGCCGACAGGGCCACTCGTGGACTTTTCACTTTGTCCTTGAAAAAACAAACCAAAAAGCTTGAGTGGTACCAGTAATACCACTAAAATAATACAGGGATGATCTCAGACTGCATGGAAAAGCTTCTCTTACTAGTATTTGAAACTTTAACTTAATCTGTCTTTAGTACTAAAACAGTCCAACTTCTTATATAATTATAATTATTTTTCTCAATAAGATAATATAAATTTAGCTTCTTTTTCTTTTATCGACCCATTTAAAATCACTGATTCAAACCACACACCTCCAACACTGACAGATTTCAAAAAACTCTGGTTTCCAAAAAGACAAAATCCACCTGATAGCTCAAAGGAAATTCAATCAGGAGCCATGATAGTTTTTTAGAAGTCATCCAAACAACGGTGAACGGCTTCAACTCCAAAATCTAATCACAAAACAATACCCAATTCTTTTAAATCTGTCTTTAGAGTTAAGTGTTGCTGGTAATCCTGGGAACCTGGTCTATGCTTAAAATTGTAGGGAGCATGCTAAAGTCAAAATAGAGAATGAGATTTGGTATCAATTACCCCCAACCCAGAAACCCAATGTGAAGTAAGAAGAAATAAATATATTGGTCTCCACTCCTCGTTCCTGCTGATATTTGATCTTTGACCCCTGTTCCTAAGAGAGAGCTCCTAACACCCTAGGAAGCTGAGCTGGTGATGGTAGGAGCATCTTCTGCTCTAATATTTGGTCTTGATCTCAGTTCCTGACAGAGAGCTCATAAATCCCTTGGAATTTTCTGGGTGATAGAAGCATCTTTTGTTCCAATAAGCCCCTTTAGAAGGGGCTCCCAGGTAAAGGCCAGTCATCAGAAAGACCAAACAGGAGTAGAAGCTTATCCCCTTGTCCAGAGACAAGAGAGGGGCTAGAGATTGAGTTAATCACTGATCATGCCTACATGATAAATCCTCCACAGCAATACCTAAAGGATGGGGTTCAGAGAGCTTCCATGAGCACATCCATGTGCCGGGAAGATGGCACACTCCAACTCCACGAAGGGACAGAAGCTCCTGCCCTCAGGACCCTTCCAGTCCCTGTTCTATGTGTCTCTTCATCTGTATCCTCACTTGTGTCCTTATACAGTAAACCAGACAATCCCCTAACTACTGTGAGCCATTCAAGAAAATTATCAAACCCAAAGGCAGGGTTATGGGAATCCTGTTTTATAGCTGGTCAGTCAGAAGTACAAGTGACGCCTGAGACTTTGGATGGGAGGAAGTCTTAACTGCCTCCTTGTCTTGTAGTATCTCACTCTTAACTCCAACTCCAACTACCAGAACTGAAGTGAATTGTAGGACCCCCCACTGGTGTGGGAGAAGTGATTGGCGTGGGGAAAAACATACATCTGGTATCAGAAGTACCAGAAGTTCTCTGAGTGTAGAAGAAATAGTTTTTCTTTTCCACTCTTCATTCATTAAAAACTCACGTAACATACCATTTGCCTGAGCATCTTCTCTTTGCGAACTTCTCGATCGTGATGGAGAATAGACATTCTTTCAGCGGCATCCATTACAAAGAATATGTCATGAACACCATAGAGGGCGGCTCGCAACTAGGTTCAAAAGAAGAAAACATTGTCCCCATTCAAAAAGAGGAGGTTAGAGTTTAGTAATATTCTGTGCTCTTACACTTTTAAGGGAAAAGGGCTAAAAAGTTTGTTCTTTTTTTTTTTTTTTTTAAGATTTTATTTATTTGACAGAGAGATAGAGAGCGCCCGAGAGCACAATCGGAGAGAATGGCAGAGGGAGAGGGAGAAGCAGGCTCCTCACCGAGCGGGGAGCCTGATGTGGGGCTGGATCCCAGAATCCTGGAACCATGACCCGGCCTAAAAGCAGACGCCCAACTGACTGAGCCACCCAGGTGCCTCCAAAGGGTTAAAGTTTTAATTAAAACCTCTTTTCAGTGGTTAAATGAGGGGAGAGATAGAAATTTCCATCTAAAAGCCTTCAGGACACATGCATTTACCTGAGCTAACACTCTTTCCTGAAGAGAAGCATCTTGTGCCGAAACAACTCCTCTCTTCAATGGCGCTTCTGACTGAAAACTCCTTATGAATTCCATAGTGTCCTGGAAGACGAAATAATCCTTCAAAAACCACTTTTCTAGAAAGACTCATGATCACTGGAATTTCCTTCTGATTTTTTTCTCAGCCAATTCAAAATCACTGAGAACATAAAACTATTACTTCCCAGAAGTCAAATAGCACTCCCTTTGAGGTGAGACATATAGAAACTACTTCATTTACGCACTTTAAAAAGTCATTTAAATGAGTTTAATCAGATTTCTATAATCGCCTACACTGCAGTGACTAAGAAATGTTTGATCTGCCTAAGTTCTGTACTAATGAGTCACCTCTAGCTAGTGACTAGCCATCGCTGGACTGAGAAACTGAGCCAGAAGTGAAACAGAAACAACACACCAACTCCTTACTTTTACAGTTTGGCGAAGTTGTTTCAGCTTATCTGTCTGCATAAGCCTTCGAGTAAGAAATCCTTTTGCCACTGCAGTTATCTTATTAAATTTTGTTTGTAATTCCGGACTGAAAACCTAGAAGAAATCAAACAGACACCATGAGTTAAGAATCTGAGCCTTATAATCCTTAGTCTATTACAATGAGCTGAATTCTACACATGTATGCTCTGTGTGCGGTCATCTCCGAGAAGTGCCAAGCTATTTGATGTAGGGCACAAACATCTGTCCTCATCTGTACAACCTAAGATAATGTAGCTCATTTTTTAAAAAAGATTTTATTAATTTATTTGACAGAGATCACAAGTAGGCAGAGAGGCAGAGAGAGAGAGATGGGGAAGCAGGCTCCCAGACGAGCAGAGAGCCCAACATGGGGCTTCGATCCCAGGACTCTGGGATCACAGTGTGAGCCGAAGACAGAGGCTTTAACCCACTGAGCCACCCAGGCGCCCCGATAATGTAACTCTAAAAAAAAAAAATAAATTAAAAAAAAAATAAAAATGATAGCTAGATAGACATACAAATATCATTAAGTTCGCCCACCTGAGACCATTTAGGTTTGGCCCTTCCAAAAGGCCTTGTTACTGAGAGCTTGGTCAAGCCACTAGTTGATGAGCCCCAGAGGTAGAAGGGTGCTTCGTTTGTAGAAGCAAAGCTGTGCTGCAGGGCAGAACTTGTGAAACCTAGAGAAATACATGTACAGAGTTATACCTGACGTCATATAATCAGAATATGCAGAACATCCAAAAAAACACTTGTGACTCGCTAAGAATAACAACTGCCTCTGAAACTAGTCCACGTGCGGATGTGAAATATTTATGGGCTTTACGCTTCTGCACCAGATGGATCTTTTCCACACAAACAGCGTCTCAGGATAATTGTAGATGTGGAGATAAGCTCTTGCTGGGTCTGAAGAATTAGATGTAATTCAAGAGCACTGCGGAGACGGCAAACTGTGTTTTCAGTTGAAGCACATCTCCTGCTGCATGAATTAACAAAGCCTGGGCTCTGAGTCAAATATCCTGACAGTTTCCTGGCTCAGGTGGCTTTTCTCATGAACACCTGCTCACCAGTCTTTGATCTGCTCTCACTTCATTTTTCACTACTTACTGGGCAGCTGGCAAATGGGATTACTTGAAGGATGGAGCTAGAGTTTGAAAGTAAAATATCTTACTATAGGATAATTTCTTCCAACGGAAGAGAATTTTGAAAATATTTACCAGAGCTATTTGAGTTTGAAGGACGGAGTGAGTCCACCTGAGACAGCATCGTTTCCAGCAAACCAGACTCATTTATTTTTCTCCATTCTAAGTCCGCCGCATTGTTGCTGCCCGATTCAGACGCTTCAGCTGCAATCACCTTCTTCTCTTTTAACATTTTCTCCTGTTCTTCTATTTCCTGTAGGTTAGCAGTGTATTATATAACGTGCTACATCTTCTGTTGAATTATGTACCAAAATACCATCACTTTAGGCTTAGCTAAAAGTAACGGGTAATTATCAGCAAATGATTAATTTCAAGTTTTCCTACCTCCAATGAAATCTTCAAACAAGTATCCTTGTTCTTACAATACATTCTTGCAGAATGCATAGTTCAGCATCAATATATAAAATCTTTGAAAAATACTAAACGTTTTGAATCAAGGATTCGATAAAGTATCCTTTTGATGAATTATGCATTTATTTTTCGATAAGGAGTTCAATATTAAACCTCACACTTTGGCAATATCCATGTATCAAAGTCAATCACCTCCAGAGATTAAGATATACAGGGGAAGAAACTACGAGTACCCTTTAGGTGACCAAAATTCATTATTACCCCCAGTGAAATTCCACTTACCAGTCCCATATCCCTACGTTTTAATTCCTCACCTTCTGCAATCTTTCCTGTTCCCTTTCCTGCTCAGCTATGAGTAGCGATAACTGCTGGGCATGCTGTTCTTCTAGCCTCTTCCGCATTTCTTCAAAAGCTAACATCTTGCTTTTTAATATCTCCTCGCCTTCTGAAAAGAAACACATCCCCTCAAATTTATAAAATTTACTAATATCTGACCGAAGATACATTCCTAGGTCCGATGTAACACAATCAAGGTAGAGCCAGGTCCTCACTCGGAGCCACATTCTCTTCTGCCACGCCCTGCATTTCGTGCTACCGATGGAGGCTGCTTGTCGCCACCATCCCCACTCACTCAACAGATCCCACCATGATCTGAACCGGTGGAGCCAAGACTATCTGCTCAGTCAAGAATCTCCTTACTCAGGGCACCTGAGTGGCTCAGTTGGTTAGGTGACTGACTTCGGCTCGGGTCATGATCCCAGGGTTGTGGAATCGAGCCCTGCATCGAGCTACCAGCTTTGCAGGGGAGCCTGCTTCTCCCTCTCCTTTTGCCTGCCGCCCCCACTGATTGTACTCTCATTTTAAATAAATAAAATCTTAAAAAACAAAAAAAAGATTCTCCTCACTCAAATCAACTCTCCTTACTCAAATTAACTTCAAGATGCGATTCACATCTGCATCTGCATCTCAACTCTCTTCTGACTCTGGTCCTTCTCCAAGATCTCCAGTATTGTAGTTTCTAGTTTTGTTTAGTTTTGGTTTTTTAAATAAATGTTGCTTTGATAATGTAAGGCTCCTCAGCTTCAGTTTCCAAATAACACTGGATATTAAAATTTTAGATATTTAAATTGCAAACTAAAAAATTCATTCAACCATTGTGACTATGCAACTTACTGAACAGAAAGAGTTAAGACACTCTCAGATGTTGAAATTCCAAGTATTACAGGGATGCAGTACCTATTCATGGATGCATCACAATTCAACTGAATTCAAAGAATCAGTTTATATACAGTCAATGATTTTCACTGAAGATAAGTATATTATATTATCTATCTGTTGGAGCGCCTGGGTGGCTCAGTGGGTTAAAGCCTCTGCCTTCGGCTCAGGTCATGCATGATCCCAGGGTCCTGGGATCAAGCCCCGCATCAGGCTCTCTGCTCAGCAGGGAGCCTGCTTCCCCTGCCACCTCTCTGCCTGCCTCTCTGCCTACTTGTGATCTCTATCAAATAAAATCTTTAAAAAAAAATCATATTATCTATCTGCTACGGTATTCCCATCATTTGTTCCTAAATACATTTTATTCAGCTACAACAATTTGCATTTGTGTGCAATTTTCCACAGGCAAAGGGGAGCTGAAAAGCAGTAGAAATACAACTTTCAGGGGTGGCTCAGTGGGTTGGGCCTCTGCCTTTGGCTCAGGTCATAATCTCAGGGTCCTGGGATCGAGCCCCACATCAGGCTCTCTGCTTGGCTGGGAGCCCGCTGCCCCCGCTTCTCTCTGCCTGCCTCTCTGCCTACTTGTGATCTCTCTCTCTGTCAAATAAATAAATAAAATCTTTCCCAAAAAATACAGCTTTCAGCAAAAAAGGACAAAGCTCCTCAGCTCAACCACTCAACCAACAGTGAGAGTCCACTCAGCTTTCAGCTCCATCTTAAGAATGTCATAACCGAGCGCTGCCCAGGGGCTCCTCTGAGAGCAGAGCAAGCTGGCTGCCTCCATGATTGGCCTCACCTCCCTCACACTGGCCGTGATCCTCTCAAAAGCTCTGCCAGGTCTGACCCTTAGTTAGCTGTGTGGGCCTCTGGTATTCAGACACGGCCACCAGTTACACTGCCCTATCCATCTGAATAGGTCCCCAGGGACCCACTGATGTTTTTATTAGAGTTCTTATAAAGTTACACAGATTTTCAACCATCTGTCCCAACCCTATTTTTCCATAAACCCTGTTATTTTTAGTGTGCGATTTTACAGAATGTGAAGGTTTTTTTCAGGAAGGTATAGATCACACTGGAGCTGAAATGTTTATGTCCAAGAACTGGACTGACTTGACTCATTTCTTCCATATCGGTAATGAAGAATTATGAACCGCAACAACAAAGGAGTTAAGACATGTTTTAACAAGTTGCTGTTAATATGACATTAGATATGAAAGAAATTTGAAATAATTTTTATCAATAAAGATGTCATTCTTAAAACACTACTCCGAGCCTTATTTACGATTTTTCTCTAATAAGCTGATGTCAAAGGGTTCACTGAAAGACCAACTACATGAAGATCTGATTACAAATGAAACAACAGACTGATGAAAATATTAGAAACCACTGGCCATCTAAAAGGAAGATCTCGTATTAATACACTAGATTAAGACTATGAGCGATGTATCATCCAAGAACTTTTTCCTCCAGTCACTAACAATTTTCTCTGTGATACAAAGTGAACTGTGAAAGATTCATATTTGAAACAAGAGAAGGCTTTAAGAAAGCCTATCCAATGGCAATAAACAATAGCTAATTATAGGTTCTCCAGTAAGAGAAATGAAATGAAAAACCCTGATATACAGATGAGGACAATTATTATTGTTTTTCAAAATGTCAATTAAAAGTATTCGATAAAGGTGCCATCTGCTTGGCAGGTATCAAACACACTTCAAAGTTTCCTTACCTTTGAAACTACTTTCTAACATTTTATTCTTGTTCATATAGACAGATCCCTTGGGGTATCTTTTTTCTGGCAAATGCTGCCTTTCCTGTTCAGCTATTCCTGTCGCTAAGACATAAGGGCAGTTTTCTTTTTGCAAACTATCAATATCTAAATCAAGTCTCCGTTTAACTTTCTCAAAACTGTTATCCAAAAACAGTTCATTGCCACAGGCCACTGTAGGGGTGTCCATCTGCTGTCTGGCATTCTGGTTTTGCATCAATAAAGGAGATGGGTTTTTTACATCATAAGACTTATTCAGTTCCATTTGTAAATTACAGGTGTTTTTCTCCAGCACACTGGCTGACTTGAGGGCACTCACGCTTCCCAAGTTTTGACTCACTATACACTGACTGGTGGCATATGGCTCATGCAATCTTGGCATTGTAGGACACGTACTGTCCATCTTGGGTGGTCCTCTCCCATCGGACGTTAACTGACCTTCCACGACGGCAAGTCCAGGAATGACCTTGTTTCCTAACTGATTTCCTGAAGACTGGCATACCTGATTTGATTTACCTACAACCACTTCCTGTATGGCTTCAGATGTATTTTTGGTGACATAAACCTTGCTTGGACAAACTCCTACTAAATCAACTGGTAACTTTGGCACAGTTTCAGGTATGTTTGTTTTTTCATCAGTATCTTGAACAACTAAGTCTACTGTCTGCTCTTTTCCTTTAGGACTTAACTCACAGGCATTTATCGGGTTATTTATAAGAATATGACATGCTGATGATGGCCTCGAATGCCTTCGATGCATTTTAGGACTCAGGCTTGGTTCTGGACTAGGTAATTTGGCATATGAACCAGTAAGACTTTTGATAATGTTATTCTCGGGAACAAAAGTGGGAATGACTTTAAAATCAGATTCGGGGTCTAAAACAGTGCGATGGCCAGTTCGTACGGGTATGTCCACTTTAGAAAAGCTACCGAACACGGACTCATTCGTGCTGCTTGCTTGAGTGGAAGCACCTTGGAGAAGAACATTTGATTTATTAAGGCTTGGTTTGTCCGGAATCACTGAAGCACAGGGTCTGGCAGGCCACGCCTTCTCCTTCCCACAGTCGGTCACTTTCACAGCTTCGTTTTCCTTATCTGAGTGACTCTCGTGGACACTCCTCTTCGCACTAGTTCTCAGACAGCGTCTAGATTGCTCTCTTTCTATATACTCCTTTGACTTTTTCATCAGGTTCTGAAGACTCATTATGTAGGGATCTGGAGTAACTTCCTCCAAAAGTGTTGGGTCCAGTTCTTCACTGGATGGGAAGAGACCATCGGACAGAAGAGTTTCCTGAGGGGCTGCTGAGGGGATCTTTGCGGAAGCTTCCTTTTCCACGGGGGTAACAACATCTGAACTATCACAGTGCTTCAGAGAATTAAATTCTGAGTCCCTAGCTGAATCTGTCCCATTAGCTTTAAATTGGTCCTCATGATTCAATGGCAAAATTCCAGTTGTCTTTTCAAGCTTTCCTAAAGTAGAGTGTTCAGTAGGGCTTGGCAAGATATTTGGAAATGTGGAAGGGACATTCAAGTTTCTGACTTCTGAATCAGAATAAACTGTTTCAGTCTCCCATGGATCAAAATCACTGGGATTAGGTGCTTTTCTAACCTGGAAAAGAAAATTTAAAAATTATTATTTCCTCACTGCAAAGAAAGGCCTTCGATTTCATTATTTTCTAAAATTGAAATAGAAAATTCAAATATTCTAATATTTGAAAACACAGACAAAAACTAAGACAACCTTTTTCTATTGTATCGTGTATCACATGGGGCTCAAATTACTACTAAAAATATCTATTGATTAAAAAATCAAATCAAATAAAAAATAAATCAGTAAAATAATAAATCAAATAAAGTAAAAAAATAATATATATTATATATATATATATATATATATATAAAATATATAAAAATATAAAAACATCTATTGGCCATCCTGGCCTATTTATTAAAAGAGTAAAAGAAAAAAAGGAAATTATCTAATCTGATACAAATATACACACATGTGAATGGGTACATACACACATCTATATGTACATATCCATGCACAACTTAATCTTGGAATAGATGGATCTTAACTTTCTCCTGTATTATATATTATTAAAGTCACCAACTGGGTCCTCCCATGAAAACTAAGAATACCAATGTATGAGATAAATAGCAAGTAATTAAATTTCTTACTTGAGTAACTCTAAAAGCTAACTTCTCTAGGATATTAAGCAAAAATAATTCAGTAACAAGACTCCTGCCTTCCACATGCTTACACCAGATTTGAACTAAAATCCTTCTATATGATGAGGTAAATTTGTATTAAATGATAGCTCAACCATGTAGCTGAAGTTACTTAGAAATAAGAAGATTTTCACCTTAAAATCTAATTCACCAAAGCAAATTTCTATTTGATTAACTAACATTTTAAACAGCAACCCATTAATGAGTTTTAGAACAAGCAAAATAAATAAAAATTTTATAAATTAAGACGAGAACAACTAACACACAAGAGATACAACAGAAAAAATAAAATTACATTTCTATCTAAATAATTTGACGTTGCAAAAGAATAAAAAGTGAACTGGAAGGCTTTTAAAGATTATACAAGCATATATTAAACTGACAGAAATTATCATATTGCCATATCAATACAGACTCCAGAATCTTGAATATTAAGATTTTTAGGTTGTTATGTATGTGTTTTTTTTTTTCCTAGATCATAGGGCACTCCTGTTATACCTTATAAATCCCAAGACATATAATGGTTTCCAGGTAGTATGCAATAAACAGCACAACAAAATATACTTAGTCACAACCTCAGCCCCAAAATAAAACAAAAGGGAAACACATTCACAAAATCCATAAACATGTTCATAGGCTTAAGAAAAATAAACTGTTTCCTTAAAATACTTCACATTTCACATTTATATATACAGCAGCTACAGCTATGTTTTTTGTGTACTACTAAAATGAGCCTTTGGTTAGAGAATATAAATAACAACAAAAATGTATCAAAGAATGATAGGTTTTATAGGTAAAAGAGACTGGAGACATCTATTTGTATGATATAAAATGTCTCTATCTGCATAATTAATTCATTACTCTCTAGTTTAACAACGTACATGCTCTATTAAATGTTGGAAGCTTTAAGACTCAACAATCTCATTAATAATATATTTGATATAATCCCTCACTGGACCAACAATGACATGCTGTTTTTGTTTCAATAATATGAAACACCTAGTAAATTAAAAACTTACCCCTATTATTGTGCTACATATTATATTTTTTAAAGTTAAAATGGACAGCCATTGTAATGTGCAAATTAAACTCCACTACCCACAGACAAATGAAGGTAGCAGTTAGTGGGAAACAGCCTAAGGTTCATTGTACGAGTGTCATCTAGGATCAATTATACAAACTACGAACCCCTAAGATTATGAAAAAATGTTAAGATGTAACCAGCAAAACAGCTGTATATGGCAGAAATTATTTGTTCAATGTACTTCATGTTTTTTTTTTTTTAGTATGAAATAATCCAGACCTTAAAACGAATTGTTTACAAATTTAAATTCGCTAAATAAAAATAATTGCAAAAGGCATGAATGTACTGTTTAAATGGTTTCAGATTAGATCTAAGATACATTAGACAAGTCTACTTATGTAATCTAAATTACATTTGTGTATTTAAGAGAATTTCATCAAAAAAAAATGGGGGGCAGTTATTTACTTTAGCAGAGAATGAGAATAAGGTCATTGACTCAATAGTCTGAATAGTTCAGAGGTAAACTACAATGGTCAATTCCATCATTTTGTCACTGAGAATTCCATGTTTTTAGAGTCATAAGACACAGACAATAAGCAATTATATTCAGGGAAGGGCTCCATTGTCTAAGTACCCTCTGATTCAAGTACTGGGTGCATTACTAACAAGGAACTGAATGCTCTTCGGAGTAACTGCAATGGAATATCACAAACCACAAAGATTCTCAAACATAACAGTGAAATATATTGGTAACTAACTAGAAAGTGCAAATGCATTTCTGAAAAATTATTATTAATGTGTACCTCATGATTTCTTAATTATAACTTTAAAAAGCCTACATTACACACCTGAACATTTTCAAGAATCTCTTGGACCCGAGTCAATAGAGCTTTCTTCCTAATAGCATGCTTTCTGGTTTCTACATCAAGTGCTTTCTGCTTTTCTTGTTGCATTTCCTTTCTTTTCTCAATGTTAAGCTGCAAAACATCAGAAATATGTAATTATTTCTCATAAATATAAAAACATCTTAAAATCAGGAAGCCTTGAATCACAATGATTAAAATGTACAACATGTAAAACTACAGGGGGAGAAATCTAACGGTGGGTGGGGGCAATGAATGGGATGGGGCATGGGAGATCTTTCTGTGGGTCTGAAAATATTCTGTATGGCTATGAGTTACACAAGTGTATGCCATATATTGAAACTCCTGGAACTTTAGAACTTAAGCTCTGTGCATTCTACTGCATGTAAATTATTCTCAACTGAATAAAAAGTTAAAAGAAAGGAAAAAACCTGTTCACTTTTCAAATGCTCTAAAATGAGAGGTAAAATAAGCCCTTCTGGCCACTGCTGAGCTTTTCATTTGGCAGTATCTTACCCCACAGGATCAGGTTCTTCAATTTCTAATCTTCTAATCAGTGTACATTTTATCTCTTTGCTATTTCAAGAAAATGTCTAAAGGCTTAATGACAAAAGAAACAGATAATGTTTTATTTGCCTACAAAATCAGAACACATTTGGTCTTGATTCATTGTACGTTCTAGAAAAAATAAAATTCACCTAAAAAATTGAAGTTTCTAAGCATTACATCTTTTTAATGAATTTAAATCTTAATTATTAAGTTCTAAGAAGCTTAGTCACTGCACGAAGGAGTCAAGACTTATTTTATTTTTTTTAAAGATTTTATTTATTTATTTGACAGACAGAGATCACAAGTAGGCAGAGAGGCAGGCAGAGAGAGGGGGAGAAGCAGGCTCCCTGCTGAGCAGAGAGCCCGATGCGGGACCCAATCCCAGGACCCTGAGATCATGACCTGAGCCGAGGGCAGATGCTTAACCACTGAGCCACCCAGGTGCCCCAAGACTTATTTTAGAATAATGCAAATGGAAAACATATCATAAAAAATTATTCCAAAGTTATGCTATTCACCTATCACATACAACATAAAATCATGGATTAAGGTCCATAAGCATCAGATTTTGCTGATAAATACGTAACTGATGGAGTCACAGACCCTAAACAACAAGGCTCAGATATTTTGGTCCATATTAAACTAATCAAGCAATATGTTATCAACTGGCTGATAAAAATGTTTTAAACAAATTGTTTTTAAAGTTTTTATTTACTTATTTGTCAGAGAGAGAGAGAAAGCACACACACAAGCAGGCGGGGGAGGGGGGCGGCAGAGGGAGAAGCAGGCTCTTCACGACTTGAGCCAAAGGCAGACACTTAACCACCGGAGCCACCCAGGCATCCCTGTTATAAAATTATTATTTGCATGGTACCAAAGAATCATTCCACAATTTACTTGCTAATCAAAAAGGGGAAAATGTATACTTTCAAGAGTTATCTGGCAGTCACCACCTATAAAAGCGAGTGTTCAAACTAAACATCACTAACAGAGGGACAACTAGATTATGTAACTTCTAATTTAATATGGAGCACAGGGCATCAGCTCTAAAGAATTCTTGCCAAAAATGTTTAACCGGACTCTGACCCAACTTTTGTTTATTTTTTCCTAATCAAACCTTTAGACTTAATTTCCAGTTTATAGGAACTACAGGGACTAGAGGACAAGTAAAATATCACCATGGAAAAATAATTTGACAAACCCAAAATAAGGCATTCTATTAAGATAACTGGTCTGGTCTCCAAAAATTCACTATCGTTACAAAAAACAACAACAACAACAACAACAAAAAAGGGTGATGCCTGGCTGGCTGAGTCACTCTCAGGGTTGTAAGTTCAAGCCCCATGCTGGGTATAGAAATTGCTTAAGAATAAAATCTTTTAAAAATATGTATATATTTTTTAAAGATTTTATTTATTTGACAGACAGACATCACAAGTAGGCAGAGAGGCAGGCAGGGGTTGGGGGGAAGCAGGCTCCCTCCTAAGCAGAGAGCCCAATGCGGGGCTCGATCCCAGGACCCTGGGTTCATGACCTAAGCCGAAGGCAGAGGCTTAACCCACTGAGCCACCCAGGCGCCCCCAAAAATATTATTTTTAAAGGTAGAGGAGCTGTTCTAGATCAAAATAGATTTTTAAAAATATAACACGCTAATGCTATTTGTGAACTCTGACTGGACCCAGACTAGGAAAAAAAAAGTTATAAGTAGACATTTTGCACACAAACACAGAAATCTAAATATGAACCGATATTAGATACTATTAAAATTATTATTAATTTTCTTAAAGTGTGATAATGGTATTGGGGTTTTATGTAGGAGGATATCCTCATTTTTAGAATACATATATTAAAATATTTAAGGGATAAGTGTTATGTATCTGCAATTTTCAAATGGCTCAGCAATAAAACAAAAAAAGTATGTAGGTACACACACACACACATAAATTCATGAACACGATAAAGCAAAGATGACAAAAATGTTAAAAATTGTGGACTCTAAATGGTATATATATGGATGGCTGCTGTGCCACCCTTTCTATTTTTATGTTTGAAAATTTCATTAAAAGTGTTGGCAAAAGATACTGATCTTTTAACTCCCATTATAGAAATTTTTTTAACTCTGTTACTTTCAATTATATTAATTTCCTGATTTGAAATAAAGTCACACACATTTTAAAAACATCCAATCAATATGAAAGAGTTTATAATGGAAAGAGTGCTTTCCTTCCCATCCTGTATTCCTTTATCCTTTCTCAGAGAAAGAATATTGTTATATAAAAATCCAAATAGTTAACTTATATATATATATTACAACCATATATAAGTACCTCCTATGACCCAAGTAGTGTTGTAAGCATTGTACGTATATTAGAGCATTTAATCTTCAAAACAACCCTGTGAAGTAGCTACTATTTTTAATCCTCATTTAACAAATAAAGGAAATGGACCTGCAAGTTTGCATAGCAGCTAAGATGCAGAGTAATGACTTTTTTTTTTTAAGATTTTATTTATCTGAGGGACGCCTAGGTAGCTCAGTTGGTTAAGCTGCTACCTTCAGCTCGGCTCAGGTCATGATCCCAGGGTTCTGGGATCGAGTCCAACATCTTCTCTCTCTGCCTCTGCCTGCCACCCTGCCTGCTTGTGCTCTTTCTCTCTCTCTCTCTGACAAATAAATAAATAAAATCTTTAAAAAAATAAAATAAAATTATTATTTATTTGAAAGAGAGATAGCGAGAGAAAGTATGAACAGGGTAGGCAGAGGAAGAAGCAGGCTCCCTGCTGAGCAAGGAGCCCAATGTGGGGCTCGATCCCAGGACCCTGAGATCATGACCTGAGTCAAAGGCAAACCCTCAATTGACTGAGCCACCCAGACGCCCCAGAGTAATGATTTAAACCAAGACCAGAAGGCTCTAGAGCCAGGCTTTTAACCACTATTCTACCCTGCTCCTGAGAGCATAATGTGTGCAGTGATTTACAATAGAATGTGGAGAACCTTCCATGCCTGCACATTTAGGTCTACTGCACTCATTTTAATCGCATGAATAAGATTCTATAAAATGGACCACAGTCTGTTAAACTAGTCTACTACTGTTAGACATTTAAGTTGTTTGCTAATCTTTTGCTATTTTAAACATTGCTACTCTATAACCTGTACGCACTTCTTCTGGCACAGACAAGTGAAAGTCTAAGATATTCCCCAAAATGGATCTGCTAAGTCAAAGTTACATATACTTTTAGATTCTGATAAACATTACCAAAAGGGTCCCCACAAAATAAATTCAAGTGCTTTTCTCAGCAAAAATGCAGTATAAGCACCCTTCCTTACAACCTAAGGAACACTAGGATCTTGGCCTATCAAGTAGATTAAAAAAAAAAAATGCAAACTCATTTGTTTTTCTTTAATTCTAAATAAGAGCCATATTTTTCAATCTTTATAAGCTTTTCTTTTGTTTTTCTGTAAACTATCTTAGTGATTCACTATAGAAAAATGCTTATTTCAAAATCAAAGAATATTTACCAGTGGAGAAAGCACAGCCACTCCATGGAAGCGAATAAGTGAGATGCTTTCAGACTGGACAGGCAGAAAGCTCTCTGTGGATAGTGATGCCTCTTGGATTCTGGCAAGACTATTCTCACAGAACTTCTCATACTCCTCCATCTTCCCACAATTACACTGTAAGAGAAAAAAATGTCTTTTTTAACGTGCTGAAAAGAACATATCTTAATTATTTGGCAAATTTTATTTAGCACAGAAAGATGTCTAGAATGCACAGCTTCTAAAATTTGCCTTCCCAGAGGTTTGTGGGTTTTTTTTATACTGATGAGCAGCTAATTCCTAAGTATAGGTAAGCACCTTAAGACCCTACCCAGTTAAGCCTTGTTTCATATAGTAAATATGTCTGAACACAAGTAAGTATATAAACCAATCTTTAAATATGACTTGTCTAAGGGGCGCCTGGGTGGCTCAGTGGATTAAGCCGCTGCCTTCGGCTCAGGTCATGATCTCAGGGTCCTGGGATCGAGCCCCGCATCGGGCTCTTTGCTCAGCGGGAGCCTGCTTCTCTCTCTCTCTCTCTGCCTGACTCTCCGCCTACTTGTGATCTCTCTCTCTCTGTCAAATAAATAAATAAATAAAATCAAAAAAAAAAAATAATAAAATAAAAAATAAATATGACTTGTCTAAAAAAGTACTAAGAACTCGCCAGTGAAAAATTCTTAATGGAAAAAAGTTCTGTACCACTTCACTAACTTTAGATTATAAAATAGAATACTGTATTTTCCTTATCAGGACTTACCTACATAGCAAAAACTAAATCATACAAAGGTGGAAATGCTTTTGTAGCCAAAAAGGGTATTTTTTGGAGACAAAAAGGCTATTTACATAAAAGAGGGTATTTACTTTAAAAATTCTTTTGTTATCATGAAGTTCAAAGTCTATTACTTTCACATCTCAAAAATATACTTTGACTTCCTGGTCACTGGGCAAATCAGTCAGAGGTGGAAAATCTGCTGGTTCTCATAATAATTCTATTTCATTGCTGAAAACTGGAACCACCACCAAACTACTTAAAACCATCAGCCCAGTAATTTCACGATTTCTGGAAAACTGTGACAGTGGCTATAAAAATTCAAGGTAATCAGGAAGGATTAGCTAGCAAGTTTGCTCATTTAGCTAGTGTTAAATATTTAATTGCCTGTTTCCACAGCATTAAGTCTGGCTTTGCTTCCTTTAAACAAACAAGGGAAAGTAAAAAGAGAGACATCATCAGACTCATCAACAGCAAGGTTATAAACTGTGAAAACAGAAAAACTAATACAATAATGTTCCTGTAAGTGTTCATTTTAAAACAATTAATTAACAAAGAAGGGGGGGGCAGAAAAATTCAACTGATGATGTGAAACACGCAGAGATGAAACAAGATGGAGTATGATACTGTCTTAAGCCTCAAGGCACTTCAAAATTCCGCGAAGGTGTCAGGGATAAATTATAACACAATTAGAAATGAAGAAAAAGCTTCTTCTGATTTGATTATGAAAAAAAATCAGATATATTTTGACCAACTGGTAGTCTTATCAACAAAACTTCCTACCATCCCATCAATTCTAATTATTTCTGTATTTGACTTATGCAAAGTGTGAGTTTAATTTCAAAGAAATGGATCTTTAGAGTATAAATGAGATTGTTTTGCAAACATATTCATAAAACAAGCCAAAAAAACCAACCACCACACCTTTCTGCATGACAACCATAGCAAGGCCTCATTTTTAAGTCTGGATTTCAAACCCTATTACGCTGTCTTAAGAACCAGAATATGCTGAAGCTAAAATGTAACAGAAATTCAAATGATCCCATTTCTACTAAAATACTCAAAAATATTTCTTAACACAACCCCTGCAGCCAGCATAACAGGAACGTAGACACAATGAAAGAAATATACTTTCTGTGGGTACACAAGCAAAGCATGAAATTCTGTTTTAAAGGTCTGGGAAATGTAAGGAATAAATAAAAGACTCTTAGGGCAAATTTTATTTTTTTTCCAACAACATCATATAGATATGCCTCATTGCTTTGGAAAGTTAAATTCATATCTCTTCAAAAGACCCATATGTCATGCATATTGCAGATGTACAGTAATAGACTATCACAGCATAAGTATAGCATATGATAGTGCATTAAATACGCAAATACAAGTGCTAATATGGCTGATTACAGAAATCACCAAATGATCCTAGAGCATGACTGAACTTTTCCTATCCTTCAGTCTCAACTTGGATGCCCCCCTCCTCAAACCATCCCTGACGATTCCATCTACATTAACCCTACATCAGTCACTATCACATCACATTGCCCTGCTGCTTCCCAATTTTCATGGCACTTACCACTATCTGAAATTATCTTGTTTATTTCCTTGGGTTTTGTCTGTCTTCCTCCACCAAAACGTAAGCTCCATAAGCACAGGTACCTTTTCAGTCTTGCTCACCACTGAATCCCCATTACACAGAACAGCGTCAGCACACAGTAGGCACTTGATAAAAGTATTGAATAAATGAATTAGGGTAATTAGCTCAATCAATAAACCAGGAGAAACCAGGAGGAAAAAAGAGAGCGGACTATACAACAAAGAAGCTAGAAAGGAAGAATGGAATTTAGAGAATGGTCATTTCATGGATGACCCTATTCTCTGAAGAAAATGGTACCTCTAAACTGCAAAGGCAATCATTTTTTTTAAATGAGCATCAATCAGGCACCTCTGTGGCTCAGCCAGTTAGGCACTGGATTCTTGATTTTGGCTCAGGTCGTGATCTCAGGGTTATGAGATCCAGCACCTCCCTGGGCTCTGCACTGGGCATGGAACCTGCTTGGGGTTCCCTCTCTCCCTCACCCACAGCTCTTTCCCCTTCCTCTCTCTGTCTCTCTCTCCCCCTATTAAAAAAAAAAAAAAATGAGCATCGTATCCTATATGATTAAGCAAAGGGGCACTTTGTTTCTCAAACCACAATTATCTGTCAACAGTTTTTTTTTAAAGGAGCCTTGACAAAATACCACTCCAACCACAAATCTACTGACCCGTACTTTACCGTCAGGCATTACTGGTCCACTTGAACCAATAATTTGCCAGCTGCATCAAGTTCAGACATGCCTTGTCTTCTCCATTTATACCATGACCCTTCTCCAAACGAGCCTCTTTGCAAATCCCATAGATTCATCCTTCTGCTAGCTACTCCTCACCAGTGTTCTACCAGAAATGTCACTAAAGGGAATGGTAAAAGTAACATATAACTGATCTTGCCTTGATTTCAAATCCTAGCTGATTGTTTACCCCTCAGTGCTCCCAAAGACGTAATCTCCTTGTATACACAATAAAGGGAATGGTTCCTTATTCAGGCACATACTAGCTGTGTGTTCTGGGCAATTTACTTACCATCTCCATGCCTCAATTTCCTCATACGTAATGCAGGGATAATCAGAGTATCTGTCTCAAGAACTCAATGAGCTAATACATGTATGGCAATTAGCATAATGCAGGACATGCAGAAAGCATCAACAAACGAGGACTGCCTTTATTATTAAGAGGATGATGATTATTATGATTTTTATCACAAGATTATGGATTCCTGAAGGGCAGTGACAGTGGTTGGTTCCTGGCAGGATTCAAATGTAATTTTAAAACAGGCAAAAGGGGTCATCTTCCTCATTTCGTTGTTTCCAGAGCCCTCCCCATCAATCTCTAGGCGCATTTCACTTGCCTAAATTGGAGGTAGGGAACTGGGATTACGACAAGATAGAAGCAGAGTGGGAATCACCTAGCAGCATCTGAGAATTTGCTTTATTAGCCTCAAGCTTATACCCCTGAGGCTCCAAAGCAGAATAAACAGCACTCCTAGCTAGGGCCTTTGGTTGTGGTAACCGGCTTTCAGAATGGCCAGAGCACACCCTGAGGATGACTCCCTCGGCAGCATCTTGGGAGAAGAAAAACGGTCCAGTTTTATCAACAGGAGGTGATTCTCCGGCTCTGCCCCGAGGTTATTTGCCAGGGACCCTCTGCCCTGACTCCAGCGCCCCACGCCCACCTCCCCCAGCTCCTCTGCTAAGGTTCCATCCCGAGGGCCCACCAGGCAGCGTCAGCATCCGAGCATCACCTCCGCGCGGAGTGTCGCTGGTCCCCGGGCACCCGTCACCTCCTACCCGGCGCCCTTCTCTGGGCTCGAAGACCCGCATCCCAGCCCCAGCGTTCGGGTTCCCTACAGAGCTCACACCCTCAGCTCCCAGGGCGCCAATTCCGCCTCCCCCCGTGGCCTCGCAGGAGGAACCCACGGAGGATGTACCTAGCCCCCGCCTTAGGCACACACCTGATCTCCCACGGCCCGGTCAGGCTTTTTCTCCTTCGCCACGGGCCTTGTCAGGAAGCAAACAACTCAATTTGTACTGACAGAGAGCAGCTCGGTCCGCCGCCTCCTTCTCCTTCTCCTCCCCGCCATATTACGGGTCTCAGGCGGCAACGCGGGATCCTGGCAACCGCCACCGCCGCCGCCACCTCCCGGACTCCACCTTCTTGGGCGGCACTTCCGGTGGTTGCTTCCCGGGCCGTTGGAACGGTTGGGCCTCCAAAAACTACAATACCCGAGGTGCATTGCGCGGCCGGGTACACGCCCTGGCTGGGTACCGGCGCCCTGGCGTTTAGTACATGCGGGAAGCGCGATGCACGCTGGAAAACGTAGTCTTCACTGCAAACTAGAGTCTCGAAAATTATGTGGGAACGCTGTTCAGGTCTGAACCCCTGAAGTATTCCTTGCAATTGCTACTTTTTTCTTATCTGTAAAGAGATCACCTCTTTCTTTGTGGTCGTTGGAAAACGTACAACGATCACCAATTTTTTTTCTCTGTAAATAAAAATTTGCTGAATCCTAGATATCAACTCTAAGCCTCAGGACATCCCTACCTTTTTGAAACTCAGTAGGAAAACAAAGTCCAAGAAAGAAAGGTAAAGGGTTCAAGATGAAAGAAAAAGCTCCGGATGTCTTACCGAAATTTCCTATCTAAACATGTTACTACTTTTCCAAAATATGTAGTTGCCCCTTCACATTTCCTAATTCGATTTAACCTTCCGCCTTTCTTACTGAAAGTCCTTCCCGTGCATATTTTTACACGTGGGAAATGAGCTTTAAAAGTGCCTATCGGGGCGCCTGGTGGCTCAGTGGGTTAAAGCCTCTGCCTCCGGCATCGGGGCTGTCTGCTCAGCGGGGAGCCTGCTTCCCTCTCTCTCTGCCTGCCTCTCTGCCTACTTGTGATCTCTCTCTCTGTCAAATGAATAAATAAAATCTTAAAAAACAAACAAACAAACAAACAAACAAAAAAACCAAAAAAGCCTCTGCCCTAGGTTCAGGTCATGATCCCGGAGTCATTGGATCATTTCCCCCTCCGGGCTCTCTGCTCAGAAGGGAGCCTGCTTCCCCGCCCCCCACCCCCCACCCCCGGCTGCCTCTCTGCCTGTTTGTAATCTTTGCCTGTCAAATTGATAAAATCTTTTAAAAAATAAATAAAAGTGCTTATCACAAAAAAGTGCCTATCACAAGGGTAGTTATGAAGAACAGTTGAGATAAGTTTCTTGAACAGTGCCTAGTACAAAAGCCTCACTAGTCCTTAGTAGGAGGAAAAGTAAGGATAGGAGGAGGAGTGCAAGGGCCACTGGCTTAAAACTGGGATGGCTTGATGTCAGTCTTGACTGTCATTATTTGCTCAATTCACTTCCCTGCTCCTGGCCTCAGTTTCTTCATCCATAAAATGAGGGAATTATTAAAATCCCTTCCAGCTTTAAAATTTGATTGTGCCTCTTCTACTGAATTCAGTCTCCTGAGATAATACCCATTGAGACTGTTGTGAGAATAAATGAGATAATGCATAAACATTTGCTAGCACAGATCCTAGAACATGGTAAGCACTCCAGAGATGTGAGCTGTACTCCCTAAGCACTATTACTTCCTCCCACGAGAATGTAAACCCCAGGAGAGCAGAGACCCGGTTGGTCCTGTGCACTCCTGTAACCTGAGCGCCTGGATTGCTGTTGGCCTATCTTGAATTGAATACATAAAGCAATCTAAACGTCCTGCCTGTGCAAGGTTCCCTGGGCAGTTTTCTCAAGGGCAAAATGAGGAGTCACTAAGATCCCTTCCAGCCATACAACCATGCAACCGCTCTTGTATTTCATCTCCTTCTGGAGTCTGAAACCCTTGGTTGAAGTCCGGACCCCAGAATAATCCAAAGCTATTTTGGAACGTGAGCCTAGGGCCTGAGTCCTCCTCCGTTGCCATGGCAGCGGCTCCGCCCCCCGAGCTCTGCAGATCCCCCGCCCTGATTGGCTGGACGCCCGGCTCCCTCTCCGGATGCGGCTGCCGCCGCCATTGTGCGGCGCTGGTCCCCTAAGAGGGTTCTCTCTGCGGCGAGTGTCTTGGGCTTTCGCCCTCGCTTCTCGCTCTCTTGTCCGGGGAGCCCGGCGGGTCCGGGACTCCCGTCCGTGCCGGTGCGGGCGCCGGCATGTGGCTGTGGGAGGAACAGGGGGGCCTCCTGGGCCCGTTCTCCTTCCTGCTGCTGCTGCTGCTGCTGGTAACGCGTAGTCCCTTCAATGCCTGCCTCTTCACCGGCAGCCTCTACCTCTTGCTGCGCCTCTTCAGCTTTGAGCCTGTGCCCTCCCGCAGGGCCCTGCAGGTGCTCAAGCCCCGGGACCGCGTTTCCGCCATTGCCCACCGCGGCGGCAGCCACGACGCGCCCGAGAACACGCTGGCGGCCATTCGGCAGGTGAGTCCCCTACGCCTCGCGCCCCTCGGTACCCCCTGGGAGGCTGGACTTCTGCTAGACCTTCCGAAGGTTCTCCAGTATTCTCATGATAGCCTTCCCAGTTCCCCATTCATCCAGAAGAAATATATCCAAGTGGCCCTGGATCCTTCGTAAGTCAGAAATCTGCCAACTTACTCAGAGAACGCAGCAAAGACCTACATATTTGCTATATGCCAGGCACTGAGGATACAGTAATAAACAAGACAGAAAGAGTTCTTGCTTTCACAGAGCATGCATTGGAATGTGGGAAATCGGCCTTAAACAAGTAAACGCATAAATGAGGTACTTGAAGAGACAAAAAGTATGATGAAGAAATAGAGTAACAGGGTAAAGAATGGGAGGGCTTATGCTGTTTTAGATAGTCAGAGAAGTCCTCTCGCAAGACATGACTTGAACTGAAACTGGAATTAGGAAGGGGAGCCAGCCTTGGATCTGGGAGAAAGGTGTTCCAGGAAAAGAGAACAGCAAGTGCAAAAGTCGGGAGGTGGAAATGATCTTGGAAAGTTCAGGTAACAGAATAGATACTATGGAGTCTGACTTCAAGGAACCGAATAAAGGTTGGTGAATGAGGTAGGAAGTGTGGCCAGCCAGGTTTAAGTACAGTCTCCTTCAGTAGTTGACTTTATTGTAAACGGATCACATTCACAGAAGCTGTCTTTGCTTGTCCTCCAAATTATCCAGGTCATCTCCTTATCACCTTTTGCTCCAAACACACCGTTCGTGCCAGACAACCCTGGCAGCTGGACTCCTGATCAGTTTTTGCGTCTCCTTTTAACAAGACTGTCCTAAGACTCTTGCTCCCTCCAAACTCCTAGCAGTCTCCTGACTTCATAATAATGATAGTTTGCATAGTATGAGAGATTTTCAGTTGTATGGACATTTTTGCATCTGTGGAAATACATCTGACCCTCACATTTCTTTCAGACATTATTTTAACATCAAATGGGTAGGAAAACGGACTCAAATACACAGCAACAACTAGAATACAGGGTTCCAAGCCCTAGAGTTCTCTGTCGGAGATTAGACTGTGTTCCAGGATATAAAAACTTGGACTCACTGTCTAGCTACAAACAGACAGTATTACATAATGAGCAAGTTACTTAAGCTCTGTGTCCCAGTCAGAGTCCGAAGGCACCCTAGGGCACCTGTCTTCACTCCAGCCCCACCCAGACCTCAGGTTTCCTATCTGGAAAATTGGAATGATATTGGTATCTACCTAATAGATTGTGATTCAATGAGGTAGTCCACAGAAAGAGCTTGACCCAGGGTAAGACCTCTACAAATGTAAGCTAAAGTAATCTAAAGATGGCTTCATTTTTAAAATCATCTCAGGATAAAGGTTAAAAAAAAAATTAAGTCTGAAGAAGGGAAGGAGTCAGGAAGGCAGCTGTTAATTTGTAGAGGACAGCTGACTGTTTATAGACCAGGTTAGACCTCTCTTTTCTTTCTTTTAAAAAATTTATTTATTTATTTGAGAGAGAGAGAGAGAGTGAGCTCACACAACCCAGGAGAGGGGTAGAGGGAGCAAAACAAGCAGACTCCTAGCTGAGAGGGGAGCCCAGTGTAGGGCTCTGTCCCAGTACCCCGAGATCATGACTTGAGCTGAAGTCAGACACTTAACTGACTAAACCACCCAGGCACCCCCAAATGAGACTTCTCTTGCATGCTTCTTTCCCCTTGCTTCTTTGTGGTGTTTTTGGTTTTGCTTTAAGTTTATTTTTTTTTCTTAGTAATGTCTACACCCATCATGGGACTTGAACTTACAACCCTGAGATCAACAGTCACATGCTCTACTGACTGGGCCAGCCAGGTGCCCCAATATCTTTATATTTTTTTTAATTGTTTTAAAATTTTATTTATTTGACAGAGAGACAGCGAGAGAGGGAACACAAGCAGGGGGAGTGGGAGAGGGAGAAGCAGGCTTCCTGCCGAGAAGGGAGCCCAATGTGGGGCTCGATCCCAGAACTCTAGGATCGTGACCTGAGCTGAAGGCAGACGCTTAATGACTGAGCCACGCAGGCGCCCCTATACTTAATTTTAAGTAGAAAGCTAGAAAAGCTGCCCTGTCTCCCTTTCATCACAATAAACCAAGGGGAGAGGTGCCTGGCTGGCTCAGTTGGAAGACATGGAACTATTTTTCTCAGGGTTGTGTGTTGAGGCCCCACGATGTGTGTAGAGATTACCTGAAAGTAAAATCTCAGTAAATAAATAAGTAGAAATATAAAGATATTGGAGAATGTATTTTACATTCTAACTTAAATTCAGATAGGTGAAGTAACGTAGCTATACAGGAGAATTGTTATGAAAAGAAAGATAATTATAGAGAAAAAAGTATATAGTTGTCATTGACTTCCATTTCAACTTACATTTATGTAAGTTGCCTTGAAGTGTAACTTAGTATTAACTGAACACAGCCGGCATTCCCAAGTATTTATAAATGATATGGTGGTTTGGCCAGGAACATGATGAACTTACTATGAATCATGTTAAATGAGGAAGTATGTATGTGAAATACACATACACATATAGTGTTTCATAACTTGTTGTGGTGCAAGGGAATTAAAGTTAATTTCCATTCAGGTATGTTTAGGTTGTACATGTCTTTAATATATGTAATAATAATAAACATTGTGCCAAGTTCCTGGCTTAAGAGGAAATGAAATATGATAATTCTGCTTGTTCCAATATAAGGTCACTCTGGATGAACTTTTTTTTTTTTTAAGATTTTTTTTTTAAAGATTTTATTTATTTATTTGATAGAGAGAAATCACAGTAGGAGAGAGGAAGGGAAGAGATCACAGAGAGAGAGGAAGGGAAGCAGGCCCCCTGCTGAGCAGAGAGCCCGTTGTGGGACTCGATCCCAGGACCCTAAGATCATGACCTGAGCCGAAGGCAGCGGCCCAACCCACTGAGCCACCCAGGAGCCCTGAATGAACTTTTTAGCTATAACAGAATTTAGCTGCTGAATACAGACTTAAGACAAGGTCGCATCCTCACTCTTGACTTCAAAAGGAATATGTAGTTTATTTCCTTCAGAGTATGTTTCGTTGTCCTCTTCTTGCTCCCTTTGTGTCTCTGCAGCTCATAATTCGTATTCTTAAACACTTTACTATGTAAACAATCAGGAAGGACTTTCTGAGAATGGTAGAATTTCTGATGGATTATAAAGTAGATACAGAAGGAAAAACATGAGAGAGGTGAAATGGATGGAGTCCAAGAACAGATACCTGCTGGTGACAGAGGGATTAAATTGTACCCACAGTCCATTCTCCACCCAGGAGCCCAGTGCAGCTTTAAAAGTATAAATCGGTGGATGCCTGGGAGGCTCAGTTGGTTGGACGACTGCCTTCAGCTCAGGTCATGATCCCGGAGTCCCGGGATCGAGTCCTGCATTGGGCTCCCAGCTCCACAGGGAGTCTGCTTCTCTCTCTGACCTTCTCCTCGCTCATGTTCTCTCTCACTGTCTCTCTCTCAAATAAATAAATGAAATCTTAAAAAAAAAAAAGTATAAATCGGGTTATATACTGCCCTTAATTTAAAATTCTCCAATGGCTAGGGCACCTGGGTGGCTCACTGGGTTAAAGCCTCTGCCCCTCCAGCTCAGGTCATGATCCCAGGGTCCTGGGATCCAGCCCCGCATCAGGCTCTCTGCTCTGCAGGGAGCCTGCTTCCTTCCTCTCTCTCTGCCTGCCTCTCTGCCTATTTGTGATCTCTGTCTGTCCAAAAAAAAAAAACCCCACCAAATAAATAAATAAAATTCTCCAGTGGTTCTCTGTTGGAATTAAATAAAATCCAAACACATTCTATCTTATACCCTTCTCAAAGCCTCTGCTCCTGTTCCAACCACCCTGGGTGCTTGTTAGGATGCTTTTGGCTTCATGTAATAGAAACTCAAACTTCTAATATCTCAAATGATATGGGACGCCCAGTAAGTGTCTGCTTTTGGCTCAGGTCATGATCCCAGTCTCCTCGGATTGAGCCCCGCAGCAGACTCCCTGCTCAGTGGGAAGCTTCCTTCTCCCTCTTCCTCTGCTACTACTCCTGCTTGTGTCTCTCTCTCTAATAAATAAAATCTTAAGCACAAACACACACAAATATCTCAAACAGTAAGGGAACTTAATATCTGACATAAAAAGAATGCAAGAATATAGGGGAGAGGTGACTTCCAGGGTGGCTTTTTAGGTTTTTGTTCTGTTTTGTTAGTTTTTAGATTTTATTTATTTGACAGAGAGAGAGAGAGAGCACAAGCAGGGGGAGCAGCAGGGGGAGGGAGAAGCACACTCCGCTGAGCAGGGAGCCCGATGCAGAGCTCTATCCTAGGACCTTGGGATCATGACCTGAGCCGAAGGCAGACACTTACCCAACTGGGTCACCCAGGTGCCCCCAGGATGGTTTGATTTATAGCTGTTCAGTTTATGATCATGGAGAACTCAGGTTCTGTTGCTCTATCTGCTCTGCCACCTGCATCATATTTACTAGCCCTCATTGTAGTTTCCCGGTGGCCACTGCAGCCCCGGGCATCACATTCTTACACATTGCCATCTAGTCTCTATCCCTCTTCCCTATTCCTTTCCCAGAAGTCTCCATCACATACACAGAGAGGGATTGAAAATCGGTCACTCTGAACACAAGAAAAAGCTGAACAATGTGGCAAGAACAGGTCTCTACCAGCAGAGAAAAAGAAGGGGAATAGCTTTGGGTAGACAGTCAACTTTCTTGACACAGGGCTCCGTCCTACATTGTAGTCTTTGTTTGATACTTGCTCTTCTGCTTGGGAAACTATTTCCCTGGATCTTCATATGGTTAGCTCCCTTTGATCATTAAGGTCTCGGCTCACATGACATACTCTCAGAGAGGACTTTCTTGATTGCCTTGTCTAGTAACCCCCACTGCCTTTAACCTTCACATTACCCTTTATTTTCTTTTTTAAAACATTGATCACTATCATAATTTATATGTAACATGTTTGTGATCTGTTTCTCCCTACTGAAATACAAGACCCATAATCCTTTTCTTTCTTGTTCACCACCCTCCTCACTCCTTAGAATAGTGCCTGATCCGGTAGGCACTCGGTAAGTATTTGTAGGAAGGATTGCGCAGTTCTAATAGCCAGTAAACACACGAGAAAAGATACTCAACATTATCAGTCATTAGGGAAATGGAAATCAAACCCACAATGAAATTCCCATTAGGGTGGCTATAAACAAAAGGACAGTAACAGGTACTGATGAGGATGTGGAGAAATTGGAACTTTCCTACACTGCTGGTGAGAAAAACAGCTTGGCAGTTCCTTAAAAGGTTAAACACAGAGTTACCATTTGATCCAGCAGTAACACTCCTAGATATAAATATACGTATATCTAAAAGAATTGAAAGCATACATCATGCAAAAACTTATACAGAAATGTTCATAGCATATTAATAACCAAAAATGGAAACAACAGAAATATCCAGCAACTGATGAATCGACAAGTAAAATGTGATGTAGCCATATGGTGGAATAATATACAGCAAGAAAAAGGAAAGAAGTCCTGATACGTGTTGCGATATGAATGAACCTTAGAAGCATGCTGGGGGTGGGGGAGCCTGGCACGGAAGATTGCATATTATATAATTTTATTAAATAAAATATCCAGAATGAGCAAATCCACAGAGATAGCAGTAGATTAGTAGTTGACTGGGGACTCACTGCTAACGGACATGGGATTTCTTTTTGAGGTGTTGAAAATGTTCTAAAATAGATGTGGTGGTAGTTGCACAGCTCAGTGAATTTAATTTTTAAAAACCACTGAATTGTACACTTTAAACAGGAATTACGTGGCATGTGAATAATCTCGAAGCTAAAAAGAAGAAGAAAGATGTGATTCTGAACTTCATCAGATTGAAAAAAATCTCTACCAAAAACGCTGTGCCATTCTGTGTTCTAATAGTGGAGTCTATGGTTTTCTTCATTGTTAGTAAACACTAAGTTAGTAACACTAAGGCTGTGTGAAGTTACAGTATAAGGTTGGATATTTAAAAGATACTTTTCAATGAAACTTTTAAAAAGCCATATACATATAATGAATTTGTGAAAGCAAATACTTTTTAAATCAATTTTATCCAAGTATAATTTACATCTATAAAAAGCAAACATTTTCAGTGTTTGATGAGTTTTGATAAACATATATGCCTGGGTAACCACTACCTTAATCCATTTCCATCACCCCAGAAACTTCCATTGTGTTCTTTGGAGTTAACCCCCATCACACCTCTGCCCCAAGGCAAGCATTGATACTACACTGTGCTAGTCTATTACTAAACTATTAGTATAGTTTTTAAATAAATTTTTTCATTTTAAATAAAATTTTAATAAAATTGCACTATTTTTATAAACCAGTTTACGTGAAATTTGTATGTTTAGAACAAAAATACTATTATAAGGAATTTCTCTAAATGAAAAGATGAGTGTGAACTGTATACTAATATGTGAATTTAAAACAGATCTTGTCTCTGAAAGGAGGCAATAAAAGTATTGGTAAAGACAGTTGAATGCAGTCATTAGAAGATCTGGTCTGAGAAACTCTAATATGGTGGTACTTTTATAAAGCTTTTGCTTGGGACCTTAATAAACTACTCAGAAAAGACAAATAAATGAACTCACTAGTTCTAATAATCTTGCTAAAATTCAGTGTCTTACCACTGTTATTTTTTGTGTGGTTACCAAATAGAGATGGCCCTAATGAATACAAAAATAATTGAACTAATTATAGTGCTGGCCTCAGGGAATAAGAAAAATATTTGTGTTACAGTGAGACAGATGCATTGTGCATACTGAAAATGTGATCTTGTTTTATGTCTTAAATGATACAACGCATATTTATTTACCAGTGCGTTATCCTGTCTTTAACTTAGAAAAGATACCTTTTAAGCTTATAAAAAGATACACCTTCCAAGCAGTGTAAAGATGTGAGCACTACTGTAATGACTTTTTCACTGAAATAGATTTTTTTTTTTTTTAAATCATAATAGCTTATGTTGAGTGCCAACTTTGAGCTAGGCACCAAGCTTGGTAATTTACATGCATTATTTCTAAATCCTATGTCTCTTAAGATCTTTAGAGACCTATCATCTCTTTTTTTTTTTTTTTTTTAAGATTTTCTTTAGAAAATGGGGCATCTGGGTGGCTCAGTCTTTGAGCATCTGCCTTTGGCTCAAGTCATGATCACAGGGTCCTGGGATCAAACCCCACATCAGGCTCCCTGCTCAGCAGGGAGTCTGCTTCTCCCTCTTCCACTCCCGCTGCTTATATTCCCTCTCTTGATGTCTCTTTGTCAAATAAGTAAATAAAATCTTTTTTTAAATGTGTATTTTATTTAGAAGGAGCATGTGTGTGCACGCACAAATAAAGGGGAAGGGCAGAGGGAGAGGGAGAGAGAGAATCCCAAGCAGACCCCACTCTGAGGGCAGAGCCTGACACAGAGCTTGGTCCCATGGTCATGACCTGAGCTGGAATCAGGAGTCGGTGAGAGTTGGTCCCTTAACCAGCTGAGCCACCTAGACGCCCCAAGAAATATCATCTTAAAAATGATGAAACTGAGCCTAGAGTTTTAGAGGAAATATTGGTCATACTATGAAAATCAAACTTTGAAGCTTAGAAGAAAATGGAGTTGTATTGTATCTTTATAAGGAAAGGATTTAAAAAGAAGGAATAATCTATGCCCATAAAGTACATGATTGATAAATTCGACTGTATTAAAATTGAAAATGCGTTTTAAAGAACGCAGTAAATAACAATGGCTAGCAAATACTGAATCGCTGCTGTGCACTAGTACAGAACCGTATGTTGTTTCTCAGTACTTGAGTACTTAAGTTTGTACCAAATATATAAAGACTTTCAAGAGAATGACACAGGAATGATGCACACCAACTTTAAGATGGAGAGGAATGGGGAGAAATTTCCCTTTATCTGTAGTGTCAATAGTAAACATATAGTGCTTAAGAGTGCAGCCTCTAGGGGCTCCTGGGTGGCTCAGAGGTTTAAACCCTCTGACTTCAGCTCAGGTCATGATCCCAGGGTCCTAGGATGGAGCCCCGCATCAGGCTCTCTGCTTGGCAGGGAGCCTGCTTCCCACCCCCCACCTACCCCCACCTGCGTCTCTGCCTCCTTGTGATCTCTGTCAAATAAATAAATAAAATCTTAAAAGAAAAAAAAAAGTGCAGCCTCAACCGTGTCATAGTTTGTATAACTAAAAGCAAATTTCTTATTTTCTGTTTCCTCATCTGAAAATGAGAATCTTAATATTACCCAGGGGTGGTGAGAATCAAATGAGTTAATATATTTAAAGCATTTAGAATAGTGCCTGACTATATAGAAAAGGCTCAATAAATACTAACTACTATTACATTTTAGGACAGCAAGAGATTGAAGCAACTGTGGCAAAAGTTAACATCTGTTAAGTCTTTCTTACTATATACTGCTTTGTGTGTTTGCATAATTAAAAATTTTTGTAATTTAAAATCCTGATCCTAATGAGCATTTCATGTCTTCATTGTGACAAAGAAGCCAAGAAAGCAAATGTTGGATAGTATATCTCAGAGGAACATGCTCAAGTTCTCTTTTTAGATAAATTCCAGTATACCTTATCATGTTTACCAGCTTGTTGGCCAACAGCCAGGGCTGCTTACATAAACAAAATGTAGTTCCCCCTAGAAGCAGGCTTGGTGTTCCTGTTACAGAGGGTGGAGTTAAACCAAGAACCTGACCCCCTCTTGTTTATGCCAAAGTAGTGCAGGACACACAGCTGATCAGCAAACACAGGGGCATCATCAGAGGTGCTGTACCAAATAGAGTATAGGGAAGCAGTGGAATTTATCTAAATATTTGTCACTGTAAGCTATTAATGGCCCATAGAGTTAAAGCAACCAGAGAAAACTCAAGTTCCAGAAATCTCCCCATTTACTACTGTGAGAATGGGAAGAGTAGGTAATTTTTTTTTTAATATTTTATTTATTAGAGAGTGAGAGAGAGATCATGAGCAGGGGGGAAGAGTAGAGGGAGAAGCAGACTACCCACTGAGCAGGGAGCCCAGTGTAGACAGGATCCCAGGACTCTGGAGTCATGACCTGAGCTGAAGGCAGATGTTTAACCGATTAAGTCACCCAGGCATCCAGGAGTGGGGAATTTAAAGTGTGTGAGGAATCCCTAAGTGTGCACGTTGAAGTAGAGTTATCAGGGAAAAGAAGAACCAGGTGGATAGCTATTTGGTACTAGAAGGAGAAGAAATCGGTAAGAGATGCTATCTACCTAGCTAGCACTGTTGGTCATCTTGAACATGTAGATTGTAAAATGGTATCTTTGGCCATTTGCCATTAATATTGTTGATGTTTTTGTTAAGGCAGCTAAGAATGGAGCAACAGGTGTGGAATTGGACATTGAGTTTACTTCTGACGGGATTCCTGTCTTAATGCACGATAACACAGTCGACAGGACAACTGATGGCACTGGTCGACTGTGTGATTTGACATTTGAACAAATTAGGAAGCTTAATCCCGCAGCAAATCACAGGTTAAGGTAAGTGGTTCATTGTCACTTAAACATACCTTTCAGCTTCTGTTGGGGATCACAGAAAGACTCTGGCACCTTCTAAAGACACTGGCATCTTCTGCTCCAGAAGAATTGTTTTGCTGTGTTTTGTTTTGAACTATATACAGGTTTCCCAAGTAATGAGCAGGGTGCCAGGAACAACAGAAATATGACATGGATAGTTTTCATCTTTTCCCACTGTGGCCAGTTTGGCCTGGGAATTATTCTCAAGACAATACACTGTCTAGTCACTAACATTAGTAACATTAGACAATTACTTTGTACTATCATAGAAATTTTATATATGAGATATACGGGTATATGTATATCTCAGAATTAGTCCTATAAGCTATCCCACAAGAAAAGGGTTCTGAGATCAACTAAGATCAAGCAGTATACGGTAGATGTTCCCTTTAGGGATAAATAGTCCACATCAGTCAATTATTACCTTTAATTTAATGTTTCTCAAACATGTATGACTACAGACCACGTATGACGACACCATTCCCACCATAAATGGCTATAAACACATTGGAATGAGTATACTGGGTAATGTACTTTGGAATGTGGTTATGTAAATCCCTCTCTTCTTTGTAATACTGAAAATGTATACTCACTGTTACCCATGTTGTATCAGTTCTCTGGCCAATGATCAATATTCTTTGAGTATTAAGTATTCAACCTAGTGATTATGTTATAGTCTTCCCTGAAAGATATTCAGACTGTAGTTTCCTAGGATCTGAAAAGCCACTGAAGGAAGTTATAATCTAGAAAGAGTAATGGTAACACTTGAAAGTTCAGAGTGCAGGCTGCTGGAATTGCTCTTTGCAGTCATCAGATACTTCATTGTTCTGCCATCTGCAAGAGAAAGGCTGGTTTTAATATTACAGTGATAATGAGGCTAAGAGGTCAGCTTCAACGTCAAAAATTAAAGCAAAAAATACTCAGGGTCATCATCACCCATAAAATACTTTAAGAGGGCATGGTATTGCTTTGTTTTAGTTTTTAAAGATTTTATTTATTTGACAGAGAGAGACAGAGTGAGAGAGGGAACTCAAGCAGGAAAAGTGGGAAAGGCCAGCTTCCTGCTGAGCAGGGAGCCCAGTGCAGGGCTGGGTCCCAGGACCCTGCGCCAAAGGCAGATGCTTAATGACCGAGCCACCCAGGTACCTCAAAAAGGCATTATATTATGACTAGATCATGCAGGCAGAAAATCAATAACGAAATTACCTTTGAACAACACATTAGATCAGATGAATCTTACACTCCAGTGTTTTAGAGAAAGGAGTATATAAAAAATTTTAAACCCATAAAGCTCTAGACAGAGAAGGAAATCAAATGAGAAATCTCCATTGGGTAACTGTTACCCATTACTATGTTATACTACATTAGTCTACATAGGTTTTTCATTTGTTTTTTGCTACTTCTAATCTGTATTGAAAAATAGATATGAAGAACTAATTAAACACCTCTCTCACGTCAAAAAAGAAAAAATGCAATATTGGTGTCAGTATACCATCTTAAGTCTTTAGCATAGCCAGTCTTTGTCCTCCAGTTGGAACTCATTGCATTTTCTCTGTTTGAATATCAGGTGAAGTCATTGGCTTGTGTTTATGGACCATGTTTTAGGAAAAATAGGTATTTTCTCTAGAATTATCCTCAACGTGGTAAGATGCTCATCCTGAGTTGGGGGGAGGGGGTGGCATGGAAACTAAGACTGGCCAAGGGAATAGCAAAGTCATGTCTCATCTCTCACTCCCAAGGAGTAGGCTTTGAATAGAATGGCTGGCGAATTGCCTGTACTATTTAAATTATCTTTTTTTTTAAATCAAGATACTACACTTGAAATTATTTTGTTGAATAAGCATAAGTTAAATCATATAGAATAAAATTTCATTATGTGAGAAAATCTGATTTCTTATATATCTAAGGCACATGACTTTTTCCTTTTCTTTATCAGAAAATTATGTGTAGACATTTATTTCAAACAGTCGCACTTAAATGCACAAAAATCCAGTGAACAAATTTATGTATTTCTAGGAATTTCTCCTGCATCAGGTTCTGTTAGGGCAATTACGGTCTTAAATTTCAGTCTCAAGTACTCCAGAAGAGGCATTATACTCTGGCCTTTAGTGAGTAGAGGTCCTATTATATTCTAAATCTACTGATTTCCTAAAAATTAGGTAAGTTTTGTTGTTGTTGCTGTTCTTTGGTCAAGGATATCTGTCGTCTGTTTCGAGGACATAAAGTAAATTATCCCTAGACTCCAGTATGGTTAAAGAAAGGAAGTTAGGGAAAACACTTTTTCCTGTTGGTTGGAAGACATTTGTCAAACATCTGTTTCACTAAACTTTTATCTTTTTCTTTTTCCTGCAATATACTATTCCTTTCCCCTCTCTTATAGGAATGATTTCCCTGATGAAAAGATCCCTACCCTGAGAGAAGCCGTTGCAGAGTGCCTAAACCATAACCTCACAATCTTCTTTGATGTCAAGGGCCATGCAAATATGGTACAGTTTATACCACAGACTTCACTTTCTTTTTTTTTTTTTTTTTTAAGATTTTATTTATTTATTTGACATTCAGAGATCGTAAGTAGGCAGAGAGGCAGGCAGAGAGAGAGAGAGAGGAGGAAGCAGGCTCCCTGTGGAGCAGAGAGCCCGATGTGGAGCTCGATCCCAGGACCCTGGGATCATGACCTGAGCCAAAGGCAGAGGCTTTAACCTGATGAGCCACCCAGGTGCCCCCAGACTTCACTTTCTTGAAAAGACATCTTATTTAATTGAGAGTCATTTCGAAAATCAACCATAGATTTTGCTACTTATCCTTCTTAAATTATTTTTATTGCTTATTAGAAGTTTACCATGCAAAAATCCGTATCTTTAAGCAAATAGCAAATTATGGAACTCTTAACCTTTGATGGAACCTTTGAACAACTCCTGATATTCTACAGCTAATACAAAATTGATTTGGGTTTTTCTTACTTACATAAATAGCATTTACAAAAGACAGTAAATAAACCATAAAGAGGTACTTTGACTAACCTCAGGAAGAATTCAGGAGTTAGATGTACGACCAGTTGCGTCCGGCTGATAAGTTAATGGTTTTAGATGGACAACTGTGGACTGAATTTAAAGAGAACTCTTTGGAGTCCCAACAGATTGTGATAGCTAATAGGACATTTATCTTTTATGTACAGTTATCCTTCCTATATGATTTCTATCCCTTATGTATAGTTTTGTTATTCTATGATTTGAGTAGTTAAACTTTTATGGTAAAATCACTGTAATTTTTTCAAATACATAAGACATTCCTAAAGAAAATTTTGCTTAAATTTTAGAACATACACTTTTATTCATAAAAACGTATCACTGCAGTGGAAATCAATGGGCAAATATGGTTTAGATTACATTTGTTCACTTATAACTAGCTTTTCAAGTACAAATACTTTTTATCTTCATTTGGACAACTTATATTTTCCCCCTTGCAAGGTATAATCAATCAGTAGTGGCCATCTACTGGTGGGGAATTCTGATCTCAATTTTTTTTTTATTCATCCCAGGATATAGTTGAAACTAGTTGTTAAAACCTGAAATAAAAGCCTAAGTATATATTCTAGCTTTAGCACAGGAAACTCTCATTTTTGAAGAAAGGAGAATGGTGCTCTGGCTCATTAATTATTCTGGTACATTGTGTTTCTTTTTTTTTTTTTAAGATTTTATTTATTTATTTAAAAGAGAGGGAACACAACCAGGAGGAGCAAGAGAGGGAGATGCAGGCTTCCTGCCGAGCAGGGAACCCAATGTAGGACTTGATCCCAGAACCCTAAGATCATGACCTGAGCCAAGGCAGAAGCTTAACAACTGAGCCACTCAGGCGCCCTCACTGTAGTATTCTGATATACAGTTCTATACATTTAGGTTTTCCAGTTAGTTTGCACCAGAATCACCATGAATACCTATTAAAAATATGAATCCCTGGACCATATCATGTAGAGAAGAAATTCTAAAAATATCTAGGGTTGTTGGTCAAAGGTCCTACATTTCACCCACAGTGTACTTCATGCTTATTGTCTTAGAATAAAGGGGGAAAAAGAAGAAAGACTATTTGAGCTTTCTGGTTGGGTGCTCACAGGTGGTGTGGGCCACATTAGAACATAGTGATCTGATTCACCACAATGGTTAGTGTAAAGGACAAAGTGATGCAAATTGGAGTTCGTAGAGCACAGGAGCCAAGGTCATGGGCTTTGGAGTCCCAACAGATTGTGATTAAATGCTGTCACTTGCTACAGTGTAACCTTAACCTTGATGTGCTTCCATTTCCTCACGGGGCAGCCGTTGGGGGTGGTGGGGATGGGAGTAATTTTAAAAATCACCACAGGCGTTGTTATAAGATTTAAATAAATTACGTGGGTGAGGAGTCAGGTACAAGGCATATGTTATTTCAGACAGCAAGGATACAACTTTGGCTCTGCACATACTCTCACATTAGTGAAGGGGGAACAGGACATGAGTAATTTCTATATTTTTTCTTTTTTGGAATGCATTTTGTTGCTTACATTTGATTTTAAGTATGTGTGACTTTTCCAAAATTTAGTGATATTTCAAGAATTGTGATATAGTGACATAACATCCCACCTAATGCCTACTACCTACCTCTGTTGTTAGCTGCTATTGATTTTCTTTTTTTTTTTTTTTAATAAAGATCTTATTTATTTATTTGACAGAGAGAGAGAGAGAGAGAGAGAGATCACAAGTAGGCAGAGCAGCAGGCAGGGGTGGGGGAAGCAGGCTCCCTGCTGGAGCCAGATGCAGGTCTTGATCCCAGGACCCTAAGATCATAACCTGAGCCGAAGGCAGAGGCTTAACCCACTGCCACTCAGGTGGCCACTGAGCCACCTAGGTGCCCCAACTGCTATTGATTTTTAACGGCCAAATCTGTTAATTCACTAGATGTTACAGAATGTCAGTATTTAGCTCAGTAATTTCTTCTTCATTCATTTAACTGGACTACTACAAAAAGAAACTTCTGTTCACCTTGAAGCTCTTCCCAGTTCCTCCCTTATCCCATTGTTTCTTCCTCTGTGTTGGTGATGAATGCCAAGAACATCTGCGCTTAGTAGTTCCCAGGCTGGTTGGCTCATGCTTCTGCCAGGAAAGGCAGAGGGTGATAGGGTTTTGAGTATAAAAGGACTTTTCCTAGTGGCTAAACTGGGTTATAAGAAAAAGGTTTAAAATTTTGCTTCCAGCCTCCACTGGCCTGCTGCCTGCCATACTTTCCAAAAAAGTCTGACAAAAGGATAAAGCTTACAAAACAGTAAAGCAACAGGACTTCTCCTCCTTACCCCCCGTCTACTGTAGATGTGAATTTAAGAAGGATCCCAATGGATAATGGAATCTACCAGCACTCCTGTCCGTGTCCACATATATTAGTAAACTTCTGATTTATTCAGTAGGGTTGTACTTAGTATGTAATAGTTATTGGCTGGGACTATTACATTTAAATACATGAATCTCTATGCTTTACAGGCTACTGATGCTCTAAAGAAAATTTATAAGGAGTTTCCTCAACTATACAATAATAGTATCGTCTGCTCTTTCTTGCCAGAAGTTATCTATAAGGTAAAATTCAGGATTTGTGTTGTACATAATACTGTGTTAGTTGATGGTGATAACAGAAATGGGCCAAGTAACCATAAGATAGACTGTTAAATGGAACTGAATTTCAGTTAAGAAATTCCTCTTTTGAAGTAAGTCAAGCAGAGAAAGACAATTATCATATGGTTTCACTCATATGTGGAACATAAGCAGTAGCACGGAGGACCATAGGGGGAGGGAGGGAAATCTGAAGGGGGAGAAATCAGAGAGGGAGACCATCCAAAAGAGACCGTGGACCCTGGAAAATAAACAGAGTTTCAGAGGGGAGGGCCCGGGGGGAGGGGTAACAGGGTGATGGGTGCTAAGGAGGGCAGGTGTTGTGATGAGCACTGGGTGTTGTACAGAACTAATGAGTTGTTGGACACTACATCAGAAACTAATGATGTACTGTACAGTGGCTAACTGAACATAATAATAATAGAAAGAGAAATTCCTCTTTTAGCAAGAGAAATTCAGAAAGGAGAATGAACTCCTACCCCATTTTAAAATACCATGATTCCTCTTTAAGCTCCTTTTATATTGTTTACAGGCTCATTCAGATTACTTTAGTAAACATTCTCAGAACAAAGAATTATGTAGCTCTTTATCTCATTACGTAACATAAGTAACCTTTTAAAAAAAAATAACTCTTGCTGATGGAGAATTTAAAATATGCACAAAAGTTGACGGTAGTAAAATGAGCCCCCGTTTAACTGATCTAGCTTGTTTCATCCATACCCCATTCATCTTCCCCAGTGTTCTTTGGAAGTAAATTCCAGACATCATTTCATCCATAAAAATTGCATTAAGTATCTTTGAAAAGTGATTCCCTTTTTTTTTTAACTACAGCCACAACACAGTCATTATCCCATCTAAAACCATTACTGACTCCTTAAGATTATGAAATTTATCTAGTCCGCATATAAATTTTTATTTGTCTCAGAAATGTAAGTGGGTTTTTTTTAATAATGTCAGTTTGAATCAGGACCCAGATAAAGACTACATACTACAATTTAAAATCTTAGAACCTGTAAGTTTCTAAGTTCTTTTTCCTCACCTTGTGATGTATTTATTGAAGAAACCAGGTTGTTTTGTAGAGTTGACCCAAGTCCAAATTTTGCTTCCTCTATCATGATACAGTTGAACACATTCTTCTCCTGTATATATTTCCTATAAATTGGTAGTGAGAGCAAAAGACTTGATTAGTGGAGGTTCAGTTATTCTTGGCAAGATAATCTCATAGGTGAGGGTATTTTTTCATCAGGAGGCAGGTAACATCTGATTAACTCTTCTGTTGTGTTGTTTGTAGGCTGCTATTGATGTCAGTGGCCAGCTCTCAATTTGCTAGGGGTTGCAAAATCTTAATATTTTAATGCTATCATTTCTTCATGTATTAGAATACTTCTGTAAAAAGAAACTCAGTGGTGCCTGGCTAGTTGTGAGTTCAACCCCACACTGGGTGTGGAGCCTACTTAAAACTGAAGAAAGAAACCGTCATTCATTTTAGTTATGCATTTGGAAATAAAGGCTAATCGTGTCCTTTACTTACCAGTTTCCGAGATAATCTGTTGGTTCTGTAGCATTTTTCAACAGTGACCAACAGAATATGCGTTGAAAATTTTACAGTAAGGGTGGAACCTGTCCACATATAAACGGTCATTGAGATGAACAGGGTCATGGGGCTTTCAGACATTTGGATCCGTGTTTCCCAATCTTACTTGACCACAAAGGCCTTCAAAACGTTTGCTACATTGTCCAGAGGAGCACAGAGTGAAACATCCACATCTTCCTATTTCTCGTTGACCTTCCACAACCCCTACCCCTACTTCTCGTCTATCTCTGCTGTCCTCACTTCCTTCTTACCCCACTCCCTTACCCCCAGGCCCCGCCCAAGCCTTTCTCAGCCATTTTTCTCTGGAAAGGATCAAAAGCTAACCAGCCCATCTGGAAATGATCATGGTTCCACCCTCACTGAGTTCTAATTACTTATTTCTAGCCAAAGTTTAAATTGATAACCCATTGAGAGTTTGTTCCTGCGGCATGAAGATTTCACTGTGAGATTATAGTTTACTCATTTTAAAGGTAAGGATTTCATGAAGGAAATGTTCTTATTTATATTGTATGTTAAATGCTTTACATCCATTACATTATTTACTTAAAGGATTTAGGTCTATTTAGTAGACATGGGGGCCAGGGTGCCATTATGGCCAACTTCGGCAGAATGAGTAACATTGGCTAAATCTAAAGAAAAATGAGAGGTATTAGACTTAAGATACGATATGTATTTAATTTCCATAATTCCTTTTCAGATGAGACAAACAGATCAGAATGTAGTAACGGCTTTAACTCATAGACCTTGGAGCCTTAGCCATACAGGAGATGGGAAACCACGCTATGATGCTCTCTGGAAACAGTCCATGTTTGCGGTAATGGACATTTTGCTCGACTGGAGCATGCACAATATCCTGTGGTACCTGTGTGGAATTTCAGCTTTCCTCATACAAAAGGATTTTGTATCCCCGTAAGTTGGAAGGGTTTTTTGGTTTTGTGTTTTTTTTTTTTAGTCTTCTCCTGATACATTTCCTGAAATGCTCTTCTTGGAAAGGAAGGATTAACAGTGGACAGCCTGGACTGGATTTCCCCCACAAAGCCCACCGGGCCTTTATTAAGGTGGAATGCCTAACTTAGCTTCTTAGGTGGGAAGAGTTCAGGCATATGTCCCTATTTCCAAAATAAGTTGACCAAATATTCTTAGCGCACTTTAAAGAAAAAATAAACCTAAAAAGGGAAAGAAAAAAGAAACCTGCTAAACTGTGACAGAAGAGAGATTACATATCCTTGTGATTGGCTCCCTTTGAAAACCAACATAGAATCCAGGGCAGAGCCACAGTGAAGCCAGCCTGTGAGTGCCTGCCTGATCCCTCCCACCCTTCTTCCTGCTCTGCTCTGCACTGTAGACTTTGCTCCATTGCTTCCAAGAAAGCTCCATTCCTCCCCTGCTAGCCGACTCTGACCTTTATCGTGGCAGTTTTATGGCCATGTATTTTAGCTGATTAGAGTTGTTAGTTTCATATTATTTCAGGCATGCGTGCATTCAAGTCAGTCAGTATTTGGTATATGCCCACAATATTGCAAAGCATTGTATTAAGAAGCTGAAGATGCTATGGTAAGGAAAACCATGGTCTACCCTCATGAAATTTATAGTCAAGTAGAAGGGACAGTTGCTGATCAGAAATCCAATTTAAATATAAAATTACAACTAAGGGAAATGCTGTGTAGAGAGAACAGCGTACATATTCTGTGTAATTTCACCTAATCGGGGAGTTAGGGAAAACACCCCCAAGGAGGTGACAACTAAGCTAAGATCAGAAGTGTGAGTAGGAATAGGGTGCGAGGGTGGAGAGCCAAGTCAGAGGCGAAACACATACAGAAGTGTTAAGGCAGGGGGGCGTCTCGTCTTTCAACAAAATCTTAAAGATTTTGTTTATTTATTGGACAGACAGAGATCACAAGTAGGCAGAGAGGCAGGTAGAGAGAGAGAGGGAAGCAGGCTTCCCGCTGAGCAGAGAGCCCGATGCAGGACTCCATCTGAGGACCCCGGGATCATGACTTGATCCGAAGGCAGAGGCTTTAACCCACTGAGCCACCCAGACGCCCCAATAAATAAAATCTTTTTTTAAAAAAAAGTGTTAAGGCAGGAAGGAACCTAGTTCTTTCAAGGAATTGAAAGAAAATCCATGGTCTGTCACAGAGAAAGGAAAGGGGAAGTACATTGTCAGATGAGGCCAGGTACGGCCTCTGATAAAACTGTGTCTGTGTGTCTGGTGGAGGGCGTCTTTAGCAAGTCACTGAAGTGTTGTAAATTGGAACAGTGTGGAGGAGGTTCTGGTACTGGGTTTTGGAACACTCCCTCTGATTGCACACAGAGGCCCAGTTAAGAGGCTCTTTGGGGGCATTATTAGTACTCAGTGAATACCATACTTAGTGACCATTATAGATTTCTGGAACAGCTGGTCCTTATTCTAACAGGATGGGTTTTTCCTCTTTCTCCAGGGACTACTTGAAGAAGTGGTCAGCCAAAGGCATTCAGGTTGTTGCTTGGACTGTTAATACCTTTGATGAAAAAAGTTACTACGAATCCCATCTTGGTTCCAGCTATATCACTGACAGCATGTTGGAAGACTGTGCATCTCAGTTCTAGAATTTTCCCCTAGGGAGGAAACGTGGGGACAGAAACTGCCTGCTGGCCTCATGCAGGGATATCAAAATACCCTTTGTGCTAGCCCCAGCCCTAGGGGATCAGGTGGTTCACACAAGCAATAGTCGGTATTTGCATTTTTACCTGAACCAGAGCAAAACCTGGTTTTGCTTTCCTTGCTCCATGGAATGCCTAACTTCAACACTATTGCTCTTGAATATCTGGGTCTGCAAAAAGACACAACAGCTCCTGCCCCAGCCTTGCTGAGGCATACACCGAGACCCAGAGAGGATACGCACAGATTGAGTTGTGCAATTTGGGGGTGCAGATGCAAATGCATGGGAAATGCATGATCACACAAAGTTGACATTTTAAAACTTGACACACTTATGTAATTTACTTATTTAAAATATTTGTATTCGGCTACATTATCAATGTACTATAGACATCAAACTTGTGACCATACTAATAAAATCATTAAAAGGAGCACTAAGGGAAAACTGTGTACCAAGCATCATGTCCTGAGACCTAAGGAATTTAGGGAGGCTGCTCCCTGCAATCCAGGGACCAGTGGCAACAGCCCCCTGTGAGCCAAAGGAAATGGTAGCTAAGTCTTGATACCAGTGCAAGGGATTCTTTATGGTATCCTGAAGTAACTACAAACCACTAGGGGGCAGGGTTTTGCTCGTTGGGGCAACTCCAGGGCAGATGACGGTGGAACCCTTAAGGAACATCCAAGAACACCTAGGCTTATCCTCCTTTTACAAATAAGAAAACCAAAACCTGTGGAAGGAAAAGGTCTTCAGAAATGACACACCTGGTGACACAGCACAGCCTGACCTCATAAAACTGAAATCTGCTGTTTGCCAGGAACTTCAGTGTTTTAACATGCATCATCCCAAATCCCAGAAAACCATACAGAGGTATTATTCCCTTTTTATGAATGAGGAAACCAAGGCATTGAAAACTTAAAGTCACTTACCCAAGGTCTCAGAGTCCTTGGTGCAAAGGAGATTCCAATCCAAGCCAATCCAACCTCAGGGCCCTTGCTCTTAACCATTTGCCCTGTCTGCCTTTATAATGTAGAGCCCTTAATTCCGAGCTCTGTGCTCTTTTCCACAGAAGCTTCCAGGGGTCTTACTGTGAACTGAAGTAGCAATATCTAAAATGAAACGGAGTTGGCGCATCTGGGTGGCTCAGTTGATTAAGCATCTGACTTAATTTCAGCCCAGGTTATAATCTCAGGGCGGAGAGATGGAGACCCACATCAGGCTCCGTAGCCTGCTTAAGATTCTCTCTCGCCCTCTGCCCCAACTGCTCGCACATGCATTCTCTCTCTTAAAAAAAAAAAAAAAAAGAAAGAAAGAAAATGGAATTTGAGTCTTCAGAAAGTTGCGAAGCCATCTGTCTCCTGTAGCTGACCCTGCTCCCACCTTTCGGCCACATCTACACCCTGGCCCACAGGCCCTCCTCAACTTGGGCATGACTTCCCTCCTAAGCCCCAGTGGGTCACCAGCCTCCCACTCGAAGCCACCGGACCACCAGTCCACATGGCTTGATGGTAGACATGCAGGTTGAGTTTCGCTACAGTTGGCATTGGCAAGGGCATGATGGATGGGGCTTGGGACATTTGCCATCAACATTTACAAAGAAGTTTTCTTGAATCCGAAAATTAACAACAGGACAAAGATTTATTCAATCAACAGAACAAATACCTAAGCTGTGCATACTTCCATACCACACCACGACTAGAACAACAAGAGGAGGAGGGGAGCCCAAAGACCAAACGCTTCTGAAGACTGAACCCCACATTGGCAAGTGCACTGCACAGCAGACAAGGGATTCTTTCCAGGGCAGTATAGAGTTAACACCCCTTCTGTTGTGGGAAGACCTCCTGAGAGCCAGGAGTTCTGTTACTTGACCTTTGTCCCAAATCCATTTTGCCCTTGACCCAGACCCAGTGAAGGATTGAGTTCCAGTGCTAAGATGTTGGGTCCTTGAAGAATGGAGAATTTGGGTGAAGAAAGAAGGTGTTAGTACTACTATTAGGCACTTGGAAGGATTAATATAGGGATTAAAAATGGGATTTGAGATCAGGGAAAACTAAATCCGATTTTATGGTCAGCAATTTAATTGCTTGGACAAGTTCCTTATTTGATCTGTAAAATAGGGGCACTATTTTTTTTTTAAGAGTTTTCTTTATTTTTGAGAGACAGCACAAGTGAGGGGAGGAGCAGAGGGAAAAGCAGACTCCCTGCTGACTCGGGGCTCAATCCAGGAACCTGGGATTGTGACCTGAGCCAAAGGCAGATGCTTAAATTGAGCCACCCAGGCACCCAAAATAGGGGCAGTATTGGTACTGCCCTAGGGGCGGCTGATTAAATAACAAAGTGCATGTAAAAGGCATGTAAAATGTTACTAACATTTATGGACTCCCTGACATACTAGACACTTTCAAATGCTTTCCGCGTGTTTGCAACAACACTGTGAGGTTACTACCATCACAATCCCACTCTGTTTTTTAAAAAGACTTATTTGAGAGAGTGTGTGGGGGAGGGGAGCATTGCACAGAGGGAGAGAGAGAATCTCCAGCCTTCTCTCTGCTGAGCACAGAGCCCGACACAGTGCTCAGTCTCACCACCCTACTACAATCATGACTTGAGCCGAAACCAAGAGTCCAATGCTTAACAGACTGCACCACCCAGGCGCCCCACAATCCCACTTTATAGTGAAGGACACCAAAGCACAGGGAAGTTAAGTAACTTGCCTAAAGTCACACACCAGTAACAGCATAAGGATTTGGTCCAGGTGATGTAATTCCAGAGTTCATACCCTAAACCCCTGCCTATCCTTGTATCCAGCGCGTAGCAAGGACTCACTAAAGAGAAAAACTTGATCATTCCTAACACCTATTATGGTGCCTGTTATATGGTAGATGCTCAATAAATGTTTGTTGAAGGACTGAATTATGGGATAGCCAACTGGAAACTTATCAAGGAAACTAGAGGTACAGACCTAGTTCAAGTGGGAGTTACAGATAAATGATTCAGTATTCAGCAGCATCAAGGGGTCATCCCAAGAAACTCAATACAGATAAAAATTGTCCCCTCTGCCATGCGACCTTGACCTGAGCGGGAGGCAGATGCTGAACCAACCAAGCCACCCCGGCATCTCAAAGAAGACAGTCTTTTTTTTTTTTTTTTTTAAGATTTTATTTATTTGGCAGAGAGGGACACTGCGAGAGAGGGAACACAAGCAGGGGGAGTGGGAGGAGAAGCAGGCTTGCCATAGAGCAGGGAGCCCGATGTGGGGCTCGATCCCAGAACCCTGGGATCAGGACCTGAGCCAAAGGCAGATGCTTAATGACTGAGCCATCTAGGTGCCCCAAGAAGACAGGACAGAGTCTTAAGCAGACTCTGAGCTGAGCACAGAACCCAGCACAGAGCTCAATCTCACGACCTCCAGATCATGACCTGAGCTAAAACCAAGAGGTGAACACCCAACCAACAGAGCCACCCAGGCGCCCCTCCCTAATACAATATTCTAAGCTCCCTATTTGCATGTTCAGGTGGCTTTTCTGGTCAGGCATTTTGGGAAGAAGTACAGCACTCCCCCCTCATCCCTGGGCCGATGCCTTAGTCCTGGATGGTACCAAACCTTATACATACTATGAGTTTTCCCATCACACACACCTATGGTAAAGCTTACCTTAGAAATCAGACCTAGTAAGACAATAACAGTAACAATATACTATAAAACAAGTTAAGTGAATGTAATCTCTCTCCAAACATTGTCCCGTACTCACCCTTCTTCTCATGATTGAAGGAGATAAAATGCCTGTGTGAAGAGATGAAGCGAGATGAGGGGCGTAGGCTCTGTGACATAGCCTTAGGCTACTACTGACCTCCTGACAACTGGGCAGAAGGAGAACCCATCTGCTTCCTGGCTGCAGACCAGGGGTCTGTGGAGGCCGAGAAAAATCAAGGCCATCCCACCTCAGGTTTAGCCTTAGCATAGGTACAGCCATCTTAGCTCCGGCAGCCATCTCAGACCCCTGTGCCCAAGGGCTGAAATTTCCCCCACCCTGCTTTAGTAAGCCCCACCCTGCTTTAGTAACAGGAACCCATAAATACCCCTGCCTTAACTAAGCTTGGGGTCCAAGTCCCTACTCCGCTGTGTGGGGTATACTTGGGCCCAAGCTCAAGCTTGTCAAGTAAACCCTCATGTGATTGCATCGGTGTTGGCTCCTTGGTGCTCTCTCCTACGCGAAAACAGGATCATGGAAACTTGAAAAAGCGAAACCATGCATAAGGTATTCTAGATCCTGGTTCACTAGTTCTCAGCCCTGGTTTTCCACAGAAACCATTTGGGGACCTTTAAAGTACAGGCACCTGATTTGGTTGGTCTAGACTGGGACCTGGGCCTGACTGTTGGTGGTCAGCGGCTCCGGTGATTCTGACTGCAGCCGGCGCTGAGGACCCTGATGCCTAACGGGGCCCTGAGAGGACTGGGAGCGTTGACCCCTGTTAGAAAGCTGAACTGTATTGACCCAAAATTCATATGCTGGAAATCTGAACCCAATACCTCAAAATATAATCATATCTGGATATATGGCCTTTAATTACGTGCCTAAGTTATATTAAGGCTATTAGGGTGGGACCTAATCCAATCTGCCCATTGACCTTATAAGGAGAGGAAATTTGAACACATAAAAGGTACATGCAAAAAAAAAAAAAAAAGGCAAAAAGTAAAAGAAATACATGCAGAGGACACAGCGAGGTAGTCACCTGTAAGCCCAAGAGGCATCAGAAGGAAACGAAAACTGTGGACACTGACAGGACCATGACCTTGTACATCTCCACCTCCAGGAATGTGGAAAAATAAATTTTTTTAAGCCAGCCCTTCTGTGGGATTTGGTTACGGCAGCCCTAGCAAGCCAATATAGTCCCTATCTCAAGCTTAAGGTTGTTCTTTTTTTTTTATTATTTTTAAAAAATTTTATTTATTTGACAGACAGAGATCACAAGCAGGCAGGCAGAGAGAGAGGGAAGCAGGCTCCCCCTGAGCAGAGAGCCTGATGCAGGGCTCAATCCCAGGACCCTGGGATCATGACCCAAGCCAAAGGCAGAGGCTTTAAACCACTGAGCCACCGAGGTGCTCCCTTTTTAAAAAAATTTTTTTAAATATTTTATTCATTTATTTGAGAGAGAAAGCATGAGAGGAAGGAAGAGCACAGAGGGAGAGGGAGAGGCAGTCCCTGCTGAGCAGGGAGCCCAACATGGTGCTCAATCCCAGAACCCTGGGATCCGGACCTGAGCTGAAGGCAAACACTTAACCAACTGAACCACCCAGGTACCCCTCGAGTCCAAGTTTTAAAAGTATCCTTGCATCCAAATGTTTGTGATACCTACAGACTAGATCTTTCTTCTTCCCTGATACTTCCTGGAGAAGTAGGAGTTGACACAAGCCATGGAAGCAAAAAGAGAAGCATTCCAGATATAAGCCCTTAGCATATGGTGAATAAGCAAAAATGCTACTTTCAGAGGAAGTTCATATTTTAGTGGAGAAGCCAAAGAAGCACAAAGCAGCATCAAGATGACACAGAGGGGGAAAAAGTCACTTCAGACATCAAGTCAGTGGGCTGCCTTCACTGACCTCACCAACAAGTTAAGTCTCCTGTAGTCCCCTGGGCTTCTCCTTCACAGCACCTATCACAATCACAATTACTTACTATTTATTAGTTAACTGTCTAAATTAATCTGCTAGGGACGCCTGGGTGGCTCAGTTGGTTGAGCATCTGCCTTCAGCTCAGGTTAAGATCCCAGGGATTCTGTTTCTCTCTTTCCCTCTACCCCCTCCCAACTCACGTTCTCTCTCTCAAGCAAATAAATAATCTTTTTATTTTTTTAAAAAAGATTTTATTTATTTATTTGATAGAGATCACAAGCAGATGGAGAGGCAGGTAGAGAGAGAGAGAGAGAGAGAGAGGGAGATGGAAGCAGGCTCCCTGCTGAGCAGAGAGCCCGATGCGGGACTCGATCCCAGGACCCTGAGATCATGACCTGAGCCGAAGGCAGCAGCTTTACCCACTGAGCCACCCAGGCGCCCTAAATAATCTTTTTAAAAAATGAAATAAATTAATCTGCTAGGCAATAAGCACAGGAGGGCACCAATAGTGTCTTGAGTTGTTCACCACCTTGTTCACAACTACTTGGCATGTATTTGTTAAATGAATGAATAAACACAGCGTGCAACCACTAGCAAGCACAAAACCCCAAAAATTAACCAGCTGATGAAAGGAGTTAACGAATAAATAAGTGAATGAAATGTGAATCGATGACTGGGCATTGACTAGATGCTTGTGTTTCAAACGCATGTTAAATGTTTTCAAAATTCAGTTCCAGTTACATTTCATGGTGGTGATTACTCAAGAAGGGACTTCCCACCTGAATAATTTGGTGATTTCTGCTGGATGCTTCAGTTCTAAGTACAGTCACACGCCTTGTGAATCATTTAGCAAATCTGCAAAAGAAACTATATGTTGGGGCACCTGGCTGGCTTAGTCGGAAGAATGTGCCACTCTTGATTTCAGGGTCGTGAGTTCAAGCCCCATGCTGGGTGTAGAGATTACTTCAATAAATAAAAATTTATTATTTATTACTTAAATAAATAAAAATATTAAAAAGAATGCTATGTATACATATGTGTGTATATACACACACACGTACATATATATCCATTCCACACACACATATACATACATATGTTTCACATCACCACTGGTTTCATGTTTGATTCAACATAAGACTTTGATGCTGACTCATGTGTCAACCTCACAGGGGTAGAATCCCCATCCACACCCACGCCAGCTCCAAAGACTCATACTTGATATTCAATAAAGGTTTTAGATAAGATCTCTTGTTGTATTTCACCTTTGGGTAACATGGGGTGGGATATTTGTAGTTCAAGGTCATGAACAAATGTAGGTTCCCAAATTTAGAGGCCTCACATCCCTGAATAAGGATCCCATTTTTATTCAGGCCGGACTATTTGTCTGAGCACTGGTTTCCAAACCTTTGCCGGGGCCAGGAGGAGAGATTTCTAAGGACCAATAATCCATGTGCACATCTCTTAAAGACTGAATACATAATTCCCAGGTTCTCTCTTCCAGGTCTTTATGAACCAGTCTAAATGTTACAACAGTCTTTATTTTCAAAGCCCAAATATTTTATCTTGGAAAATCAGCAATCCAGGTATATATATTAAAAAAAAAAACCCAGCAGGGAATGACCAAATTTGCATCAGTATATACAATGTGGCGAGTTTCCCGTCATGGCTAATGGCTTGAATTCCCCTCCTGAAGCTCAGAAAGGCCCGGGTGTCATGGAAGAAGTAGTTCCATCTTTGTCTTTTCATTTGATGGGTGTCTGACTGCTGCAACAAACATCACGCCTCTAGATTCTCTTCTTGAACTGATCGCCTTAATCGCAGGTCTATGGACAGAGAAAAGAGGAATGAGCACCGATGCACCACTGCCTCGTGTCTCCAAGGGAAAGACCAAATTCAAGATCCTCCTGCCTTCTTCTGTTAAGTTTCTGCAATTCTCCCCTTGAACTCCCACCGTTAGGTGACATCAGTAAATGCTATCCCAAAAAAGATGAATGGGTTTGTTTGTTTCCTCCCTAAAATTCATTCTCCTCTGGCCTCAACTCCTGACTTCCTTTGGGAAGTCAACCCTTCCCCATTCTCAGTCCCTAGGGTCTGTTTGGTTGTACCACCTCTACCTACAGATGTCTGATCTGGCCAATGAATCACCACATTTTCATGGCCACAGCAATTGGCTCATTGATGCACACATCACCCGGTCAGATCCAGTGAAATACATTGAGAATTCTGGGTCTCTCCTTCTTTCCCACTAGACTTGAATCTGAGAAGGTATAAGAGGCTGATAAATTGTGAGCAAGGGCCTGTTCGAGAAAAGAGCTAACATGGTAAAAAAAACGGTATAGAAAGGAACCAGGTTCTGGTGACATATGCTGAGTCTCAGCTTCTGGCCATGCTTCAGGCAAGAATTATTCTTGGATTTTTGCTAAAGCCAGTTTGGGTCAGTTCTTTTCATTGAAAGGCTGATGCAGGAACAGCTCTGACCCGCTCTCATTTGGTTGGGTCTCCTTCAGGGCCAGTCTGGTTACTCACCACAAGCAGCATCTTGTTCCCTGACATGCAAAGGGTCCAGTTGCTGAAAGGGAATAAAACAGGTGGCCTCATCACTGGAAGAGAATGCAGACTCGGGTCCTGTTGCATAGCTGATGGGATCCGTAAGCCCCCTCCATTTCAAAATTAAGATGTGGCAGATGGAAACCAGGGCTCAGTCACAGACAAAGAAAACATGTTTTGTTTGGTCTTTTAAGGGAAAGTGATTCCATTAATTTATTCATTCATCTCTTAGATATTTACTGAGCATCTACAATATGCCAGGTAATATATCAGGGTCTGGGGCTCTAAGGATACAGACAGCATCTCTGCCTGCATAGGATTTAGAGTCAGGCCTCTAGATGCTGTATCTACATCATGCAAATGGTATTAATTTGCACAGATAGTAAATGGCATGGCAGTCTCTTCCGACAAGATCCTAGCTTCCAAAACCCAGTGGCATTTGAAATTAAACTGGATTTACCGTTTATCCATATCTTCTGGGACACCAAGGAAGCAAACAAGGGTTTTGGACTTAGAGCAGGATTTCAAATACCTCTTATACCCTCTTGGTAAGCATAAAATTGGTAAAATCTTCTTAAGAGTATGATATGGTAAAATCTATTAACATTATCATGGGCATGCCCTATGGCAAAAATACTCACATAAAAATAGTTTAAAATGTTTCATTACACACTGTTTTTAGTATTAGAAACAAAAAACCTGGAAACAACCCAAATGTCCAAATATATACCAACTGAAACAATGTCAGAAATTTAGTATTAAGTGATGAGGGATGGAGTTATGATACTAGGTGTATAGTATAGCCCCACTTTTCTAATAAATTAATAAATTTGTATATGCAGATGCATATATATGTATATTTAGAGATGCCTAGGGAAGAAGATCCAGAAGAGTATACACTGAACCATTATCACCGTGGGATGAGATTTCAAGGTACTTTCCCTCTCGGTGGAAATACTTCTGGATGCCTGGATTAGACAAGAGATGCACCCAAGCCCCATGAGGGCCTTTATCATGGTAACCCCAGCACCAAGAACAAGGTTCAGCTTGGAAAGGGTTGAACAGACATTACTTGTTAAATAAAAAAATACAGAAATGTTTAAACATAGAAAGTGAAGTGCCCTTATGCTACCCGCGTTTCCTGACGCACATTTTACAAGGAGGCAAGTCTGTGTCACAAGCGAGGGCCCCCAGGTGAAGTCCCGTCTCACCTCTACATCTCTCCTTTCCGGGATGAACGAGCTGGTGGTTGCTCTCTTCTCCACATCCTGCAGCTTGGTCAACTTTTCTATCAGGAACATTTTATCTTTGCCCTCCTGCCAAGAAGGAAAACAAAAACAAGAACAAAAATAAGGAGAATGGTGTGAGGTTAAGAAGAAAATGATGGGGGCGCCTGGGTGGCTCAGTGGTTAAGCTGCTGCCTTCGGCTCAGGTCATGATCTCAGGGTCCTGGGATCGAGTCCCGCATTGGGCTCTCTGCTCAGCAGGGAGCCTGCTTCCTCCTCTCTCTCTCTCTGCCTGCCTCTCTGCCTACGTGTGATTTCTCTCTGTCAAATAAATAAATAAAATCTTTAAAAAAAAAAAAAAGAAGAAAATGATGGAAAGAAGAGTGATTTTTTTTTTTTTTAAGGCAGGTAGGGTCCCAGACACAGGATAGAGACTGCCACCATGTTTTCTCTCTCTGTCTCTTCTTTTTAAGATTCACTTATGTATTTGAAGGGGGGAGGGGACGGGAGAGGACAGAGGGAGAGAGTCTTTTATTTTTTTTTAAGATTTCATTTATTTATTTGACAGACAGAGACAGTGAGAGAAGGAATACAAGCAGGGGGAGTGGGAGAGGGAGAAGCAGGCTTCCCGCTGAGCATGGAGCCTGATGCGGGGCTCGATCCCAGGACCCTAGGATCATGACCTCGGCTGAAGGTAGATGCTTAACATCTGAGCCACCCAGGCACCCCGCCCTTTTTTCTCATTAAACTTTCACCCGTGAATTTGAGTAGCTAACAAACAGTTATCATTATCATTTAGCATCCAACAGTTTTTGCAGTGGTATGTGCTTCACAATAATTTTCTTTTTTAAGGTTTTATTTATTTATTTGACACAGAGAGACAGAGTACAAGCAGGGGAAGAGAGAGAAGCAGGCTCTCCGCTGAGCAAGGAGCCCAGTGTAGGGCTCAATCCTAGGACCCTCAGATCACAACCTGAGATGAAGGCAGACGCCCAACTGACTGAGCCACCCAGGCGCCCCTCATAATAATTTTATATTTCCCTCATTCCTTCTACATTTATTCACTGGAATTCTGCAAGGAAGAGCTGTCCTTAGGAATTGGCATTTTAAACAAGTCTGCTAGCTGTCTTGGATATAGCCAACTGGTTTGGAAAGTGCTGGTATCTAGCAGCCATTTCCATACTCTAGTGCCAATTAGAATTACCTGGAGAGCTTGCAAAAATGAAAACTCCTAGGATTTATCCAAATGATCTAAACTTAGGGAGGCAAAGCTGCATGGTATTAAGAGTACAAACTCTGGCCTTGCCCAATTCAAGTCCCACCACTTACTAGCCCTGAGACTTTCAGCAGGTCATTTCACTATGTAAGCCTTAGTTTCCTTAATTTTAAAATAGGGATTAAAAGATTTGTATGCCCCAGAGAGAGTAATAAAAATTAAATCGGAATTTTTGTTCATTATTTAGCACATGCCAGGCATCGTGTAAATGCTCAACAAATGTTATCTGTTGCCATTACTTGTTGGAGGAGATCAGGGTAATAGGAATTTGCATTTTTAATAAGCATTCAAGAGTTTCAATGAAGGTGATCATACTTTGAGAAGGATTGTTACTGAGCCTATTTCCAGCCTCTTAGTCTGGGTTCTTTTAGAGACAACGAGCCTGTCTTTGTGGTCTACCCTCTGGGCCAGACTCCCACAGATGCAGACCTGTGGAGATGCTTCTGGTGCCTCCCTGAAATGATGCCATCTAAATCCCTCAACTTGGCACTGCCCTTACAACAGAAGGTTTTAAAATCAAATCCCTCCCCTGTTAAAATCTTCTAAAGACTTGCCCAAAATATTCTACGTGCTGTATCACAAAAATACAGGTGATGTTTGTGGGAACAGGCAGGTGAAAGAACATAATTAATCCATGCCCTTTCTTTATACCATATAAAGGACCAACCCAAGTGATCTGAAACCCCAAAGATTCAAGTAGATAGTACGCTGGGGAATCCTGCTTCTTTCCTATGTTCTTAGATGTAAGTGTTCATGTCATAATTATGTTGGTATTTAGAAGAAAAGGGAACCAGCCCAGCAGCCATGAGCAACCTTATTCCCAGACTGTGGTCTCTAAATACCATTTCAACAGGACTACTTGAAAAAATTATTCATGTTCTGGGACACGTAATGAACAAGAAAAGCCTGGAACATTTTATCCTTCCACAGAGCAAGTAACCTATCAAAGACTTCTAGAGTCATCAGGGGCGCCTGGGTGGCTCAGCTGGTAGCGGTCGCCTTTGGCTTGGATCATGATCCTAAGGTCCTGGGATAGAGCCCTGAATGGGGCTCCCTGCTTCTTCCTCTCCCTCTGCAGCTATCCATGCTTGTGCTCTCTCTCGCTCTCTCTGTCAAGTAAACAAAATATGTTTAAAAAAAAAAGAAAGAAAGACTTCTGGGGTCATGTCAAAAGAGCCTAGGAGCAAATTCAAAAGGATTTCCATTAGCAAAGGATGAGACTGTTTAAGCACAAATAAATTATTATAATTGAAATATGCCCGGGGCGCTCAGTGGGTTAAAGCCTCTGCCTTTAGCTCAAGTCATGATCTCAGAGTCCTGGGATAGAGCCCCACATAGGGCTCTCTGCTCAGCAGGGAGCCTGCTCCCCCCCGCACCCCACTCGGCCTGCGCCTCTGCCTATTTGTGATCTCTGTCTGTCCAATAAATAAATAAAATGTTAAAAAAAAAAAGATGCCCAAGTATACTTAAATCTATGAACCCATAAGGATAATTTTTAAATCCTCATTGGCCACATTTGGAGGTTGCTAGGTGTAGCGAGTTGAACAGTATCTCCCTTTTGAAAAGATATGTCCAAGTTATCCTGACCCCAGTACCTGTGACTATGGCCTTGTTTGGAAATGAGGTCTTTGCCAATGTAATTAAAGATTCTGAGATGAGGGACGCCTGGGTGGCTCAGTGGGTTAAAGCCTCTGCCTTCGGCTCAGGTCATGATCCCAGGGTCCAGGGATCGAGCCCCGCATCGGGCTCTCTGCTCAGCGGGGAGCCTGCTTCCCTTCCCCTCTCTCTGCCTGCCTCTCTGCCTACTTGTGATCTCTGTCTGTCAAATAAATAAATAAAATCTAAAAAAAAAAAAAAAGATTCTGAGATGAGATCCTTCTGGATGAGGATGAACCCTAAATTCAATGATGAGTCCTTAGAAGAGAAGGAAGAAACAGGCACACAGGGAAGAAGAACTTGCAAAGATGGAGGCAGAGAGAGCAGTTAGGAAGCCCTGAACAAACAAACAGCAGGGTGAGCCAGTGGTCCCCAAAAGAAGCTACTAGAACCATGGAACAGATTCTCTCTCACAGCGTTGGAAGGTACCAAACCTGCTGGCACCTTGATTTTGGACTTCTGGCATCAAGAACTGTGAGAGAATAAATCTGTTATTTTAAGCCACCAAGTTTGTGGTAATTTTCTATGGCAGGTCCAAGAAACTAATACAGGAGGGTACCAACACATCATTTAAAAACTGGTAAATTGGGGCGCCTGGGTGGCTCAGTGGGTTAAAGCCTCTGCCTTCAGCTCAGGTCATGATCCCAGGGTCCTGGGACTGAGCCCCGCAGGGAGCCTGCTTCCCTTCCTCTCTTTCTGCCTGTCTCTCTGCCTACTTGTGATCTTTGTCAAATAAATAAATAAAATCTTTTTAAAAACTGGTAAATAAAAGGGGAAAATGCATCTATGTTGCCTTTCCTCTATAAATTGTATTACAATATAGTCAAATAGTTGGTGAGCAAAAATTCCTTTTTTCATAGAGGAATTTTTTTCATAGAGGAATTCTAGCTAATTAATGCAGAAGAATTCCTAGGAGTAGAGTACCACTATTTTGTCATTTCTCACAAAATCAGTAGGTCTTCTAGGCAATATTAATCAAAGCCTGCAAAATCCATCAGGTGAAAGGCAGATGGGGAGCCTTGCAATGGATGGGTCAGGCTAACTAAGCATGGACCCACTGATTGCTTTTAACATCACAAAAATAGACAACTGGACATTTTATATCTCAAGGTGACGCCATAAGCAGCTCCGAGCATCATCTCTGAAGTATTCTAGCTAAAACACTGAATCTGAATTTAACCAGGTTTTCAAATCTCACAAGCAGGGTACAGGAAATATAAAGAAAAAAGAAACAATGGTGAACACCACGACAAGATTGCAAATCAGATATATCCAGAATGTAACAACTACCACAAGACAAATGATCTGGTTTCGTCAACAATAAATGGCAAGAGAAGAAAGGAGGTGTGAACAATTATAGATAAAAAGAAACAAGGGGCGCCTGGCTGGCTCAGCTGGTTAAGCAACTGCCTTCGGCTCAGGTCATGATCCCAAGATCCTGGGATCAAGCCCCACATTGGGCTCCCTGCTCCGTGGGGAGTCTACTTCTCCCTCTCCCTCTGCTGCTCTGCCTGCTTGTGTTCTCTCGATCTCTAATAAATAAATAAATAAATAAATAAATATCTAAAAAAGGAAAGAAAGAATCAAGAAACATACCAACAAATGCTACCTTTCTCAGATCCTGATCTGAACAACGCTAGTGTAAAAAGACACTTCACAGAGGTGCCTAGATGGCTCTGATGGTTAAGCCTCTGCCTTTGGCTTAGGTCATGGTCTCTGGTTCTGGGATCGTGCTCCAAGTCGGGCTTCCAGCTCAATGGTGAGTCTGCTTCTCCCTCTCTCTCTGTCTCTCCCACTGTTTGTGCTTTCTCTCTCTCTCTCTCTCTCAAGGAATCAATAAAATCTTTAAAAACAATTTAAAAAGAACACTTCAGAGGACAATCAGGAAAATTTGACCATTAATTGCAAATGAGATGACAGTAAGGAATTATTACCCTTTCTTTTAGGTTTGATGATGGTATTGTGGTTATATTTTTTAAAAGCCTGTATCTCCATCGGGCTCCCTGCTCAGTGGGGAGCATGCTTTTCCCTCTCTTCCAGGCTTCTGCTCTCTCTCACTATCTCTGTCTCTCTCTCGTAGATAAATAAAAAAAAAATCTTTTTAAAAAACAAAAAGTCTGTTTCTCTTAAACACATATAAGTTTTTACAGATAAAATTATATAAGTCTAGATGTGCTTTAAAATAATCCAGAGAGGGCACCTGGGTGGCTCAGTGGGTTAAAGCCCCTGCCTTCGGCTCACGTCATGATCCCAGGGTCCTAGGATAGAGTCCCACATCCAGCTCTCTGCTTAGTGGGGAGCCTGCTTTCTCCTCTCTCTGCCTGCCTCTTTGCCTACTTGTGATCTCTGTCGGTCAAATAAACAAATAAAATCTTTAATTAAAAAAAAATTATCCAGAAAGGGCACCTGGGTGGCTCAGTGGGTTAAGCCTCTGTCTCCGGACAGGTCATGATCTAGGGTCCTTGGATCAAGCCCCACATCGGGCTCTCTGCTCGTCAGGGAGCCTGCATCCCCCTCTCTCTCTGCCTGCCTCTCTGCCTACTTGTGATCTCTATCTCCCTCTGATGAATAAATAAATAAAATCTTTTTAAAAAATAAATTAACTAAATAAAATAAAATAATCCAGAGATGATAAGCACTGGGTGTTATATGTAACAACAATAAAATAAAATAATCCAGAGATTTATGTGAGGGTTAATAAAATAACAGTATCCACATGTTGACAGTAGTTGGTACTGAGTGGTGAGCACTCAGACATATTCAGAGTATGTCTGGAAATTCCCCTTATAAAATGTAAAAAAAAAAAAAAAATAGGAGGAGGAGAACAGAGGGACTAAGGGAACTTACATTGATAATCTGTTCATGGAGCAGTCTGATCATAATCTTCCTTCCCTCTGTGATCTGCCAGTAAAGGTAGGTGATGATTCTAGAAGCGAAGAAAAGAAAGAATGACAGACACTTTTGCCAATGTTTTGCAGGTCCTAAATTCCAAAAGGATGCAAAGAAACGGAGATATGTGCCTGCAAGTGGATTGTGGCCCTACAGTGTTCCTGAAAAGTTGTATCTGGGTGAGTTACAGGTTAAATACATCAGAGCAATGGCTCCAGGGGTGCCTGGGTGGCTCAGATGGTCAAGCATCTGCCTTCGGCTGGGGTCGGTCATGATCTCAGAGTCCTGGGATCAAGCCCCATGTTGGGCTCCCTCTCAGCACAGAGTCTGCTTCCCCTTCTCCCTCTGAGCCTGCCCCCACCCTGCTTGTGCTCTCTGTCTCAAGTAAAGTTAAAAAAAAAAAAAAAGAGAGAGAGAGCAACAGTTCTCAACCTGGCTGCACACGGAATCATGAGAGATGGAAAAAAGATTCATTCCATGGCCGCTTTTCAGATCAATTAACTGAGCTTCTCTGGGCAGAGGGCCAGATGACAGTATTTTTAGAAATTACACATGATTCTCACGTGTAGCCAGTTTGTGAGTCTGGACATTGCTATTCCAACTTCAATGTGATACAGATTTCCTGGGAAGCTTGTCAAAATGCAGATTCTGGGGTTCTGTAGGTCCGGGGTAGGGCCCAAGATTCTGGATCTCTAATAAGCTAGCTACCCAGTGAATTAGAAGTAAGATGCAACAAGGCCCTAGGAAAGCTCAGCATTTTAAAGAGGTCAGTGACAACCTAGTGTAGGGAAGGGAGGGCACGACCCGGAGCAAGGACACTCTGGTTTTAGCCCCTGTGTCACTCACAGGCTGTGCAGCCCGGAACCTATCTCTGCAAGCCAGCCCATCTCTGTCTCATCACTTCCACCTATAAAACTGAGAGGCTGCTCTGTAAGCACCACCCACTGGTTCCACTAGCCTGTGCTTTTTGAGTTTCGTCTCTCTTGGGGACGCCAGCAGGACTAGGCTTCTAGATAGGGACAGCTATTAGCCAACCAACTGTTCCCGCAAGAAGATAACACCAGCCTTGGCAGATCTGTTTTTTCACAAGAAGTCAGAAATCAATTGTTTTTATCTGCAAATGGAAGAACACTATCCTACCTACTAACAACACCCGACCCATTTCAATGTAATCAGAATCTCAGAAAGAATCACACACACAATTTTCCCAAGCAGTCTCAAATCCAAATTTTCACTTTGTGTTCATGTTTTTTCACTTTGTGTTCATGTTATTTCTTAAGAGGAGGCATAGCAGGCATTGCTTCCTTCATAAAACAGGCAAAAAAGGAAGAAAAGAAAGGAAAATCTAGGACAAGATGATAATAAGTAACTTTTTTAAAAATTCAAGGGCAAAATCAGGAGCATTCAGAACACTGAGCTACACTGTAGCTCTTTGCTCTCCCAGCAAACCTCCCCCAGACTACCCAGGGCAGAGTTAAGGGTGTGTTTCCCCCTCCAGATTCCTCAGGTGCTCCACTTACAACACAATGAGGGTGAGGATGAAAAAGAAATGCACACTTCCGATGAGGTTCCGGTAGATCCAAACAACCCACAGGTAGCTGGGCCTTTTACTCAGGGTGTCGATCCAGCCGTAGATGGAGTTAATGAAGAACGGCAGACCTCGGAAGGGGCCACAGTCAGCGGAAGGTTTCAGTCTGGTAAAACAAGGGACAGAAAGACATCTCTAGCACCGGACTTGGGTATAGCTTTTTCTGGAATCAAACTCTTCTTTCTGGGCTCTGCCCCTGGAAGCAGCAATTCTTGCCTGCTGTACACATACCCTCCTTCCAAACGAAACCCTCACCCTCGAGGCCTCAGCTATTATGTTTTATACATGTGACTTGTACTCCAAGGACCTGCTCCCAGACAGGCTTCTCACCAGATCTACTTGTTGCCCATCCAAAGAGGAGACAGTGATATCCTGGCGTGAAGAACTGAACTGGGTGATCAGATTCTTTTTCTGGGGAACTTGAACTAAGAAATATGAAGAGGGGTCCCTGTGATTTGTGGAAGCTGAACCTGAATTGTGAATTGTGAATTATGAATTGTGAAGCTGGAGCTGAATTGTGGCAACAGTGGCCACATGCAGTCAGTTGTTATGAACCAACAGAAACTAGAGGGAAACTAGGAACTGGTTAGAGAGAGAGAGAAAAGGGAGATGCAAAGACATCATTAAACTGAGGAGCCTGCCCTGAAGCCACTTGAATTCCTTATGGTTCCAGTTCTGCTTACATCCTAAAAGTCAACTCCTCTGTTCTTTCATTTGTTCATTCATTCACTCATTCATTCATTCATTCAATAAAAGTTTACCGTACCTGTCTGTACCCGGCATTGTGCTAGATACTAACTCTTGGGGATTCCATAGTAAATAAGACAGATGTGGACTGTGCCCTCTTGGGTCTACATTTTAGTAAGAAAGATGGACAACTAGGGATGCCTGGGTGGCTCAGTCAGTTAAGCATCTGCCTTCAGCTCAGGTCATGATCCCAGGTTCCTGGGATGGAGTCCGCATCGGGCTCGTTGCTCAGTGGGGTGAGTTTGTTTCCCCCTCTCTCTCTGCCCCTCCCCCCACTCATGCATTCCCCCTCTCTTTCAAATAAAATCCTTTTTTTTAAATTAAAAAATAGGGGCGCCTGGGTGGCTCAATGGGTTAAGGCTTCTGCCTTCGGCTCAGGTTATGATCCCAGGGTCCTGGGACCGAGCCCCACATCGGGTTCTTTTGCCCAGCAGGGAGCCTGCTTCCCTTCCTCTCTCTCTGCCTCTCTGCCTACTTGTGATCTCTGTCTGTCAAATAAATAAATAAAATCTTAAAAAAATAATAAACTATGAAAAAAAGAAAGATGAACAACTACTGGGTAATGATTAAACAAAGGTTCAAATAAAGGCTTTTCTGACCATGAACGATGAATGAAGAAAGGAAACTGCCTGAGAGAGAGAAGAGGTGGAACTGACATAGATAAGCAGGGTCAGGAGGGTCACCTCTTGAAGATGACTTCTGAGCAAAGAAACAGAGGGTGGACAGAAGGCCACCAAGCAAAGGGAGTGGGGAGAACACCTCAAACAGAGGACTCCACCCTGTGTCAGGAGAGGCTCACAGGGTCCCAGGCATGGAGCAAGAGCCACGAGGATGAAGGGAAGTGGAGCCAACGTGGGTTGAGGTCAGAGAGTTCGGAAGGAACCAGCTCAAGCAGGGCATTTCAGTTCACTTGGCTGAAGTCCTGTCCCTGTTCTGGGAAGCGGCTGTACATGGAGAAGTGAGGAAGCTGTGCCAAGTCACCTGCTAGGTAGGTGGTGACCAAACCAAGATCTCCTCCTTCCCTTGGTTGTTGTGTCTGCTGATTTCCAAGGGAACTTGGGCTAAAATAATGTATCAAGCTTATTAAGCATGTCTTCTCACTCTGATGTTTTGACATCCAGGGTCTTACTGACCCTGGAGAGACAGCCCTTGGTCCAGAGCCCTTATCCTACCCTCCACCGACTCTATCAGGCTCTCACACTCAGGGTCACTACCCCTGTGCCCTGATCACCCCAGGCCCAGGTACCAGACAACTCCAGTCAGCCCCTATACCTCAAAGCCCACTGAAATTGTTCCAACTAGCCAATCCTAAACCTGCCTACCCTGCCTCGACCTTTCCTTCCCATGGAAACCACCATAGAGGCTCTTGCTCACATTTTCTCCTCACTCCCTCTGCAACCTGACCAACCCTGGGGCTTCCACACGTGGCCCCCCGTGGTGTGGTACTCCCACCCCCCCCACCACCACTTCTACTGCGGTCTGAGAATAACAAATCACCTTTTCAACAGCATTCACGTTCTGATCTGCTGGCCTCACCATACCTTAATCATAATAAAGCCGAAATATTAAAGCCTTCACCCACCCCATCTCTAAGACCTCACCACAAGGCTCCTATCTCTTACCTCCAGATGGTGATGGCCAGGGTGCACAGGACCCCGGAGAAGGATGGGAAAAACAGCAAGAAGATGAAGAACGTCATCATCTGTGAGGCTCGCCAAGCTTTGCTTGGAGGCTGGAAATTCATCATCAGGCTGATCTGGAGAGAGAGAAACAGCCAGCTCCCATCTGCGGCCAGAGAAGCAGGCCAGAGGGACCCCACCTGGGCACTGGCTTCCTGATGCCCTTTTCAGCACCAACCCCTACCATCCCCAATGCAATTTCAACCACCACAGGGTCACATGGGACTGAGAGAGGCTAATTGACTCCAACTTCAGATTGACTCACATTTTTGACGTAAAACATGATGAAAAGAGTAATCATTTGGATAAAGGGCAGCAGAGGGCAGAAGAAGGTTCCAATCCTATGAGGGAAAAAGAGTGTCAGAGGTCAGGGGGAGACACAGAGAGTGGGGAGTAGGGGGAGATATAGGGGTTTGAAGGGAAGGGAAAGAGGGGGTTACGGGCTGTGTTTCTCCAAAATGCATATGTTGGAGTCCTAACTCCTAGTACCTCGGAATGTGTTATATTTGGAAATAGGGTCTTTAAAGGGGTAATTAAGGTAAAATGAGGTCACTAGGGTGGGCCCTAATGCAATCTTCCTAGTGTCCTTAAAAGAAGAGATTAGGGGGGCGCCTGGGTGGCTCAGTGGTTTGGGCTGCTGCCTTGGCTCGGGTCATGATCTCAGGGTCCTGGGATCGAGCCCCGCATGGGGCTCTCTGCTCCGCAGGAAGCCTGCTTCCCTCTCTCTCTCTGCCTGCCTCTCTGCCTACTTGTGATCTCTGTCTGTCAAATAAATAAATAAAATCTTAAAAATATATATATAAAGAGATTAGGACACAGATACACCCAGAAGAACCATGTGAGATCACTTCGAGAAGGTGCCATCGACAGGCCAAGGATGGAGGTCTTAGAAGAAACCAACCCTATGAACACTTTGATCTTGGACCTCCAGCCTCCAGAATCATGTTGCTTAAGCCACCCCTTCCGTGGTACTTCGTTTATGGAAGTCCTAACAAAAGGGGGAGACTGCTCTGTCACTGCAAACCAGGAAAACCCCCACCTTATCCAGGATCCTCACTTGTTCTCTTCCCAGCTTTGGGAAAGAGATTTTGCAGAAAGCAGCACCCACATACCACTAAATGGCCTTCAGCAAGCCCTAACCTAGATGTCCCAAATGCGGGACTTGTCCCTCTCCTCCCTTCATGGCATTTAAGACAGTCTGAGGTCCTGCAGGGACAGTCATTAAATTGCACTGAATGGGGTGCCTGGGTGGCTCAGTCGGTTGAGTGACTGCCTTCGGCTCAGTTCATTATCCTGGAGTCCCAGGACTGAGTCCCACATCCGGCTCCCCGCTCAGCAGGGAGTATGCCTTTCCCTCTGACCTCTCCCCTCTCATGCTCCTTCTCTCTCATTCTTTCTCTCTCACATAAATAAATAAAATAAAATCAATTTTTAAAAATCTTTAGGCGCGCCTGGGTGGCTCAGTGGGTTAAGGCCTCTGCCTTCGGCTCAGGTCATGATCCCAGGGTCCTGGGATCGAGCCCCACACTGGCTCCCTGCTCAGCGGGCAGTCTGCTTCTCTGTCTCCTGCTCCCCCTGCTTGTGCTCCCTCTCTCGCCGTCAAATAAACATACACCAAAAAATCGGCTGGTGTGCAAAAGCCTGAAGTTTGGGAAACACCTCACCTCACCTCACCTCTATCATCATCCCCTAACATACACTCGCTTTCTGTGGTCTTCTTTTTTTAGAAAGAAAGGGAGTGAGCAAGGGAGGGGCAGAGAGCGAATGCCAAGCAGGCTCCACAGCCAGAAGGGAGCAGATGAGGGCTCAATCTCACAGCCCCGAGATCATGCCCTGAGCTGAAACCAAGAGCCAGATGGTCTACCAACTGAGCCACCCAGGCACCTTTCCGTTATCTTCTTTTATTTTAATTATTTAAATCATTTTAATTATTTTATTTAATCACTTAAATTTTAATTATTTAATTATTTAAATTGTTTTGATTATTTAAATTTAAATTATTGGCTAACATAATTAAATTATGTTAGCCAACATATAGTACATCATTAGTTTTCGATGTAATGTTCAATGATTCATTAGTTGCATATAGCACCCAGTGCTCATCAGTTCACATGCCCTCCTTAATGCCCATCACCCACTTACCCCTTTCCTCCACCCCTCTCCTTTCCACAACCCTCCGTTTGTTTTCCGGAGTTTACAGTCTCTCATGGTTTGTCTCCCTCTCTGATTTCTTCCCATTCTGTTTTCCCTCCCTTCCCTATAATCCTCCGTGCTATTCCTTATATTCCCCGTATGAGTGAAACCATATGATACTTGTTTTTCTCTGATTAGCTGATTTAGGAACATCCTTTAGTAAAAAAAAATCTAAGAGTGACCCTATGTGTTATATTTGGAAATAGGGTCTTTAAAGGGGTAATTAAGGTAAAATGAGGTCACCATAAGGCCCAGCAATTCCACTTCTGGGTATATACCCAGAAGAACTGAAAGCAGGGTCTCAAAAAGACATTTGCATATCCATAATCATAGCAGCGTTATTCAGGGCAACCAAGAAGTAGAAGCAATCCAAAAGGCCATCCATGGATGGATGGATAAACGAAATGTGGTGCATCCATACAATGGGATATTATTCACTCTTACAAAGGAAAGAAGTGCTCTGTCAGCTACTATATGTAGAACCCAAAGACCATTATGCTAAGTGAAACATGGGAGTCACAAAAAGATAAACTCTGCATGATTCCACTGACATGAAGTATCTAGAGTAGTCAGACTCATAGAGACAGAAAATAGAGCACTGGCTGCAAGGGGCTGGGGAAGGGGGAGCTGGGGAGTTTTTGTTTCATGGGTAGGGAGTTTCACCTTTGCAAGATGAAGAGAGTTCTGGAGATCTGTTGTACAGCTATGCAAATAGACATGACTCAAATGTACACTTAGAAATGGTTAAGATGCCATCACATGATGCATTTTCCTAACATGGTTTTTAGAAACTGCTCATAAGGGTAACAATAGCCAAAATATCCCCACTTACAAAATATTTCTGAGTTGGTCTGAAGATTTTCAAAACTTACCACACCAGAGTTTGTGCATAGATCAGTTCCAGGACATTCCTGGCAATGTCGAACTCTTGTAAGCCAGAACTTGTGATAAATTGCATCCCAATGAGTCTGTGAAAAAAACTTCTGAGTTTAGTACCCAAATCATCAACTCTCTCCTTCAAAAGATTCCCCACAATCAACAAAGCAGAGGCTAACCAGTTTGGAATAAAGTCGTAAGTTCCCTTTGAAAAAATTCCCATTGAAAAAACAAAACAAAACAACAAAAAAACCTCCTCACTTTTACATCCAGACTCTGGACACAAGCTATAATAAAAGTGAGGTTGGGCAGACTGAGTGAGGAGACTGGACATGTAAGCTACCCCCTGAGGAAAGAATCTTTACATCATGCCATCTTATCGTGAGGGCAGCTCAAAGAAACTTGTACGTGTCTATAAGGAATGAGATGCTCAGCATATTATTAACAAATAAATGAATAAATCAATAAAAGAGGACTACACATGGGCCAATGAGAAGACTGCCTCAATTCTGTATACCTGGTTTCTAAAATAACAATTAGCACATTAATCAAATCCAACTAAATGAGTCATGACATAAGTCTAGATGTACTGTTAGGGAGAGATGCCCCAGCAGAGTCTTAAGATTAATTAGAGCAAACACCACAATGATTTGCAGTGTGACCCTATTTCTGTCTTTGAAATCACATAATACGTGATTGTGTGATTTCAAAGACACACAGACACACACACACATACACAAACCAGTATGTGCATAGAAAAATCTGGAAGGATATATACTAGAATGAAAATTATCTATAGCGGAAAGTTCTCCAATGACTTTCAGTTTCTGTGTTTTGTTTCTAGCCTTTTTTTTTTCTTTTCCCCAAGAGAAGGTTGTAAAGGGCTAGCTGAACCAAATGAACCTGAACAACAGGGCTGTCAGGTAAAAATGAAATATCAGTTAATTCAGAAGAAAGCAGTATCCCAAAGAACCAAAGGCAGACTTTTAATAGTACACAATAAAAAGTACACAAGGGACACCGATGTACTAAGTATATAAGCATAAAAGATAACCAGCCTTCCTGCTCAGCCAAGACAACAGCTTTGGTTCCAACATCAGGTATTAATTACTCAAGGCTGACAAATATTTACCTCCTCAAGAACTCGCCCAGGAAGGAATCAGCTAAAGAGAACACAAAATCCATCAGAAGGAGTCGGTAGATTTCCTGGCCAATGAGGGTTTCCCAACACTGAAAGGCAAACAAGAGTCAGGCGATGGCAAGGGGCTGTTGCTTCCTGCTCAACTCCCATCTCTTCCTGGCATTCTGCACTCATTAGGACATGACATTCATTAGGACTAGGTCAGTTTGACCGAGACCTGGCATACCCAGAAAAGCAGACCCACTCTGGGCACAGATGCAACATTAATTTGCTGAGTTTGTTTTCAAGGGTTTTTATTCCCTGTCTGTGCCCCTTCTCCCCCCATTAATTCTGCCCCCCAACGTGTGCCCCAAACTTTCCCTTCTCACTATCTCTCCTCTTAAAACTTTTCATCCCTGTCCTATGCTCTCTGGATCCCATTTTTCAGCAAGGGAGAGCAGAAGGCATCAATGGCAATAAGGCCTTCACCCTTTTTATTAACCTTAAGAAAATCCATTAATATCTGCTTGACTAAGAAAGTGGCCTAGGGGTTTAGCAGGCTAGCCCAAATTGGAAGTCTGACTTATTCAGTTCATGGAACTGGTGGTCAATTATTTCTGCAGGAAGTCAGTTCTATGAGCTGATGGACTGGGACCTTTTAGATTTGGCCAAACAAAGAGAGGGTGGTTTTCAGTGCGCAGCCCAAGGATGGATGGATGGATGGATGGATGGGCAGATGAATGGAAGGATAATATGATATCTACTCTAAGATCATGAATAGAAATTCTGAGAAACCAGAGAAACTCACTTCCTCCCTGGTGGTCAAGGGGTTAAGAAACCAAACTCAAGGCAGAACAGCATAGAAATCTCACCTCTTCACCAGCCTGGGCCACAATGTTGAGCCAATAGTAACAAAGAATTCCAATGATTGATATTTTCAGAAAGATGTTTCTAAATAACAGAAGAGAAAACAACTACCATTACCTTCCATGACAGTCATTAGAACTGTTTGCCGATATTTCCCTTTGGTCCCGTGGTAGGACTGAAATTTCTGCTCCCCTCTGGTTTGAGTGGGGCCAGAGGGCTAGTTCTGGCAAATGAGTTGTGAGCAAAAGTGATGTGTGTCCCTTTGTGTCACTTCAAGGCTGGAGCAATTAAATGCCAGTGAGATTCTAGAGCTCACTGTCTTCCCTCTGGAATGGCCATCAGCAGTATTTGAGATGCTTCCTGCTCTCAGTCTGGATCCCTCCATGAAGGACATGACCAAAACCCCCTCCCATCTACAATATACTACAATATACAATATAGTATGAGCAAGAAATAAATCTTTGTGTTCTAAGCCACTGAGACTGAGTAAAGCGGGGATGTTTGTTACTGCAGCATAACCTAATTCGTATCAACTGACCTAACCTCTTTTGGTGCATCTCCAAACTATCTGACTTCACTTCTCACTGATTGTATTAACAGTAAACGTACATACTATTCACTGCGTGCTGACCATAGACCGTACACTGTGTTAAGAACTTTACTGAACCACCTTAATCTTTACAACTTAATACTTACAACTTTATAACTCTTAATCCTTACAATCATATCATCATGCAGATAGTATTTTATGTCTATCTTACTGATGAAGAAACTAAATCTTAGAGGTGAAACAATTTGTCCAAGGTCACACAGTTTGCAAGGGGTTGAAAATGAGGACCACCTGCTCTAACAGCCTGAGCTCTTAAACCCAGTCACTTTGCCATAAGTCAACACCTGCTAGTTTTCATAGGGCTTCAGCACTGGTGTGCCAAGAACTGTGTGCCACTAGACCAGTGGTTCTCAAAGTGTGTCCTCCAACCCAGTAGTATCGGCCTTATCTGCAAACTTGCTAGAAAGGCAAATTTTCAGGCCCCACCCCAGAGCTACAGAATCAGAAACTCTGGGGATGGGGCCAGGCAATCCCTTCAGGTAATTCTAGTGTGTGCTGAAGGTTGAGAACCATAGTGTTAGACAGTAAGTTCCGTGAAGGAAGGGAACTGGCTCTGTCTTTTTCAATGCAAGATCCCTGATTTCTTGCCCATACCTCGCTTGCAGCAGACGCTCCATATATCTGGATTAATGCATTAGTGTACCTTTATTGCAGGGTAGTTCCACACTGAAGTTGAAAACACACTTGTCTAAGCTGAGAAAAGCTCATCTTAGATCAAAAAGAATTGTCTATTTCTGAGCTTTCCCATTCTCTCTTCATGTAGAGAAGATTTTGAATATTTTGAGTATTTTGTGAAGTGGTAGAAATGGCTGATGTCTATGAAAAGACAATTAACCTCTTTAGGGACCAGGAAAAACACAAATAGCAAAGTGATTGGTTCAAAATGGCCCGCTGAGGGGCGCCTGGGTGGCTCGGTGGGTTAAAGCTTCTGCCTTCGGATCAGGTCATGATCTCAAGAGTCCTGGGATCAAGCCCCGCACATCATCGGGCTCTCTGCTCAGCAGGGAGCCTGCCTCCCCCCTCCCCTCTGCCTGCCTCTCTGCCTACTTGTGATCTCTCTGTCAAATAAATAAATATAATCTTTAAAAAACAACAAAAACAAAATAAAACAAAAACAAAATGGCCCGCTGAGCACAAAGGTCTACCACCCTCCCTCCAAATTCTCCAAATGAGGTTGGCGAGCTGATTAGGAGTCAGATCTCAGATGCCGTGGAAGGCAAGAGCTCTCGAATTGATCAGTAAAGAAATTCAATTTGCCTTGTACAGACCTATTATTATAAATACCCATAACCAGGAACTGGTCAGGGAACTAGCCAGAAGAAGGAATAAGGACAAAACCTGGGGAATTTTATGCTTTGTTTATTGAAACCCCGGGGTCACTTCTAGCACAAAAAGGCACACCCTCCCAGACAATGATTTGCCAAAAGCACCCTCTCTACCTCCATATGGGTGTGTGAATTACAAAAATGGCCCTTTTCCTCCCAGCCAAGGCAATGGCTACGAAGGCTCACAGTTTGACTAATGGGAACACTGGATAAATTTCAGTCCCCACACAACTCCTCAGCCAGGAACCTTTTTTGTAGTCGACAACATACACATCTGTACATGTCATAACTGAGACCTATGTTAATGCTCAGGCTGATTGCAATTGGGGGAAAGATAAGCCCTAACTTTGAACAAAAGGCAGATGGACTTCACTGTATTTTCTGAGCGCTTTTTGGATTTTCTGGCTACAAAACACTTTATTCTTGGACTTCTTTTTGAAAACAGCACTTTGGTACTTGAACCTAACCCTACCTGCCCTCCATGGAACTAGAGGCCGGTGTTGGACAAGGCAGGCACACCTACCGGATCAGGAGGGTATAGACTTCATGCCGTGGCATCTCATACCGCTCCACCAGCCTGAACAGGGAGTAGAGACGTGGCACAGCCAGATTGATGCAAGACACAAGGAAAGGCAGTAATAGCACTGCCCCGGGGTTCCTGTGGCTCTTCAGGAACTGCAGAGGACAGAGGGAAAGAATTGAGATGCCAAGTGTGCACCGAACTCCTGTCGGCCTCCCACAGAAGGCTGTCCACAATGGGGAAAACCCAGGAGTAGCTTCTCTGGGATTAACTACCAAGGTACCCATTCTTGAGCACTTACCCTGAGCCAAGCATCACCCACATGACTGCATGTTATCCTCAGGACAGCCAAGCAGGTGGGTATGAATAGACTTATCTGATGGGCAAACTGAGGTCAGAGTGGCAAAAATGCTTGCCCGGGGTCACTCACTACCGAGTGGAAGATTTGAACCAAGTCGATGTGTCTTAGAGGCCTGAATGCTAATGGCCATTTTATGATTTTACTATCCTCGGCAAGAGGTCTGGGGCGACAAGAAGGTGTGCCCTGGCCATTGGAGCAAAACCTTAGATCTGGTGAAGCTACAGCACGTGGGTATCGATCACTAGAATTTTTCCTCCCCTCTCCTGGGCAGCCTTGTTAGTCTTCGCTATCATTGGGTGCTGAATTAGGAGAAAGGGGTGGCCTCTGCCAGACCATGCCATACCTTTGTATGAGGTCAAGAGAGGCACCCCTTCCTTCATGTGGATGCAACACCCTGGTATTTGGCTCAGGGTGGGGTCTCGGGTGCTTCTCGGACAGGTATCCTTTTAGTAAGGGATTCCTGTGGATTTTTTTTTTGTCTCCCACTACACCCTTCCCCACCCCCACCCCCGACCCTGCCTTCCTTTACCTCTGGATGGTTTTGGAAGCCCCACCTCCCCTTTGGCAATATTTTTATAACCAGGGTAAGACAGATTCAAATGTTGCCCCTTCCCCATGCTTATGAGCTTCAAGATCTGGGGCCAGATGCACAGCTTCTCTGAGCCCCTTTTCCCTGTCTGTATAATAAAGAGATTATCATGGAACCCATAGAGTCATTTCAAGAATTAAGTAAGACCAGGGGCACCTGGGTGGCTCACTCAGTGAAGTGTCTGACTCTTGATATTGGTTCAGGTCATGATCCCGGGGTCCTGGGATCAAGCCTTGCCATCGGGTTCCATGCTCAGTGGGGAGTCTGCTTAAGATTCTCTCCTTCTGGGGGCGCCTGGGTGACTCAGTGGTTTAAAGCCTCTGCCTTCAGCTCAGGTCATGATCTCAGGGTCCTGGGATCGAGTCCCACATCGGGCTCTCTGCTCAGCAGGGAGCCTGCTTCCTCCTCTCTCTGCCTTCCTCTCTGCCTACTTCTGATCTGTCTCGGTCAAAGAAATAAATAAAATCTTAAAAAAAAAATATTATCTCCCTCTGCCTGTCCCCCAGCACTCCCTGCCTCTCAAATAAACAAATAAATAAGAAGAATTAAATAAGACCAAATAGGGCAAGGTCTGGCCCCTAAATAACACAGGTAGGACATCATTCACTCATTCACAGGAAACTCTAGTTGCCAATGAATATGTCCCCTGCCTGGCACAGAGCAGACATTCAAACAACTCCACTTCTGCCTCCTCACCCCATTACCTGTCCTCCTTCCCTTCAGGTGGGCGTAGAGAAAAGCTTCCAGGTGAAGAAGAAACTCAACAGTCTTCTTTATGCCTACAGCTACCTGGTCACATCCTAAGTAGGGCATTGCTAAGGCCTTAAGCACTGAGACTTAATTTCCCTCTTTCAGGGCACACCTTCGTATGGTTGATGGCAAACCCTTAGATTTATATAATCCCACATCCATTTTCTTGCTGGCTTCTCCTTTACTTATTCACCCATTTGGCTGAGCATCTACTATGTATGAGGTATTGGGCCTAGAGCCCCACTACCATCTTTTGAAGACAGATGTATAAACAGGTTTTTTCAATACTACACATGAGAAGGGCACAGGGATAGGAATACCCAACTCGGTCTAGTGAGGGTGGTGGTGGTGGGGAGGAAATGACTGTGCTGACGTCTAGAGGAGGAGGAGTCTGCCAGATAAGGGAATTAGGGGAGATGGGGTGGAGAATGAACTGCATGTGTCCCATCTTGAGATAAGGAAAGGCATGGTGTGTTCAGGGAACTGTGTTCAGTTCAGCACTGAGTGCTGGTGTGTAGGATATGGGTAGTTGTGGGGTGTTGAGACTGGAGATATGGGCAGGGTCAGATCATATAAGATCTGTCAATCGTGCCATGGAGGATAGATTTTATATTAAGGGCAACAGGAAGCCATTAAAGAAAGTGACATAATCACACCTACCTGTACCACAATTCTAAAAGTCAGCAAACTGGCTACAATGAGCCCCTTTTCCAGGGGATCTGAAAGTCAAAACCTACAGAAAAGCAGTACTTTGCCCAGCTCTCCCAGCTAATTAGTAGTCTCCAAGTTCATATCATTAGGAAATAAAGAAAAAAGCAAACATCTTTCATCACCCACAGTACTGGACACTAAGTAGACTCTTCATTTAACTCTTCTCTGGTCCTGATCATACACCCACAAAGCCACATACCATCATTCCTGTTTTTGCAAGTGAGGAATACAGGGCTCAGAAATGTTAACTCATTCACAAAAGTCCATCAGATCACAATACTTCCTGAGTATCTTCTCAGTGCCAGGGGCAGTGGGAGGCATTATTTTTATTAGAAACCACAAATACAGGACGCCTGGGCGGCTTGGTTAAGCCGCGGCCTTCGGCTCAGGCCATGATCCCAGGGTTCTGGGATCGAGTCCCGCATCGGGCTCCTTGCTCATCAGGGAGCCTGCTTCTCTCGCTGCCTCTGCCTGCCTCTCTGCCTGCTTGTGTGTACTCTCTCTCTCTATGGCAAATAAATAAAATCTTAAAAAAAAAAAAAAAAAAAGAAAGAAAGAAAGAAACCCCAAATACCAGGTCTGTGGTCCAAGTGCCCATCTTTCCACTAGCCCAGAGCTTCTAGCTCAGAGGTGTGCACACACATCACCTGGGGACATGGTAAAGATGGATTCTGGGTCCATGGGCCAAGGAGGGACCCAAGATTCTGCAATTTTTCAGAAGCTTCCAGCTGACATCAATGCTGCTGGCCATGGAGTCTGGTGTGAGCGGCAGCTCTCTCCTGCTCTCCCCTCCAGCACCCCATCCTTCACCTGGTTCTGTGCTCTGGACTTTGGGGCTTCTGCTCCTGTGGTTACCTCTGAGTTGTTCTCAGCCAGGTAGTAAACAGCGACGCAGCAGGCAACCGCCACTCCAGTAGACACAACCCAGGCCGCCAGGTGAGCAGAGAAGCGGATCAGCTGCTGATTGAGCGTTAACTTGACATTCTCCTGACGGATTTCTGACAGGTTTTCCTACAAGCACAAGGAAGTCAAGCGGGCCCACAGACCCTCTCCACTGTTAGCAAAGACTCTCCGGGTGAATCTTTGGTATTCTGAGACACAAACCCACCCTGGATCCACAGAAGAAAGGGGAAAGTTCGAGTTGGACATGGATTATGACAGACCCATGGGAAAATCTCAAATGGACCAAGAATCCCCATCAAGGTGTCAAACACCTTTGAGGAACAGAAGGGACCAACAAATCAGGACCGTGCTCTTGAGGAAAGCTCTTTCAAGTCATTAAACTCTTTTTTGAAAAATAAGGCTAGGTGTTTATACCAAGGAAGTTAGCATTTTCAAACCTCTTATCAAAGCCCTTGCTTATAAATTCTGCTTGCTCTTTTTTTTTTTTTTCCTATTTCACCCATTTCCACCACTAAGCCACCACCCGCCCCCCACCCCTGTCCTGGCAACCACCAGTTTTTTCTCTGTATTTAAGAGTCTGTGTTTGGGGGGGTGACTGGGTGGATCAGTCATTAAACATCTGCCTTTGGCTCAGGTCATGATCCCAGGGTCCGGGGATCGAGCCCCACATCAGGCTCCCTGCTCAGCGGGGAGCCTGCTTCTCCCTCTCCCACCCACCCTGCTTGTGTTCCCTCTCTCCATCTCTGTCACATAAATAAATAAATAAATCTTTTGTTTTTTTTTTTGAAGTCCGTGTTCGGGTTTTTTGTTTGTTTATGGGTTTTCTCTCCCTCTTTCAGAATGTAGAATTTCTCAACCTCAGCATCAGAGAAATTCTCAGCTGTTATTCTATGTTGTGACAACTCTCCTGTATATTGCAGGATGTTTAGCAACATCCTGGTCTCCGCCCAGAGACACTAGTAGCACCCTCCCCCTCACTGTGACAATCAAAAAAATCTCCAGAGATTGTCACATGTCCCCTGAGGGGCAAAACTGTCCTGAGTTAAAAACCACTGGAAAAAAAATGTTAAACTTGGAACTGTGAGGTCAAGAAGCATTTACATTTAACATTTTGGTATAAATCCCTCTGCTGCCCCCTAAGAAGCTCATACCAACTACAGAGCTACTAGCATGTGAAAAGTTCATTCCCTAAACCATTACCAGCACTGGGCATTATGAATTTTTTTTTAAGATTTTATTTATTTATTTGACAGAGAGAGAGAAAGCAAGAGAGGGAATACAAGCAGGGAGAGTGGGAGAAGGAGAAGTAGGCTCCCCGCCAAGCAAGGAGCCTGATGCAGGGCTTGATCCCAGGACCCCGGAATCATGACCTGAACCACCCAGGCACCCCAGCATTATGAATATTTTTAGGCATTTTTGGTTCTGTTTCTTTTTCTTTTCTTTCTTTCTTTTTTTTTTTTTTTTTTGCCATGCTCAGGAACCAGAAAAAAAAATCATTATTACTTTAAGAAAAGTTACAGACATACTGAAGGAAGTTGGCCATGGGAAGGTGTTGTATAAAGCAAGCTTGCCTTACCCTGATTTCAGTGCTAAGATTCTTCTGTTTCAGCTTGACAGCTCTTTCGTGAGTGACGGTGAAGTCCCAGCAGAAAATCAGTTTAGCAATCCCTCTGGAGTAAATGTGGGGGTTGATGAAGTTGTTCCGGAAATACCTGGCCATGCTGGGGAAGGCAGAAACGAAAATATTGAAAGCTATTGAAGCAGACACTGGGGATGCAGGAATTAAACAAAAGAAAGTCTGAAAAACAATCTGAGGATTTTGAAGGGGCGGGGGGTGGGAGTTCGGGGTACCAGGTGGTGGGTATTATAGAGGGCATGGGGCACTGGGTATGGTGCTAAAATAATGAATACTATTAGGCTGAAAATAAATAAAAAATAACTAAAAAAAAAAAAAAGAAAGTCTGATCATTAACAGCAAAAGGCAACATGGAAGAGCTAGCAGCAGGTTCTACTGGGACAATAAGATCACAAACATAATGGTTAAGAGTGCTGGCTTTAAGATCTGACAAGCCTGGCTGACTATCCTGGATAGCGACTTGGGGGATCTTTGTTCTTTCAACTGCTATGAGCTTCAGTTTCCACATCTATATAATGGGAATAGTAATAGGACCCATTCACAGAGCTTTCTGTGAGTTTCTGCTTGCCGCTGCACTGAAGTACCCCAAACTCAGTGGCTTAAAACAACACACATGTATTCTCTTATTAGAAGTCAAAAGTCAGAAGATGGTTCTAAACTCAAGGTGTCGGCAGAGCTGTGTTCCTTATGGATGCTTTGGTGGAAAATCTGTTCCTCTGACTTTTCAGCTTCTAGAGACTGCCTGCATTCCTTGGTTTATGTTCTCTCTCAACTTCAAAGCCAAGAGAGCAGTATCTTTCATCCTCTCTGACCTTGACCCTCCTGCTTCCCACTTATAAGACCCTTATGATTAAGTCGCCCATCTTAACATCCTTAATTTAGTCACATCTGCAAAGACCTCTTTGCCAGGTAAGGTAACATATTCACAGCTTCTGGGGATTAGGACCTGACCTCTTTGGGAGGCAGAAGGGCACTGTTCAGCCCACCCTGAGCAGCAATGCAGTGTTTAGAACAGTGAGCTCTTTATAAAAGCAAAAGCTATTATCACAGTGACAACAGCAGGACTCAGTGACATCAGCCCAGGAAGCACTTAGCACTGAGCCTGACATGTAAAAAATGCTGAGTAAAATGACACTACCTCTCCAAAATTTGCCACTGACTTAACAGCAGCTTAAGAAACATTTCCTAGTTTGAATAAAACAGAAAAAAATGAAATCTCATTTTTTGAGTTGGAGTGCTGGCAGTGAGGTTGTTACGGGCTGAACTGTATACCCTAAAAGCTCGTATGTTGAAGTCCTAACCCCCAGTACCCCAGAAACAATGGTATTTGGAAATCAGGTCTTTATAGAGGTAATTTTATTAAAATGAGGTTATCACGGTGGGCCCTTGTCCAATATGCTCGGTGTCCTTATAGGAAGAGGAGATTAAGACTCAGACATTCATTGAGGAAAGACTGTGTGAAGTCACAGTGAGAAGGCAGCTGTCCATATGCCAAGAACGGAGGCCTCAGAAGAAACCAACTTGCCAACACCTTGACCTTAGACTTCTAGACTCCAGAACTTGAGAAACACATTTCTGCGTTTAAGCCACCCAGCCTGTGCATGATGGTTATGGAAGACAGGGCTTGAACATCTGTACCACCTCTCTGACAGCTGTCAAAGGGACAACTGTCCCTCCATACCCTTCCTTCTTGCCATATAACTAGTTGGGTCACTGCATCCTGATTTTCAGACTGACCAATTTCTTTGAAAGCACACAAAAACCTCCCTCCTTTACCTAAACTTATAGTCTATGTTTTAAAACAGGAACAATCGGGGTGCCTTGGTGGCTCAGTCAGTTAAGCCTTTGCCTTTGGCTTAGGTCATGATCTCAGGGTCCTGGGATCAAGCCCCACATCGGGCTCTTTGCTTGGCAGGGAGCCTGTTTCCCCCTCTCTGTCTGCCTCTCTGCCTACTTGTGCTCTCTCTGTCAAATAAATAAATAAAATATTTTAAAACAAATAAATAAAACAAGAATGATCAGACAGCAGCAGGAAGTCAAAATTGCAGAGAAACTGTATCCTGGGTAACTTTGAGTCTCTTAAATTTTACCTAAATCTAAATCAAGCTTAGAATCAAGAAACACAGACGCTCTTATACCTGAATAGCAAACTGAAAAAACAGACGATCAAACATGCTCCGATTGTGAAGAGATAGGCCAGCTGCATGTTGTAGGATGCCCCACCATTCCCGTGCTGGATCGTAGAATTGGTATAAAAGCCATAGTACATCACTGTGTTTCTAAAATAACCCTGGAAGGGATAATAAACCCTTGGTCAGATGGGTCAACTGAAAAAACAATGACTACGGTCAGTCAGCACAGTGCATCTCTCCCATTTGCAAGAAACTTGCATCAGTCAGTTTAGACATTTTGTTTGCAGGGAAAGAGCACCCAAGGCTTCTGAGAATGCAGACATTTCATCACAAGGCTCTTTGGGCTGGAAAGGACTCTCAAACCCTCCTTACAATGGAGGGACCGAGCTGTCACCACTTGAAACAGTGATCAAGCAAAGCCTGATGAAAACCAGGAAAGCCAGCCATTAGCGGCCTCTGTCATCTGTTAAGTATTATGGCCAAACATGTTCAATAGGAAGGGAATTAAGCCATTAGGTCTAAATTTCAATTTACAGGAAATAAGGGACCAGAGGAACAAAGCAAGGAGTCCATAGGAAACAAGTCTGCATGACAACTGGCCGGTTTCTGCAACAAGTCAATGTAACCAAGTCAATGTGACCTTGATCCCTCTCCCTCTGCTCCTCCCCCCATTTCTCTCTTCTCAAGAAAAAAGGGGGCTGTGTCTGGAGAGATCATTCTAGATTAATTGAGAATTCAGAGAAAACGGCAAGTGAATGCAAAGTACAGACCTTAACTAGATCCTGGTCTGAAAGACCAGGCTAGGAAAGATGTTTTGGGCGCAGCTGGGAAAAATCTGAATATAGTATGGATTTTAGATAATAACAACTATTAATTTTGCTAGGGGTAAGCACTGCAGAAAGTATCTTTATTTTTCAGAGATGCATGTGGAAGAAATTTGAAGTAAAATGTCTTGATGTCTGTAATTTACTATAAAATGCTTCTAAAACCTAGTAAGATAAAACAATATGAAAAAATATTAAAACAATTTTAAAACCTAGGTAGTGAGTACATGAATGTTTACTTACTACTCTTTATTTTCCTTTATGTTTGAAATTTTTCATAATAAAATGTTTCATACATACAAATGTAAAAAATATACATTAGGGGCACCTGGGTGACTCAGTCGGTTAAGTGTCTGAGCTCAGCAGAGGCCTTGAGTCTCAGGGTTGTGAGTTTGCCCTCTGTGTTGGACTCCATGTCCATATATACACATGTGCACATCATAATGAGGAGGAAAATGAAAATGAAATGTATACAATAATTCTACTTTAATGAATTTATCCTAAGGAAAAAATTTTAACAGAAAAAGAAATTAAAAAGATAAATGGAAGAAATTTAAAAAGTAAACTTACAACATTCTACTTCAAGAGTCAGAAAATTTTTTCTGTAAAGAGCTAGAGAGTGGGGTGCCTGGGTGGCTCAGAGGGTTAAGCCTCTGCCTTTAGCTCAGGTCATGATCTCAGGGCCTTGGGATCGAGCCCCACATCAGGCTCTCTGCTCAGCAGGGAAGCTGCTTCCCTCTCTCTCTGTGCCTGCCTCTCTGCCTCCTTGTGATCCCTCTCTCTGTCGAATAAATAAATAAAATCTTAAAAAAAAAAAAAGAGCTAGAGAGTAAACCTCTTTGGCGTGGCAGCTACAGTAATAACTCCACTTGGCCACCATAGTAGGAAGGCATTGCTGACACATTGTGATCTCTGTCTGTCAAATAAATAAATAAAATCTTAAAAAAAAAATAAAACAAACAAATAAATAACTAAATCCCCACTTTCCCTATCATTTCACTCCCAGGCAAAGTGAGAGGTCTGGAAGAGTGACCAGCAAGGTATGTCCAGCAGATTCCCAGTTGGTGAACCCCGGTTGGGCAAAATGAAGGACTTACCGCCCCCGTGAAAAACTCCAGTCCGGTGAACTGGAGGGTGTTCTTCTCGGCCACGGTAAACTGAGGGATTATGATAAAGCTGAAGGTCACAATGAATGAGAAAATGTTGAACTTCAAGAGCCACCTCAGAAAGTTAAAATAGGAAAGGACGCTGGTTCCAAACTTGCCTCCGATGACCTTGAGCGTTTTCTGCCATAGGCTGATGGAATCGAGCAGCTCTGACAGGCTGTTCTTAGATCTCCGGTAAGCCTGGGGTAGGGACACCAAGCAGGAGGCTTGACATTCCCTCAACAAACACCTGAGCAGGCCCCACAAGAGCTAAGATGGCCACTGTGTCCAGAGAATTATAACAAGCCAGGCATGCACTACGCAGGCTTACAAAAATGATCTCATTGAATCTGCGGGACCACTCTTCAAGGTGAGTGTTATTATGACCTCCCAGGTTTGCTGACGAAGGTGACACAGTAGCTCAGCTGTCCAAATAACTCAGCAACCTCTTAGACCTCTGCATCCCCACCTGGTTTCTCTGTACCTAGACCAACCCAATTTCTATGGCTTTCAATGAAAGAGCCCTGAATTTTGGTTTCTCTTCCCCTTGGATCCTTTCCATGCCCACTCTTCCACTTCCCTGTTTTTAACCTCTTGTGATGCCCATTTTATTGACTTGTAATAGAGGCTTCTTACCCGTGAAATGGAGTTTAGACACTGGGCACAGCAGTTGACCTCAAGCATACGACGGGACTGCTTACTTTTCTCCTTATCAACGATTTTCCTGTGGGGAACAGCAGAAGAAAGGGAGAGACACCCTTGCTATGATGATTTTGTTCCCAAAATATTTACTGAGTGCTTATGATGTGGTAGGCACAACCCAGGTAGTGAGACAAAAGAGAATGATATCCCTGGTTCATGGAACAGACACCTCTTCTAGTTGGAAGAGAAAGACAATAAACAATAAATAAAAGGTGTACTCTGGAAAAGAAAAAAGAAAACAGAGCAGGTAAGGAAATTGGAAATCCTGGAATAGGGACTGTGCTATAATTTGAAATAGCACAATATTCAAGCAAAGTCTTTTAGGCGGGGCGGGGTTAATGGCATGGATAAGGAATTGCTGTGTGCATAGGGAACAGCCCACCTGGGACCCCAAGGAGGCTGGGATGGCTAGAATGGAAGGAGCATGGGGAAGAAAGAAGGGTTTGAGTGATAACCATTGCAGGGGGAGGGGCCCGATGAGTCAGTGGTCCTCAGCCTGGGGGGATTTTGATCCCCAGTGGACATTTGGCAAAGTCTGGAGACATTTATGGTTGTCAAACTCTGGTGGAGAGAGGTTTGCTACCAACACCTGAGGGGTAGAAGCCAGGGATATGTTCAACTCCCTACAATGAGTTGGACAGAACCCCACAAGAGAGAATGATCCAGTCCCCAATGCTGGTCATACTGGGGCTGAAAAATCCTGCTATAAAGTCTCTGGGCTCCTGATAAGGCCCTTACCCTCTGACAGAGGCAGCCACGCAGAGTTTGAAATGGAAGAGTGTTTTCAGAAAGATCAGCCACAGTTGACGTCTTTACCCTTCCATGAATCCATTGCATGTACTTTGCTCTAGTGCTTTTCTAGTTTTCTTTGTCCACCCAAACACCCACCCCCACATCAACTGTCTTCCAGGCCTTGGCTCACATGCGCTCCCGCTTCACCCAAGCAGCCTGCATTACTCTAGCTAGTCCCGTCACCGCAGTCTCCTCTACCTTGATTTGGCCTGACTTCCTTTTTCTCATGTGTAAGTTACTTGTTGTCAAATCCAACTCCCCTGTCAGACTTTGTAAGTTATTTTAGCAGCCCCAGAACAATTGCATCATTGAATTATTTATTAGCAATTGTTGCATCCACTCCATTAGTTATTGCCAAGAGTACAAATTGCAAAAGTAAAAGGACGAGGAAGAGTAAATGTGAAGTCTGATGGCTAAAACAGCTCTCATTCTTTCACTTTTTTTTTTTTATTCCTGCCCTTAGAAAGCCTCTCTGGACTTTGTTTTTTCCTTTTATTCTTTCCAGTAAACTTTTAATTTTAGAGTATTTGAAATTTACAAAAATGTTGCAAAAACAGTATAGAAAATTCCTATACACTATTCACTATTTTCTCCTATTAACATCTTACATTTCTTTTTTTTTTTTTTTTTAAGAGAGGGAGGATGAGTAGCAGAGGAAGAGGGAGAGAGAACCTTAAGCAGGCTCCATGCTCAGTGCAGAGCCCAATGTGGGGCTCAATCTCACAACCCTGAGACCACGACCTGAGCTGAAATCAAGAGTTGGATGCCCAGGCCACTGAGCCACCCAACATCTGACATTTCCAAGGTAGTTGTCGAAACTAAAAAGCCAACATTAGCACATATACAAGTACGTAAATTCTGTACTATTCTGATTTCATTCATTCTTCCACCAATGCCATGTTCTATTCCAGGATCTCATCCCACATTCCATTTAGTTATTACGTCTCTTTAGATTCCTCTAGTCTGTGACAATTTCTCTGACTTCCCTTATTTTTGATGGCCTTGACAATTTTGAGGAGTGCTGGTCCGGTATTTTGTAGAATGTCCCTCCACTGGGGTTTACCTGATCTTTTTCTCTGGTGATACTGGAGTTATAGTCTTCAGGAGTACCACAGAGGGGATATGCTCTTCTAACCACGGATCTCTGGGGATGCTAACCTGATCACCTGGTCAAGGAAGTGTTGGCCAGACCACATCCCTAGAAAGTTACTCTCCCTCATTTCTCATGCCCACCCCCTTTGAAAGCACATCCTTAAGCATAGCCCACAGTCCAGGTGAGAGGAAAGAGGAACATCTATATAATTTGGAATTCTTCTGTAGGAAGATTGTAGCTTCTTTTGCATTCATATATTTCTTATTTTCTTTTTCTTTAAGATTTATTTATTTATTCGAAAGAGAAAGAAAGAGCCCGAGTGGGAGGAGCAGAAGGAGAGGGAGAAAATCTCAAGCAGACTTCTAGCTGATGCCTGATGCTCAATCTCAATCACAACCTGGGCCAAAACCAGGAGCTGGACACCCAACTGAATGCATTACCCATGAGCCCTTGTTTTCTTTTTAATCTTTCTGAGATGGGACAAAAGTAGAAGACTAAAATTCACTTGAAATCTGGGAAAGAAGAAAAGCTTTGGATCCATACTTAAGGTTCCTTTTCTCTTCCATGGTTCTTGGCTGATTCCTGATGGCTTTAATTCTGTCTCTAGATGTCATTGGTATCAGCGATGCAATTAACTTTTGTCCTGTGGAGGAAAATAAATGGAATTTAATTTTGTTTCCTTTCACAGAATATCAACATGGCTCTGGGGCACCTGGGTGGCTCAGTCATTAAGCGTCTGCCTTGGGCTCAGGTCATGATCCCAGGGTCCTGGGATCGAGCCCCACACTGGACTCCCTGCTTGGTGGGAAGCCTGCTTGTTCCTCTCCCTCCGCTGCTCCCCTGTTGTGTTTCCTTTCTCACTGTGTCTCTCTGTCAAATAAATAAATAAATAAATAAATAAAATCTCTAAAAAAAAATATGGCACTGACCTTCAAGCTTTTTTTAAAATAGATTTTATTTATGTGAAAGAAAGAGACCAAGCACACGAGTTGGGGGAAGGGCAGAGGGAGAAGCAGATTCCCCACTGAGCCAGGAGCAGGACATGGGGCTTGATCAGGGGACTCCAGAATCATAACTGAGCTGAAGGCAGATGCTTAAATGAGCCAGCCAAGTGCCCCGAGCATGTTTTTATAAGAGCACAAGGAGGGAATAATTATATGGACTCAGTGATCCCCAAGCCACAAGTGAAAACAAGACAACGTGGTTTGCTTGGCTTTTTTTTTTAAGCTGGGCATGGAGCCCAATGCAGGGCTTCAACTCACAACCCCAAGATCAAGACCTGAGCTGAGATCAAGAGTCAGATGCTTAACTGACTAAGCCACTCAGGCGCCCCAAGGTAGTGATTTTTTTAACCTCAAAGCCAAAGCAAATGATGTTTGTACCCAATTCCAACTTGATATTTTTTCTTTTTTCTGACAAGAAGCATTCAGTGAAGGCACCAGCCCCTGCCTGTCTGGTCAAGCTCGCTCTCCTCCCCTACTTGAATATCTAAATCACTTTCTCTTGACCCCACACTCCAGGCCCAGGCACCTTCTTTATATTTCTTGACTGTTGTCCTATGCTCTTCCAACCCCAGGAATGACTTCCCCATCTTCTCCCAATAACTCATCTACACATCTTCACTCAGCATGGCACATACTATGGGTCACCTACCCCAGTAATGTCTCCTTTTTAATAGAATCCTGATTTTGTTTAGGAATCTACCCCCTCCTTCTCAAGGCCCTGAGCTTCTGCAGGGTGGGACCCATCTTCAGACACAGGGGGTGAGCCCCATGAGTCCAAGCTGAACCTTGCAGGTGACTGATTTAAGCATGAGCAGGTGACAAGATGTTGGCCAATGTTCTGAGATGGGTGATCTGCTGAGGAGTTTCTTGGAAAAGGTTTCTTCTTTCTCAAAAAAGAAAAACTGAAAAAGCCACACAAAAACTCCAAGAAAAAGACAGATCCTTCTTGCTCTGGATGTTGTTGTGGCCACATGTGAAGCCTGAAATGGCGGCCACCATCTTGTAATGACGAGGAAGCCAGGTGGAGGGCTGACGGGGGCAACAACAGAGGGAGAACAGAGGGAGCAGGGTGGCTCCCTGGTTGAGTTATTGAGCTAACCTCTCCATTTGACCCAGTTGAGATGAAAAGGAAATCTCCAAAAGAGGGCCACCAACTCACTCTGCTGAAGACAAGAAATTTGTGTCTCTCCTGAGAGGGAAGAGCAGCTAAACGGAGAGGAAGAAAGGACAAGGTGGAGGAGGAAGAACAGGGAGATGTGGGGAGTCAGTAGCATGAGAGGAGACACCCCCATTTTCAATAAATGGCCTAACCCCACAAAATGCTTTGGTATGAATGGATTTTTTTTTTCCTTCTAGAAATCACTGAGAGAGGCTTGACTTTATGTCTGGAGTTTGATGGGCTGGAACAGAAATAGCAGCCAAGAAACCAGTGTTTGGCTCCAGGAATAGGAAGGCAGGGAGGTAGTGTCAGTTAAGACCTGGTTTCATGGCAGACTTGGCAATAAAGGCCATCCTATGTTGCCATCCAGAGTGAGGGTTGGACCTGGACCAAAGCAAGACAGTGGTTGAAGCGTCAGACTTGGGAACCAGGCAGACCTGCATTTGAGCCCTGGTTCTGCCAGGTCATTTAACTTACTCATCAAGCCAATGGAAGTCACAAATGTGCCTGCCTCTCAAAGTGTGGGGAATAAGTCAAACTGAATTCAAAGGATAACAAAGAGGAAGTGTTTGCCTGAGTCCTGGGCACAGAGAGTAAACTTGATCCAGGTAAATTCCTTTCTAGGAGTTAGATGCTCCCAAAGTAACCCCTTCCTGAGTCTGTCGCATCCTTACATCATCTACCAACTTCAACCTACTTGATGTCTTAAAACTAAATAATCCTGTAGACAACTTGGAAGCCTTCCTTGTTATCTTCCTAACTCCTCCCAGGGTCTCGCTACCTTGGATGTTTTCATGTGAAGTACGAGGCGTGTCTATGCCCACACTTCCTGGGCTATGAAGTGTCTGAGAAAATGACTCATTCAAAAATGTTGAAAACCGCAACAACTGCTTGCTCTTTTTGTCATGCGGGCTGCTGAAACTCTGAGAGTCTGTCACATCAGTGTCAGAAATGGATGAGACCATGCCAAAGCTTGAGACCATGCCGAAGTTTGAGTTCACCAGCGTCTTTTCTGGAACAACCCCAGATGGAACATTTTCAACCTCGACGATGATTTCGTTCACTTGGTCATCAGACAGCATCTCTTGTCTCCTCCCAGCCTTGTTCTCCACCGGAGTACCCTTCCAAACACCTCATAGAGCAGTCACACTGGCATTGTTGGGAGCCGCCAGGAAAACTGATGACAATCACAGAGGGAGGCCCCATTCACATTTTTTAAAAGACCAGGATGAGATTGCCAAAACCAGCCCTATACAAAGCACAACAGAACTCTCCACATCAGACACCAGAGGGGTCTCCTCATGAAGAGAAGTGTTTTTCTGCAGGGACCTCTGTCTTGGTAGCTAGGTAAGAAACTGGAAACAGAATCCTTCATTAAAGACAATAGGGTTCTAGAAACAGAAGGCAGAGATTCTTCTAAATGACTTATAATCAAAGGGCAAAATTTTCCTTTTAATTTGGTGTCTCTGGCCTAAAACTTATATTTATAATTTTATATGCGTATATAAACCCAGATAGGTTTATAGTAATATAATTATTATCTCCTGACTGCCTTGGGTAGCCTACCCTTGTCTCTGCCCCCATATCCACTCTTCATTTTTCCTATACTACCAGAAGACTCCTTTCCTGTGTAGGCACTGGCCTCAGCTAAAATTCTCCTAGCTTCCTTTGTGGCTAAAAATGAACCTGTAGCCCCACCATTCTGGTCAATGAGACACAGAGCTTCCAGGAATGCTTCCAGAATGACAGTCTGCCTGGTTCCACTTTTCGCCGTTCACCATTTCTCTTTCTTCCTCACCAGAGGCTGCCATTTTGAAAACAAGAGGACACACATTCAGCTGCGAAGGATGGTGGAGAAATAAGCTAAGAAGGAGCTCAGTCCTGATAGCATCTTGGGCAAAGCTTCCACACAAACACCATCATACTCCTTGTTACATGAGAAAAACAAATCCCTTGATTGCAAAGCCATCCTATTTCAGTGCCAGGCACCTGAACACAATTCCTACCCAAAAGACCTGATTTAGAAATCACTTCAGCCATGTCATTTATTTAATAGTTGGGGAAACTGAGGTACACAAAAATCATCTGACCTCGATTCTCATCACACTCTCACTAAGTGGCAGGATTGGATGAGGGCACTCCTCCTTCTCACCACCATTACTACAGGCCAAGTACTTTAGAGTATATAACTTAATTTTCATAATCACCCTATGCAGTATGTACAACAATAAACCCCATTTTGCAGCGAAGAAAACTGAAGCCCAATAAGGTTATTTGCCTAAAGTCATAAAACCAGCAAGTAGCAGAGCTGAGAGTCAAACCCAGGTCTGTCTGGACCCAAAGCAGGGTCTCTTAATCATTTCACAAGATGTAACGGCCCCTTCCTGTAACAAGATGTTGATGTATCATTTATTCATTCATAAATAAATGAATATTTATGAGTACCTGCCATGTGCCAGGTGCTTCATAGGTATATAGCACAATCCATGCAAATCCATCCATTTTATCAGGAGGCTGTCCACCAGCTAATTGTATATGGTTTGAGAATCCAAACCAATGCAAAGCAAAATGGTGAAGAAAACCAGATTCATCTCTGGCTCCTATATTTCTTTAATTTTCTCTGCCTTCTGGGACTCTCCTTTTACCAACCTCAGGCTGGCTAGATAGAGCAGTCCAATGAAGTAAAAAGCCATTTCCTATCCTCAATAGTTAAAACCATTTTCTGCTCTAGTGGGAACCAAAGAGAGAATGTGATCATTTATACCTCCATGGTTTTCCCTCCCATGTAGGAATACCCAGCCCTTGTAGAAGATAGACCTCTCCTTGAGAAGGCTCTTAAAGAATGATGCTAAGGGCACCTGGGTGGTTGAGTCAGTTAAGCCTCCAACTCTTGATTTCAGCCCAGCTCATGATCTCAGGGTCAGGGGATAAAGGTCCATGTCTGGCTCTGTGCTCAGTGCTGAGTCTGCTGGAGATTCTCTCTCTCTCACACTACCCCTCCTCCTCCACCTCCTCCTCTCTCTCTCTCTCAAATAAATAAATAAAACTTAAAAAAAAAAAAGAATGAGGCAAAAGGCTGTCATATCGGCTACAATTGCAGAAGGTGAGACATGGTTTTAGGTCATGAGGCCCCTCGTTCGCACTATTGTATAGAGGATCCCATCAGTTGGTTTAGTTCTTATTGTTCATAGATTTGCCTCCAAGTTTCAGCATTCCCTGGCCGTTCTCCTCTTTTGCTTCCTTTTTATCTCTCCGTCTCTACCTCTGATCAGACCTTCATCACCACACACAGTGATCCTTACAGAGCCTCCTAACTGATCTCATAGCATTCTTTCTCTGGTCCTACCATTCCTAGATCCCAGCATCATAATAATTCTATGATTATTCAGAAAAATTCTGATTAATGCAGACTCTTTCACAAATTAATTCAATAACTATCTCTGAACACCTACTATGTCCCAAGCTCTGTACGAGGTCCTGCAAGGTAACTCTACCTTCAACTCTGTGCTTCCCCCTGTCCTTCCCACCACACAAGCCAGTACATTTCACCTTGGGCCCACGTGAGCTGGGTTTCTGTCACATGAAACCAGAAGAGTCTGATGAAGACACCTTGATAGCCAGGAGAGAAAAAACTCTGCATATCTAAAAGACACCCCTGGTCTGGTAAATTAAGAAAGTACTGCTTCAGGTACCACACTGGAGGTCAAAAGGAAATAGTGATGTCTGTATTGTCTTGAACACATTCCTCTCTAGAGCTGATTTTTTTTTTTTAAATACCATCTATTTAAGCCTTACCTTCGGGTGACTTGTGCCAGTCGCTTCCAGACAATGGTGGGTTTCCATAAACTGGGTGGGGGCTACTTTCACTCACATAAGCAGGGTTCACTAGAAACGAAGAGGCAGGAGACATCACCAATTAATCCCACCGAACTAGACATTACTGCATACATAATGGTCAGTAAGACCTCAGCCTTGACCTCAAGGTCCTAAGAGACTGATGAGTGGATGCCTGGGTGGAAAACAGGACATAAATATGGAAACAATGCAATTAAGTACAAACAGCTTCAATCAATGGTTTTCATTTTAGTATAAGCCATGGTTAAAAATAATTGTTACAAGGGAATACTACTCAGCCATAAAAAGAATGAAATCTTGCCATGTGCAATGACATGAATGGAGCTAGAGGATATAAAGCTAAGTGAAATAAGTCAGTTAGAGAAAGATAAATACCATGTGATCTCACTCATATATGGAATTTAAAAAACAAAATGAATGAACAAAGGAAAATAAGAGAGACAGAGAGACAAACTAAGAAACAGATCCTTAACAATAGAGAACACACTGATGGTTACCAGAGGGGAGATGGATGGGGGAATGGGTGAAACAGGTGATGGGAATTAAGAGGATATTTATCACAATGAGCACTGAGTAATGTATGGAATTGCTGAATCATTGTACGGTACATCTGAAAGTAATATAACACTAATTCTAGAATATTAACGATACTAGAATTAAAATTTAAAACTTGATAAAAATTTAAAAATTTTACACTAAGATCCAGAATATACCTACACATATATAACTGAAAAACAAGTTTCACTAATAATACTTTGCTTGACTACATAAAAGGATCTCTGATATATTCTTATTCTATTCCATTCCTTTTTTTTTTTTAAGTACACTCCATGCCCAGCAGCACAATGCAGGACTTGAACTCAAAACCCTGAAACCAAGATCTGAGCTAAAATCAAGAATCGGTCGCTTAACCGACTGAGCCACCCAGGCGCCCCCATTCCATTCTTTTCGATCTCATTTTTCAGAATTAATTTCACAACTTGTTAACAAGCTACAACTCGAATTTGGAAAATACTTATCTAGGGGGTTGAGCAGAGAACATTTAGGGCACTGAAACTATTCTGTATACCATAAGGGTGATACATGTTATTATACATTTGTTCGAACTCACAGAATTTATAGCACCAAGAGTGAGCTCTGATGTAAACTACAGACTCAAGATGAAATGATGTGTCCATGTAGGTCCATCAGTTGTACAACATGTATCATTCTGGTAGCAGATGTTGATAATGGGAGAGTCTCTGCTGTGTGGGGAAGGGAGTTGTATAGGAAATCTCTGCACCTTCCTCTCCCTCAATTTTACTGTGAACCTAAAACTGTTAAAAAAAATTTAAAACAAAAAAAAATGAAGCAAAGAAAAAACTTGTCTAGATGATCAGAGAAGTTCCTTCTATTTCTAACATGTTATGGTAATGCATGAATAAATTTGAAAGACGGCATGATTTTCTTAGGGACAGAGTCTATTCTTAGCATCTAAACAACACTGTCATATTTCAGTATACTTTTATTCCACCCACAGTAAACATTAAAAGCTAAACTCGGCAACTGAGAAAATGGAACACAGTTTGATGTGAACCACGCACAAAATTACATTGCAAGAAGTTCTGAACTTCTTGCTGGGGATCAGTTCCCAACTTTGTTACTGGCTGATACCCTCTGGCATGTTACCTAACCTCTCTGAGCTACGATATTGTAGTCTCTAAAACAGGAAAAATGACGGGAACTTCACGTAGCATTGTTGAGGGAAATCTCATCAGCTAACACAGGCAAAGTGCTTAAAGTAATCCTGGAACACAGTAAGCTATTGATATATATTAAGTACTGTGGTAGATCAATTATTATTCAGCATATGTCATACCACCATCCCCTGACATCTCACCTGAAGTTGGGCTTTGGTCATGTGACTTTTATCAATGGAACATGGCATTAAGTGACAATATGCCAGGTCCATGTTTTTACTTGCCACTTTGAGTACTTCGGGCTTATGCCATGGAACAACAATGCCCCCAAGTGGCTCCCTTGTGGTTCAAGAAGGACACTAGGCTCTAGACATAGGACCCATGACCTGGGATCAAGAACAGCCACACCCAGCCTAGTTCCGTAAAACTCCCAAGCAAACCTGCACATGTGTGAGTGAGAAATAAATCCTTCTTTATTGTACAACACTGGGTTTTTGCATCTGTTTGTTATGCAGCATTACTGTAGCAATAGCTAACTGATACATCCTTACCAATGTCGTTGCTATTAATTCATTTAGCACTACTTAAACACCTGCTGTGGCTAGCTACTGTGACATTAGGAAAATTACCTAGAGGTTTAAAGAATATATGGATAAAGATGGGCATTGTCTATAATGATAGCATAGTCCTGGACAAGTGGTTGCCAAGGGCTACAACCCCAGTCCTACAAAGGAGTCCAGAAAAAGAAGTTATACTTAACTACATTTTTTTTTTTTTTTTAGCATAAGTAGTCAGGGGCACCTGGGTGGCTCAGTTGGTTAAGTGTCTGCCTTTGGCTCAGGTCATGATCCCAGAGTCGTGGGATCGAGCCCCACATCGGGCTCTCTGCTCTGCAGGGAGACTGCTTCCCTTCCCCTCTCTCTGCCTGCCTCTCTGCCTACTTGGGATCTCTGTCTGTCAAATAAATAAATAAAATCTTCTAAAAGGGGCGCCTGGGTGGCTCAGTGGGTTGAGCCACTGCCTTCGGCTCAGGTCATGATGTCAGGGTCCTGGGATCGAGTCCCGCATCGGGCTCTCTGCTCAGCAGGGAGCCTGCTTCCTCCCTCTCTCTCTGCCTGCCTCTCTACCTACTTGTGATCTCTCTCTGTCAAATAAATAAATAAAATCTTTACAAAAAAAAAATCTTCTAAAAAATAAATAAAGTGTAAGTGGTCAGGAATCTTTTGCCCTGATCCTACCCAGCAATGATACAGGATAAGTGAGAGCCAGGCTTTGGGTCAGAGAGACTGGCACCTTCAATTTACAACAGTGAGGTGATCTTGGGCACTGTGCCTCGAGCCTCAGTTTTCCCATCTATAAAGAGGGAAATTAGTAGTGGCTATATGAAAGGTGGTTGTTCAGATTTGAACAAGACAATAAAAGCAAAGGGCTTGGCTGAATCTCCAGGGGATAGGAAACACTCAGAATCTGTTTGGCATTATTAGCTCTACTTGCACTGGGGTAAGGCTGTGCTTCTCAATCTTTTTTTCATTACTGGCCCCTAAGGAGCCTTTTTAGATATTTCTTCCCCATTACCTTCTCCTATGAAATTTTAATACTACAGACATACTATGTGTCTGTTTATATATGTGTATTGGTGCTTTACATATTAAAAGAGGAAGACTGGGGTGCCTTGGTGGCTCAGTGGGTTAAGCCTTCAGCTCAGGTCATGATTTTAGGGTCCTGGGATTGAGCCCCACATCGGGCTCTCTGCTCAGCAAGGTGCCTGCTTCCCCCTACCTCTCTGCCTGCCTCTCTGCCTACTTGTGATCTCTCTCTCTGTCAAATAAATAAATAAAATCCTTAAAAAAAAAAAAAAGAGTTAGACTTTTCTGGTCTTTCAAGAATAAATTTTACCAGGGCACCTGGGTGGCTCAGTTGGTTAAGTGTCTAACTCTTGGTTTGGACTCAAGTCATGATCTCAGGGCCCAGGTATCAAGCCTTGTGGCAATCTTTGTGCTCAGGAGGGAGTCTACGTGAGAGTCTCTCCCTCTCCTTCTGCCTCTGCCCACCCCCCACTCAAGTGTGCACTCTCTCTCTCTCTCAAATAAATAAATAAATCTTTTTCAAAAAAAGAGTAAATTTTACACCCTTGGGATTTATATTGCCCCCTCAATGAGAATGCATGACATAAAGGTTTGGAGGAGCCCAAATGAACATTTTCTATGCAAATGTGCACTGGTCAGTGTTTTCACCAGTGTATGACAATGCACCCCATCCCCTCCTCTCCATCTGCTTCAAACTCCTCCACATCCACCCTCTCAGGCATAAGGAATCCGCCATTTGCACCAACCAGCACTTGGGTCCCTCATTCTGTTCTTGGTTGAACACTCCTCTTCCCTGGCTCCTCTTCCCTGGCTCTAAATTTCTACACTATTGACTCTCGTATAATGAAAGGGCTCCCTTTACTCTATAGCAAGTCCCTATTCCCTCCTGGAGGATAAGAACTTTAGCATGTCTTTTGCCTCGCAGAGCTGAACTTCTACACACAGCAGATTCTGAGGACAACATGTTTGTTCACATATGAAGAGTCTGCTTGCTATTTTTCTTTTTTCAGTCTTGACATGCTGGTGTCACCCAGCCTTGTGTTTTAAGTAACCTGAGGACAGAGCTGCCTCTTACTCCCTTTGCCCCCCAGTAGCTTCTGAATACTCACATGCTGACTGTCTGAACAGCACAGCCTGAATCCAGCCCATAAGTGATTTTGTTTGCCCAGTTCAGTGTTTCAATTTTTTTCTTTATTTTTGAGCATGTAAAAATCAGGAGGTTTTAGAAAAATCTGAGGATTTGTCCATACTGAGCCCACATTCCCCCATAACCCCAATGGGCCAAATCTGAACATTACTCACGTCACATGGGCATAGAGTATGCACACACATTTTTTCATAATCCCTAACCAGGCCACTTTGACAAGTGATGATACTGCTGTCTTTCTAGTCCTTCAATGTTCAAACTTTGTAAGGTAGACGTTTGAATGGGAAGGGATAAACTAATTCTCTTCCTAGAACTTTTAAATAACCTCTCCCCTAAAAGCCCACCGATATGACTTCCTTCCCAGGAAATGATCTTCATCTTAACAAATGCTTACCATAACCATCTCCAGGAGCCCCTGGCACAGAGCTGTCATATGGATTTGCCATCCCCATGGATTTCATTGCAATGCTTTCAGGGTAGTCTTCATTCTTTCTCCCAAGGATGCCCAAGGGGCCATCACCCCTCTGACAAAATGAGGGCCGGATTAAAGATGTTCTGCTGAGCACCCTGAAATCCCAAAATGACGGATCAAGATTCACCCAGGAGCATAGTAAGGACAGTCATCCATTCATCTTTCATCCATCCATGGATCCATTCATTCTTTCCACATACGCTGACTGAATGCCAACTACGTGTTAGGCAAGGTCTAAGGGGGTCAAGGGGGTGAGAACACAAAGATAAAAACACCAGGTCTCTACTCTCAAGGAACTCTCAGTCCAGTCTGGCAGAGCTTCTTAGACATATTTAAGCAATTATAATAAAGCAGTAACTGGTGAGTACCTAAAGACAGGCACAAGGAGTTCAGAAGAAAGAGAAAAGAATTCTGGCAGGCAGTTTGGAGGGAAATCTACATGGCAAAGAAACATCACAGATGGGATTTGAAGGATTAATTCATATATAAAGATTTAGGAGGAGAGCATTCCAAGGATAAAGAACAGCATAAATGAAGGTGTGAGCCCATAAAAAGAAATGATGAATATATAAAAGGAATACTTCAAAAATCAATTAACCTGGAGCAATGGTCTCAATTTTAGGTACATGCCAATTCCCAGTCCCTGCCCCTAGACAATGGCATCAGAAGCTCTGAGAATTGGGTCCAGGCAGCCGTATTATTTTTAAAGTTTCCCAGGTAATCAGGTGATTCTAAGGCTCAGTCCAGGTCAAGAACCACTGATTTAGAGGTAGGGAGGGGATAGGGGTAGTAAGAAAACAGGAGGAAGTCAGTCAGGTAGGTCTTTGGAAGCACTTTACATTAGACCAGTGCATTCTCTTTTTCAAACATTTTCACGGGGCTCCTGGGTGGCTCAGTGGGTTAAGCCTCTGCCTTTGGTTCAGGTCATGATCTCAGGGTCCTGGGACTGAACCCCACATTGGACTCTCTGCTCAGCAGAGAGTCTGCTTCCCCCTCTCTCTGCCTGCCTCTCCGCCTACTTGTGATCTCTGTCAAAAAAATAAAATCTTTTTTTAAAAATTAAAAAAAAGGGTGCCTGGGTGGCTCAGTGGGTTAAGCCGCTGCCTTCGGCTCAGGTCATGATCTCAGGGTCCTGGGATCGAGTCCCGCATTGGGCTCTCTGCTCAGCAGGGAGCCCACTTCCTTCTCTCTTTGCCTGCCTCTCTGCCTACTTGTGATCTCTCTCTCTGTCAAACAAATAAATAAAATCTTTAAAAAAAATTTAAAAAAAATTTTCATAAGCAAAGCAGTGTGGCCTTTCTTCCAAAGGTTATAGAGAACCATGAAAGATCAGAAACAAAGGAGTGAGAGAATCAAAGGTATATCTTGAACTGATGAATCAGGTAGTGAGGGATAAGACCAAGGAGACCACTTTGATCTGGTTCTGTTAATCCTCCTACTTAGATTCTGAAGACATTTGACCCTACTGCACACCCAAATCTCATATCCTTCCTTATTCCTCAAGATAAATACAAGCCAGTACCTTTGGTTGAATTTATAAACATCACTAGTAGAACAGGTACATGCCAAATGAGATTCATATTGGTTAAATTTTCACAGGGTATAATTTTTTATAGATTAAAAATAACCTGACTAAAGAACCACATCTTATTGGCAACAGGAACATCGAAAGCTTAACCTAGAAAAAAATCAGATTTGGTAGGACTACGTCATCCAAACTAACACTGTCCATGTCCAGTATCCTTAGTAAAGTCTGTCAATGACCAAAGATTGCTGGCAGACTCAAAAGATTTTTGACAACATTTAGATCTATAAAATCTGAACTAGGAAACATTGGACTTAGTTTTTTAGAATGAACTTAAAGGAAAACCAACAATGTGGGAAACTATGACTGATAAAACTTGATGAATGTAACAACAAGGTAGAAGATCATTAAACTAAATCTGCCATAAACATGAAAAGTGATCAATTCAGATGACAATTATAGTAAAATTAAAACGAACATGGAAAAAACTGGGGCACCTGGGTGGCTCAGTGGGTTAAAGCCTCTGCTTTCGGCTCAGGTCATGATCCCAGGGTCCTGGGATCAAGTCCCGCATTGGGCTCTCTGCTCAGCAGGGAGCCTGCTTCCCTTTCTCTCTCTCTGCCTGCCTCTCTGCCTACTTGTGATCTCTGTCAAATAAATAAATAAAATCTTTTAAAAAAAAAGTGAAAAAAATCAGGACTGTTACAACCGTCTTGAATTTTTTTTTTAAAAATTGAGACATTAGGGCGCCTGGGTGGCTCAGTGGGTTAAGCTGCTGCCTTCGGCTCAGGTCATGATCTCAGGGTTCTGGGATCAAGTCCCGCATCGGGCTCTCTGCTCAGCAGGGAGCTTGCTTCCTCCTCTCTCTCTCTCTCTGCCTGTTTCTCCATCTACTTGTGATTTCTCTCTGTCAAATAAATAAATAAAATCTTAAAAAAAAAAAAATTGAGGCATTAAATTGAGTTCATGGAGTTAGACCTTCAAAGGAGTTTCTTGGTTAAAAATGAATTCCTGTGGATATAATTCTGGTTATAATTTTGGTTTGGGTTTATAAGGACCAAGTCTTAACCCTAACTTTATTGGCAAAGTATCAAGGTCAAAACAGTGGGAATCTAAATGTCTTATAGGGATTATAGGAATAGGCGGGAGACTGCAGAGGTTGCTATCCAAGCAAGAGATGATGAAAGATTCTGTTCAGGTAAGGGCTTGAAAGCTCAGGCTGAAAGTTCATGGACCAGGTAAGATCTACAGATAGGTATGAAAGTTTCCTACAACTTCAGGTCACAGAAATCATCTTACATGTCCCTAACCCGAACAACACCAATCAGGTACCACTGGCTTGATGACCTAGCATTCGGCCCCCACCCCAATGGAGGGAGATGATTGCACTTACTCTCTGGTTATTTCTGAAGTCTCAGGAGAGCCATAACCACGATCATCCTCAGCAACTGGGTAATCAGGCTTCCCCCAAAAGTCTGGAGTATTCTGATAGTCCTCAGCATTGGGATAGTCTGGTTCCCCAAAAAAGTTTGGAGGGTTAAGTTGATTCTCAGCTCCTGGATAGTCAGGCTCTCCCAGAGTGTCTATGTATGGGTTGATTCTGGAGCCAGCATATTCTGGATTCCTTCTGGAACTGAGATGGTTGAAATTTGCTCTGATGCCAGAATGGTTAGAGTTTCCCTGAGCTCCAGGGTAGTCTGGTTCTCCGAAAGAGTCAAGATAGTCAGGATTTGTTCTGGAGCCTGCATAGTTTCCACTCCTTCTGGAACCTGCAAAGTCAGAATTCTTCTGGAATTCAGAGTAGTCTTGCTCTCTGGATGAGCCTGGATGGTATGGTTTTCTCCAAGATCCAATATAATCTGGCTCTGACAAAGATGTGTGATAATCTGAACTTCTTCTGGAGCCAGCAGAGAATGGACTGCTTCTGGTGCCAGACTGGTCTGGATTACTCCGAGATCCTGGATAATCTGGTTCTGCTAGAGACTCGGGATAGTCTGGACTTGTTCTGTAGTCTGCAGAGTATGGGTTGCTTCTGGTGCTAGGGTAGCTTGAGTTGTTCAGAGCATATGAAGAATCTGGATAATCCTGAGTTTTCAAATGTCCCCATGTACGGTTCCGAGATCGTGAATAGTCACGATCTGGATCTTCCTCATACCCTTTATTACTGTAGTAGGCAGACATATTGGCACAGATTCCTCACCCTGGAGTGTTAAAATGTTCTTGCATTTGAGTTATTCAGGGATCTTTTTCTTTTTTTAATCTGAAAAGCAAAAGGAAGTAAAAGTTCAGATTTTTTTTTCTTCCCTGCCAAGATCTCTGGTTATCTTCCACTATCTATTCTCCTTTCTTTCACAGTTGAGTACACAGCTGCCCAGAATCAGGACTATGTTTCCTAGTCTCTTATGCACCAAGATGTGGCCAGAAGAGTGGACAATGGGATGTGAACAGAAGCAATAAATATAACTACCAGGTTTGTGCTGTTTACAACAAGGGGCAGTTCTCCTTTTCTCAGTCTTCTTATCTACCTCCTGTGGGCTAGAATGTGGAAATGTTATCTTGGGTCATGGATACAAAAGTGGTACCCATCCTAGGGATCATAGCACAACGGATGGAAGAAGCCTGGTTGCTGATGACATCACATATCGGTGCCAGCATATCAGCTTGGGCTTTATGTAAAAAAAAAAAAAGAAAAGAAAAGAAAAGAAAAAAGAAAAAGGAAAGAAAAGAAAAAGAAAAAGAAACTTTATCTTATATAAACTACTGTTTTGAGGGGTCTCTGATACATGTGGTCAAACTTAGACCTTAGAATCACTATATTCCTACTGGGAATTTACCCTAAAGATACAAACGTAGTGATCCAAAGGGGCACGTGCACCCGAATGTTTATAGCAGCAATATCCACAATAGCCAAACTATGGAAAGAACCTGGATATCCATCAACAGATGAATGGATAAAGAAGATGTGGTATGTATACACAATGGAATACTATGCAGCCATCAAAAGAAATGAAATCTTGCCATTTGCTACGACGTGGATGGAACTAGCAGGTATCATGCTTAGTGAAATAAGTCAAGTGGAGAAAGACAACTATCATATGATCTCCCTGATATAAGGAGGTGGAGATGCAACATGGGGGGGTTAAGGGGTAGGAGAAGAATCAATGAAACAAAGATGGGATTGGGAGGGAGACAAACCATAAGTGACACTTAATCTCACAAAACAAACTGAGGGTTGCTGGGGGGAGGAGGGTTGAGAGAAGGGGGGTGGGGTTCTGGACATTGGGGAGGGTATGTGCTATGGTGAGTGCTGTGAAGTGTGTAAACCTGGCGATTCACAGACCTGTACCCCTGGGAATAAAAATATATTATGTTTATAAAAAATAAAAAAAAAAGAATCACTATATTCCTTTGGTTGTAGGGGGAGCAAAACATTAAACCAAAAGACTGGAAGAAACAAGGACTTTTTAAGCACTTTGAATGCACTTGTGGTAGTAGGACTGATTAAAGCATAAATATGAATGCACAAAGGAAGAACAGTTACTGGTAACTGGGTAACTGGTAACTGAGGAATTGGGTAAGAAGACAATTGCTACCTCACCTTCCAGTTTGTAAATATGATTTTGTGAGTTCTTTGAGCTCTAGTCTATAGACATTGTATACTTCCCAAATCAGAAATAGTTGGATTTAAATTTCAAAGTGCACTGGATATATGTTGCTTTTACTAGTTTATTACTCATTTTCCCTTCTTTTGGCTTCAATGTCTTGATTTTCATGGGGGCATCTGCCCCCCCATTCCTTACTTCAAGAACAGTCACATGACGCAGGCCTAGTCAATCAGTGTCCACCATGCCCCTGGCCACAGGGTTTGGTTCAGGAATGGGCACATAACCCAGACTAGTCCTCCAGGGCCTTGACTGGATTAACTGGGAAAGAAGCACTCTCTTGTCACTACGTTGCCATGGTGATAGAAGGTGAGCCTGGAAATGCTGGTATAGTATCCATAGAAACAGAAGAAAAAAAGAAGGGGATAAAATGTAAAGGAAAAACCAACAGGATTTGTGGACTGATTTGTGGATATGGGAAGGGTGAAAGGTAAGGAAATCAAAAGACAAAAATATCTCCACAGTTTCAAGCCAGTGTGATTAGATAAAGTGTTGATGTCACTGAAAGCAGGAAGTAGACCATTTTTAAAGTTCAGCCAATGTTGACAAGTCTATCTCTATGCAAACCAAAAGGGTTAGACTCTTTGTTGAGTAATCAGAGCTGAAGAATTAACCTTCTACCATTAACTATAGTCTTAGAATGTTCATTTGCCAACTCAATTCCAGATTCCTCAACACAGTGGAAGTCGATTGCTTATTATTTTGTCCCTGCCCAGCATCCATTTCTCTCTTTTGTGATAACACTTTCCCTTGAATAATACCTCTTCCCCCTCTCAATCCACATGGGCCACAGGTGGATGTATGACTCAAGCAGAATTCTCTTCTTCCTGGCCACAGTGATTGGGTCAGGGTACAGAACCCAGTCAGAACAAGTGAGATTCAATTACCGAGTTTTGTCAGAAATGTTGGGAAGAGAGACACTCTCTTTTGTGGCTGGACTTTGGGTTAGGAAGTTATAAGACTGAAGCTGTCAATGGTCACCAGTGGAGGAAGCCTGTCTGAGAATGTCAATAGGGAAGAGGTAAGAGCCACGAGATAAACCAAAAGATCAAATACTGACAACAATGTTCAAGCACCAGAATCCAGCCATGCCTGAAGACAGCTGACCCCTGGACACCTGAATCATTACATTCCCTTTTGACATAAGTAAGTTTTAAGTTGGGTTTCTGTCACTTGCTAATGAAAGAGAAGAATCCTGATGGATATATCCAGTTTTGCAAACAGAGACATCTACACACATGCACATGTACGCACATACCGCACATACACACACATGCACACGCACAGAAACATCTACACAAACTGTTAGTGTCACAAAAACTAAATGTTATGTGATAATGCAAATTATTTGCTTATATTTAAGACCACAAATTAACATATATATGATCTAGGATTTCCGTGGCCTCCCAAAACCCTAGCTATCACATCTAAAAAGCTAACTGATACCTTCTAAATTCAATAAAGTGAAACCTGGTACAACAATACCAACCTAAGAGAAATGAATATGTCCACCAAGAGGCAAGAACAGCATTCACAGCAGCTTTTTTTCCATAGATGCCAGAAACTGGAAACAACCTAATGTCCTTCAACAGTAGAAGTCAATAAACAGTAGCATATTCATACAATGAAATACTACACAGATGTAACAAAGACTGACCATCTGCTACATGCAATGACATGGATACAGATCATGTATGTAACAATGACCCCAAGAGCCAGATACAGAAGTGTACAGACTCAATAACATTTACCTGAAGTTCAGAACAGGCAAACGAGCAAATGGTGCTAGAAGTCATTACCTTGGGGAAGGGAGGAGATGGGAAATGACATGAGGGGGCGTCTGGGTGCTAGAATGTTCCATATTTTGATCTGGGTGACAGTTACATGGGTATCTGTGTATGGGTGTGTGTGTGCGTGTGTGGTGTATGTATGTGTGTGAAAATTCATCAAATACACTTGAAAATTGCACACATCTCTATAAATATATTTGTCTTTAATTTTTAAAAGAAAAATGAAAGGAAAAAGACCTAAGCTAGATGCCATAACATAAAACATTCTATTTCCCCCAAGGGGCTATGAAAAAAAGAATGGTTCCAGCTCATAAACATTCCCAATTTTCTCATATGTATATCACAGAAAATCTGAATTAATGAAAGCAAAGCTAAGTAAGGACAGGATACATTATCTGAATCTAATTATCTGTGTGGTGCTATTAAATGAAAGTGGTTAGGGGCCGAGCCCTTGGCATCAGGTGTAATTGGATTTAGTTTCCATCTGCTGGCTGTGGGGACCTGGGCAAGCCACTTAACCTCTCTGAGTCTGTTTCCTGGCCTATCCAATCCCAACAATAATATCTCATAAGGCTGTTGTAAAGAATTAACGAGATAAGGCACCAAGGAAGGATTCACTGAAAAGAAGCTATTATTTATCATTATTTGTTTTTATTAATCCTGGCAAGTTCTAAAAGAGAGGGAAGTTGGGGTGGATAATAAAAGTCATACACTCGGGGCGCCTGGGTGGCTCAGTGGGTTGAGCCGCTGCCTTCGGCTCAGGTCATGATCTCAGGGTCCTGGGATCGAGTCCCGCATCGGGCTCTCTGCTCGGCGGGGAGCCTGCTTCCCCCTCTCTCTCTCTGCCTGCCTCTCCGACAACTTGTGATTTCTCTCTGCCAAATAAAGAAATAAAATCTTTAAAAAAAAAAAAAGTCATACACTCAACCAGGACATGATTAAAAAACAGACAATGTTTCTGGATACCTGTGTGGCTCAGTCAGTTAAGCAGCTATCTTTGGATTGGGTCATGATCCCAGGGTCCTAGGATCAAGTCCCGCATTGGGCTCCTTGCTCATTGGGGAGCCTGTTTCTTCCTCTGCCTGCCTCTCTCATTCCCTCCCTCTCTCTCTCTCTTTCTGACAAATAAGTAAAATCTTTTTTAAAAAATAATAAAAAATAGACAATGTTTTATAATGAAGTAGAGGGAGGAGCAACTCTGCGTAATTCCTAGATCAACATACTGAATCTAAGTTTTAATTTTGCTGTGAGCTTCTTATTAGTCTGGACTGAAAGGGAATCATGAAAGTCTATCTGATACTCACTACTTGGAAAAGAGGAAGTATACCAATTCTTCAAAAGGATGATTTTCTTAAAAGAATATATCATAAGAATGTTTCCAAAGGGGTGGGATAACCACACAATAAAGCCAGGGTTCAGGGTCACCAGCAAAAGCTCAGAAGCTCTAGCAAATCCAGACTCAGATGCTGGGGTAGAGGGGGGAAGACACTGGGGCCACCTCCAGGTCACTGTGAGATCAGCAGCCCCCACGCAGAAAGGCAGCGGGATATGGCTATTTCTGGCCCATGGTTTGTGAGTCTAAGTGACAATGTCACTTCCAAGCCAAAGCATCTAAGAGCCAAGATACAACCTTCTAGCTCCATTATTCTTCCTGCAATGGCAGTGAGTGTCATTTCAGATGGGGACCCATTCATGAGCCTGGGTTCCTGCCTGACTATATAAAACACAGTCCACCCCTACCAATGCATGATAGCTTCTCATGAGCAAGAAATAAATTTTATGGGGTGCCTGGGTGGCTCAGTGGGTTAAGACTCTGCCTTGGGCTCGGGTCATGACCCCAGGGTCCTGGGATTGAGCCCCACATAAGGCTCTCTGCTCAGCAGGAAGCCTGCTTCTCCCTCTCTCTCTCTGCCTGCCTCTCTGCCTATTTGTGATCTCTGTCAAATAAATAAATAAAATATGTTTTTAAAGATTAATTTTTAAAAAAAGAAATACATTTTATGAGTTAAACAATATATTGTATACTCATATAAGAGAGAGAGAAAGATTTTATATGTGATCAGCCAACAATTAGTTCCAAGTTTGTTGGTACAGTTCTCTGTTCCACTGATAACATCTGCCAGGAGCTTATATATTCTACTTCTTTATCACAACGCAGAGAAAAATGGTGTTCTAACCACTACCACCCACACTGGGACAAATTCCTAAATAAACAAAGAGCTAAGCCCACAGAAAAGGATTGGAAAAAAGGAGGGAGGAGGAAATAGCCACAAGAAAATAGTCTTGTATTGATTGTCAAATGTAGTAGGAGTGACCTTCCAAGAACCCTACTCATAGCTTCCTATTAACTCTTAAGGAAACAAATATCTTGCCCTTTCAAAAGAATACTTCTGCTTTGTCCCTTGAAAAAGCACAACGAGGATACTAAATCTATATCATCTATATCTATATCTATATCTATATCTATCTTCCCCCACCTCCAAACTGTATTGCTCTACTACCTTCCCCATAAGGGCTATTGAGCTATCTATTCTGAGTCCCCCTTTTGACATCCCATTGACATCCATCTCATTCTTGAATCCCACTTAGGGTTTCCCACTTCACAGTTTCAGTGGTTTTCAATCACATTCCCAAGCAATTATATGCCTTCTAAATCTACTCATTGTAGACTCCCTGTTTGATCTTGCAAGGCTCCTGGTTTGAATGAGTGATTCTAACAGTCGTGCATTTGTCATTCAGCTAGCCCAGGAGTGTTCAGGGGATTAATTACATCCTACAGTCTTGCTGAGGTCTCATTCTGGCTACTTATCTGAATGTCACCTACCTCTTAGCCTTCCCAGACTTAAGACAACATAAGCCAAAGCATGCCACCTATGAGCTCAGTTCTGCATCACCAAAGCAGCCTCACAAATCATAAGGACATGTGTGTGATGACAGAAAACTGGAAACAATCCAGAAACCATGAACAGGGGATGGGCCAAAGCAGTGCAGCACATCTGCACATTGGAATATCATGGAGCTGTCAAAAAGAATGCTTGAGATCTTCCCATAGCAGCAGAAGAGAGCTGGCTATGCATGGCCCCTCTCTCTAATCTCCTTCATCCATCTCCTGCCCCAGAGCCAGGCTAGAATCGTGACCATGCAGATGTGAACCATGTGCATTAATTGAGGCCAGTTATTATTACCTGAAAGAAAAGGAAAGAGCAGCCAATGGCCTTGAAAACAGCACCAAATGCAGAACATCACCTCATACCATCACCACCACAAATTCTATTTTCAGCTGCACATTTTATCTTTTAAAGAGGTGAACTTTGGAGGCACATGGGTGGCTCAGTCAGCTAAGTGTCTGCCTTTGGCTAGAGTTGTGATCCTGGGACCTGGGATCAAGCCCCTCTGTTGGCTTCCTGTTTGGTAGGGAGTCTGCTTCTCCCTCTGCCCCTCCCCCACCTCTAGCTCATGCTTGGGCACACTCTTTCTCTCAAATAACTAAAATCCTTAAAATATATATATAAAAAGGTGAAATCTGTCATGCCAACAACTGACAGGGTAAACCTCTCAACCTAAGTGAAATCAATGTTGCCTATGCTAGCTACATTCCAATAAACGTAAATGATGTAAGATACAGGCATATTAGGACTGATGGTCACAGTCACTGAAGTAATCCTGTAGAAATTCATAACTAGTTCCAAAGAGCCACCATCTGTTTGGCTTCAGTGTTTTCAATGTTACTGGAGATGGTCCCAAAGTAGCTGCACTAATTTCCAATCGCCTTTTCACTGGCACATTGTCATTTCAGAAGCACAACCAGGAATACTCCCCCAAACTGCTCTTTCTTCCTTTTCATTGGACTACTCCCAGGCAGTCCTATAGGCAGCTTGAGAAAGTCAGGTGCAAGATGCTAATATAGAAAAACAAGAATGGCAGGATTAGCCTCCATTAAACTAGGTTTTCTCAATCTCAGCACTGTTCCTATTTGAGGTGAGAGAATTCTTTGTTGTTGGGAAGCTGTGCATGATTGGAGGGCCAGCAGCCCCCCTGGCCTCTACCTCTGAGGTGCCAGTAGCTCCTCCCCCAAGGTGTGACAACCAGAAATGTCCCAGGCATTTCCCAATGTCTGCTGGGGACAAAATCACTATCCCACCTCCCCACCCCTGTGTTTCAGAATAGCTGAGTTAAACTGTTATTAATGTAGGAGGATCTAGGGGCTCTTGCGGGGCTCAATAGGTTAATCATCTGTCTTCAGCTCAGGTCATGATCCCGGGGTCCTGGGATGCAGCCCTGCGTCAGGCTCCCTGCTTAGTAGGGCATCTGCTTCTCCCTCTCCCCACCCCCCACTCATCTTCTCTCTTGCTCTCTCTCTCTCTCTCAAATAAATAAGTAAAATATTTTTTTTTAAAGGATGTGCAGAGCAAAAAGGAGAGTTTGTCATAAAAGAGATAGAAGAGGACACTTTGGGTGAAAGGGAAAGCTAAATGAAGAAGTGAAGTGGACAAAGTAAGAAAATGTGTACTTCTGAGATGTAATAATTCATACTATTATTCTGAGCCAGGAAGTGAGCAGAATGATGTACACACACACTCTTGCTTTGTTTTCACTTGATTCAGCACAGAGACTCTCCATGCTCCCATCTTACAGATGACAAATTGAGGCTCGGAAACACCTGGTAACTTCTGTGTGTTCTCGCAGATAGTAAGTGGGAACAAGGATAGGAATATGTTTCTTAACTACTACACTGAACCATCTGCTACACATACAGATTTTTCACTTTTTAATTTACTTATTTAATTACATATTTGGAACAATTAATGAAGATAGCTCAAGCAAAAAGGGAAACCGGATCACACGTTTCCCCATATTAAAGACAGAAAATAAAAACAACACAACTCTGCTTCAGGTGAAAAGAAGCTTTCTTTGCAGAAAGGAAAAGAGTAAAAAAGTCTGAATAAAAGAAGGCAAGAATTGGCATAAAGACAGATACATAAGGACTCTTATGTGGCTCAGTTGGTTAAGTGTTTGACTCTTGATTTTGTCTCAAGTCATGATCTCAGGGTCGTGGGATCAGGCCCCATATCAAGCTCTGTGCTCAGCATGTAATCTGCTTAAGATTCTCTCTCTCCCTTGCCCTCTGCCCCTTCCCCTGATAAATAAATAAATAAATATTTTAAAGAGACAGAAACATCGACCATTGGAATAGAATGGAAAGCCCAGAAATAAACCCTTGCATAGAAGATCAAATGATATCTGCCAAGGGTGCCAAAATCATTCAATGAGGAAAGGACAGTCTTTTCAATAAATGGTGTTTGAGAAACTGGAGAGTCACATGCAAAAGAATGAAATTGGACTCTTACCTTCTACCATAAAAAAACTGGCTCAAAATGGATCATGACCTAAAAATAGGACCTAAGACTGTAAGACTCTTAGAAGAAAACACAGCAGAAAAGCTTCACACCACTGGACTTGGGTATGACATTAAAACCCAGGCAACAAAAATAAAAATAGATCAACTGGCCTACATAAAAATGAAAACCTTCTGTACATGAAAAGACACAATCCAAACAGTGAAAAGGCATCCATGGAATGGGAGAAAATATTTTACAAATCATATATCTGATAAGGGTTAATACCAGACTATATAAAGAGCTACCACAATTCAACAACAATAAAAAAACCCAACAAAACAAAGAATCAGATTTTTTAAAAAGGCAACAAACTTGAACAGACATTTCTCCAAAAAACATTTACAAATAGCCAAAATGCACATGAAAAAAATGCTCAACATCATGAGTCATAAGAGAAATGAAAATCAAAACCACAATGGGATGCCACATCTTTTCCATTAGGATGGCCATTATCAGGAAAAACAGAAAACAACAAGTGTTGATGAGGATGTGGAGAAATTGGAATCCCTGGGCTTTGCTAGTGGGAAAGTAAAATGATACAGTCATTAGAGAAGACAGAGGGCAGTTTCTTAAAAAATTAAAAATACATGGGTACCTGGGTGGCTCAGCTGGTTAAGTGACCGGCTCTTGGTTTTAGTTCAGGTATCAATGTCGTGAGATCCAGCCCTGCACTGGGCTCTGGGCTTAGCTCTGAGTCTACTTGGAACTCTTTTCTCCCTCTCCTTCTGCCCCTTCCCACTGCTTGCTTGATCTCTCTCTTTCTCTCTCTCCCTCTCAAATAAATAAATAAATCTTTTAAAAAAAAATAAACATTAAAAATAGAATTGCCATCTGATCCAGCAATTTCACGACTCGACATACATCAAGAAGAATTAAAAACAGCATCTCAAAAAATATGTATATACACACACACATGTTTTCATGGCAGCATTATTCACAAAAGTGAAAAGGTGGGAGCAACCTGTGTCCATCAATGGAGGAAGGGATAAGAAAAATTTTATCCACGCATTGAAATATTATTCAGCCTTAAAAAGCAAGGAAATTCTGGGACGCCCAGGTGGCTCAGTGAGTTAAAGCCTCTGCTTTCGGCTCGGGTCGTGATCCCAGGGTCCTGGGATCAAGCCCCGCATCGGGCTCTCTGCTCAGTGGGGAGCCTGCTTCCTCCTCTCTCTCTGCCCGCCTCTCTGCCTACTTGTGATCTCTGTCAAATAAGTAAATAAAATCTTTAAAAAAAAAAAAAAAGCAAGGAAATTCTGATACCTGCTATAACACAGATGGACTCTGAGGACATTATGGTAAGTAAAACAAGCCAGGCACAGAAACACAAACACACATGATTCTGGTTATATGAGTTACCTAGAGTAGTCAAATTCACAGAAATGCAAATAAGCAGCAGAATAATGGTTGCCAGGGTCTGGGAGGAGAAGGAAATGGGGAATTGTTATTTGTTGTTTGATGGGTACATAGTTTCAGTTTGGCAGGATGAGGAACTTCTAGAGATGGTTTGCATAACAATGTGAATGTATGTAACAGTACTGAATTGTATACTTAAAAATGATTAAGAAGATAAATTTAATATCATATGTATTTTATCACAATATAAGAGAAAGGAAACAAGAATCTTCCGAAATCACAGTCATTTCAAAGTGAAAACCCATTTTCTAAAAAAAGCAAAACACTAAAGCACTATGTCTGGGGAGGAAATGGAAGAGAAAATGCTAGAATAAGCTGAGCACGTGAAGGCTCTTTTCCTCAGCTCCCAAATAAACTACAGAAGCTTTCAAATAAATCAAAATTAGCTACAATCAAAGCATATTGTTTTTGAACTGTGTCATTTACTTAAAGCCTCAAAATAAACACAATAAAACTCTCATTGAAATGCTGAGCATAGCATTCATCCCACCAATGAAAGTAAATTAAAAAACCAATAGCCCTGAACACATTTCCAGCCCCACCTGCACTTGACAAAAACAACTGACAAATGGGACACTTGCAGCCTACCTCCCCTACCAGGATGGCAAAGAGCAAAGGTGAAGCAAAACTTGGGGGTACAGATACGAGCTGAAGAGTATTCTCTTATCCAGAGGAATGGGTCTCCTGGGAGCTCTGGAAAAACCAGACCATATGCCAAAAGTTAAGAAACAGAGAGAGAGAGAGAGAGAGAGAGACTAACTCAGTAACTCCCCCACCTCCATCCCAACCCTGCTCAATGGCTTTCCACAGAATCAAGAATAACATCTAAACTCCTTACTGTGGGCTGCCTGGCTGGCTCAGTTGGAAGAACATGCAACACTTCATCTCAGGGTCGTGAGTTCAAGCCTTACATTGGGAGCAGAGATTTCTTAAATAAATAAAACCTTAACGGGGTGCCTGGGTGGCTCAGTGGGTTAAAGCCTCTGCCTTCGGCTCAGGTCATGATCCCAGGGTCCTGGGATTGAGCCCCACATCGGGCTCTCTGCTCAGCAGGGAGCCTGCTTTCCCCCTCTCTCTGCCTGCCTCTCTGCCTACTTGTGATCTCTGTCAAATAAATAAATAAAATCTTTAAAAAATAATCTTAACAATAACAACAAAAAGTAATAATAGTAATAGTAATAATAATAATAAATAGGGGCACCTGGGTGGCTCAGTTGGTTTGAGTGTCTAACTCTTGGTTTTGTCTCAGGTCAGGATCTCAGGGTTGGCCAGCAGAGGACTCCTCACTGGGTGTGGAACCTGCTTGAGACTCTCTCCCTCTCCTTTCCCTCTGCCACTCCCCCTGCTTTTGAGAGAAAGACGGTAGGAGCAGGGGGAGTGGCAGAGGGAGAGGGGGCAGCAGGTTACCTGCTGATCAAGGATCCTGATGCAGGACTCGATCCCAGGACCCTGGTGCCACAACCTGAGCCAGAGGCTGATGCTTAACTGACTGAACCACACAGGCACACCCTCAAAATATAGTTAAATAAATAAAAATAAATAAAAAATAAACAAACACCTTACTATGGTGTGAAAAGTATCCACGAACTGGCTCCTCCTACCTCTCCCCTTGTTCTTCATCCTCTAAGTCAAGGGTTAACACACTTTTTCGGTAAAGAATCGGACAGGAACTATTTTAAGTTTTGTGGAACAACATGAACTCTGTAGCAATGACTCACACAATGGCTAGCACAAAAGCAGCCCTAGGCAAAGAAGTCTGTGTTCCAATTTATGGACACCAAGATTTGAATGCCATATAATTTTTCTATGCCATGAACTATTGTTTTGATTTTTGCCAACAATTTTAAAATATAAAAACCATTCTTAGTTCACAGGCCACATCTGAACCCAGGGACGTAGTTCACTATGCCCTGCACTAGACACACTGGCCTGTTTTCCTGGGTCATGGCCTTTGAACATGCTATTCCTTCTGCCTAGAATGCTTGTCCCTTCACTCTTGGCCAGGCTAACCTTTCATCCTTAAGGTATCACCTTAAATGCTGCTTTACAGAGCGGTCTCCTTTATTCCTGGACATGCAAATAGTTCCCCTTGAGCCTCTATCATAGCATCCTGTCCTTTTGCCCATGGGACTTACCAGTTTGTAATTATATATTACTTTCTGTGCTTGTATTGTTCAATACTTGTCCTCCACTAGACTGAAAGCTCTGCCATGGCAGCAGTTACACTATTTTGCTCCTCATATGCCCAGCATCGAGCACCATGCCTGGCATGTAAGAGCTCTCAATTAATATTTGTTGCATGAACAAATGAAGGTTGTCCTACAGAGTTCTCATTCATCTCATCCATCACGTGGGGTCCATCATGATGAGGACATCTCAACCAATGAAAGGCAAAACAAACCTACACTGGGATCAACTGGATTCCTCTGGGTAAGGGGGTTGGTGGGAGGGTTCACACAGATAGCATTTCTCATGCCTGGGTCCAATTTTCAGCACAAACATATCCCATTTATAAACTGAGGGTTTGGGGGGTGCCTGGGTGGCTCAGAGGGTTAAGCCTCTGCCTTTGGCTCAGGGTCATGATCTCAGGGTCCTGGGATTGAGCCCCACATGGGGCTCTCTACTCAGCAGGGAACCTGCTTCCCCCTCTCTCTCTGCCTGCCCCTCTGCCTGCTTGTGAACTCTCTCTCTGTCAAATAAATAAATAAAATCTTTAAAAAAATAAATAAATAAACTGAGCGTTTGGGATCAGTTCAGGATTTTTTTTTAAGATTTTATTTATTTATTTGACAGAGAGAGAGAGTTCACAAGCAGGTAGAGAGGCAGGCAGAGAGAGAGGGGGAAGCAGGTTCCCTGCTGAGTAGAGAGCCCCACGAGGGGCTCAATCCCAGGACCCTGGGATCATGACCCAATCCGAAGGCAGAGGCTTTAACCCACTGAGCCACTCAGACGCCACAGTTCAGGGATTTTTGAAAGGATCATCCCCCTTGTGGAAAATACTAAGGAATCTTTTTTTTTTTTAATAGTAAGGAATCTTCTGGCGATCATTTCTTCTTTCTTAATTCCCATTCAATATTTCTAACTAACAACTAGGTGAAGTCTCCGTTGGTGTTAGTCTTTAACACTTATCTGAATTTGCCACTGTCTCTTTTTCAACAAAGACAGAGCAAAGCTCCAAGCTCAGAACCTTCATGAGGCCACAACTTTCGACTAGAATTTATTTTCGAAATTAGCATACAAAAAATATCTTTGGTGTCTAGTTCTACACGTTTGAACACATGCATACCACCATCACCACTGGGATACAGACCAGTACCATTACCCCAAAACTCCCTTGTGCCATCCCTCTGTGATCAACTCCTACCACCCACTGTCCACCACCACTGATCTATTCTCTGTGACTCTAGCTTTGCATTTTTCCAAAATATTGAATGAATGGAACCACACAGAATGTAGCCCTTTGAGACTGACTGCCTTCACTCAGCATAATCTAGCTAGGATTTAACAACATGGTTTGGTTTTCCTTGTATGTATGTTTATATATAAATATTTAGTCACCTATATTTATAGCAAGCAACATAAGTTTTCCATTTACAATAATGACATAAGCTTCCTTTTAAAATAAATCTGTTAGGGGACACCTGGGTGGCTCAGTGGGTTAAAGCCTCTGCCTTTGGCTCAGGTCGTGATCCCAGGATCCTGGGATCGAGTCCCACATCGGGCTCTCTGCTCAGCAGGGAGCCTGCTTCCCCCTCTCTCTCTCTGCCTGCCTCTCTACCTACTTGGGATTTGTCTTTCTGTCAAATAAATAACTAAAATCTTTTAAAAATAAAAAAATAAAAAATAATAAAAAATAAAATAAATCTGTTAGGTTAAAAAAAAGATAGATAAATATTAGTACGCATGGTAAGAAAAGGGGCAAAAATCATGAAGGTGGAACACAGAAGACTAAATCCTGGGATACAACAGACATTACATAATAATATAATTGCATCGCAACCCCTTACCCCAACACATGCACACAAAATACCAGTCTGTAATTCTAAGAATTCCTGAAAGGGAAGAGAAAAGGATTTTAAAAGAAGAAATGGTCCATTCCCAGGCCTCTCATTTCAAGCAAGCTTTCATAATCACAGTTCTGGAAGCCTCCATTTCATTCTCAGGCACCTGACCTTGCAAAGACAATTCCAACACAAGAAGTGAAGGCCACCGCCCATCCCTGAGCAGTTACCAGGGCAGGAAGCTACCCTAAGCAAACCCACATTTCAGCAGAAACCTAGATTTTGTTTATGTTCTTTGTTACCATATTAGCTTAGTGATTACTTTGGCTGTCACCACCCACACCACTACAAACAAATGCTTTAGAATCTTTTATCTGCAGTGTGTAATGTTTAGAACAAGGAAATAAAGGCAATTTAAATAGTATCTTACAACCATGTGAGGGCAAAACCTTCAATCACCCATTTCATAAAACCCTCCGGTAACTAAGCATTAGTTCATGCCCCACGGCCTTCTCAGAGACTGTATCCACCTTTGACCCAGGTGTAGTAGTAACCATAGGTTTGGGGAAAACAAACAAACAAAAAACAACTATACATTGGGATCCTTCAGAAAATAAGGTCTGTGTTTGCAAAAGGCCAGTATCAAAACTATGAATAGGAGGGAAAAATATAAATAGAGCTAAATGAATATATATTCCTGTTCTTTCTTTATATTTTCCCTTTATAAAATAATTTACTTAATTTTTAAGACATTTGCTTAATTTCCAAAGAAAGGTAATTATATTTTATGAATGCAAGCAGAGGGACACTTGGGTGGCTCAGTTGGTTATGCGCCAGACTCTCGGTTTCAGCTCAGGTCATAATCTTGGAGTCGTGGGACGGGGCCCCTCCCATGTCAGGCTCCACAGTGGGCATGGAATTTAGTCAAGATTCTCTCTTCTTTGGGACGCCTGGGTGGCTCAGTTGGTTAAGCAGCTGCCTTCGGCTCAGGTCATGATCCCAGCATCCTGGGATCGAGTCCCACATCGGGCTCCTTGCTCTGCGGGGAGCCTGCTTCTCCCTCTGACTCTGCCTTCCACTCTGTCTGCCTGTGCTCGCTCTCACTCTCTCTCTCTCACAAATAAATAAATAAAATCTTAAAAAAAAAAAAAAAAGATTCTCTCTTCTTCTTCCTCTGCCTCTTCCCCTTCCCTGCCTCTAAATTTTTAAAAATATATTATATTTTTAGGGGCGCCTCAGTGGCTCAGTCCTTAAGCATCTGCCTTTGGCTCATTTCATGATCCCAGGATTCTGGGATCGAGCTCCACATCAGGCTCCCTGCTCAGCGGGAAGTCTGCTTCTCCTTCTCCCACTCCCCCTGCTTGTGTTTCCTCTCTCACTATGTCACTCTCTTTATCAAATAAATAAATAAAATCTTTAAAATATATATATATATTTTTTTTAAAAGAATGTAAGACCTTTAGCTTGCTAAAAATGTGAGAAAGAGTCAGAGGCTGGAAAATGAACACGGACTTTAAATTCATGAGGGGCATCACCTAGACATGGCAAAAATCCACCCGGAGAATGGTCTAATGTACTGCGGTTACCGTGAAGGTCACAAGTGCTTTCTATAATCAAATTAAGATGACTCTAACATTGTTTTTAAATAATTTGGGATACTTGGGATGATAGAACTGACAAATGTCACCAAGTAAACTTCAGAGGAAAATTCAAGTAAAAGCTAGGATAGGATCACTCTTTTATTGATATAGATGCTTTGAAGGCTCTCAAATCTCATTACACTAGCTAAGATACCTCCTTTTCTACTACAATCCATTCTTGGTGAGAAGTCTCTGGACTCTCCCAGGACTCCCCAGGTTCCTTCCAGCAGTCTCACACTTACTGAAACCAAAACCCCTCTCCATCCAAATGACATTGTAAAAAATATATTAAGTTTTTATTTTATTTAAAAATATTTAATTTTAAGAATACTTTAATTTAAAAATCTTAAAATATTTAAAACTTTAAATATTTTATTTGAAATAATTTTTGAGGAACCTCTACACCCAATGTGGGGCTCAAACTCAGGACCCCGAGATCAAGAGTTGCATGCTCTTTCCATGCCAGCCAAGTGCCCTGCAAATAACATTTTGTAACAAGACTTTCTTGTATATAAGACTGTCCCCAAAGTAGGTGAGGCCCACAGGCCTTCTATGTAAAGCAGACCAATGCAAGGAAAGTGCAAAATGACATCTGCATTAAGGTACCAACGCTCTTGTCTGAAATGCAGGGTGTGTGGCTGGCTTTCCTTCTTTCAGAAAGAGATTGGTAGGGGCGCCTGGGTGGCTCAGTGGGTTAAAGCCTCTGCCTTCGTCATGATCCCAGGGTCCTGAGATCGAGCGCATCGGGCTCTCTGCTTAGCAGGGAGCCTGCTTCCTCCTCTCTCTCTGCCTGTCTCTCTGCCTACTTGTGATCTCTGTCTCTCAAATAAATAAATAAAATCTTTAAAAAAAAAAAAAAGAAAGAAAGAAAGAAAGAAAGAGATTGGTAGAAGCCATGTGTCTCGGGCATTGATTCTCAATCAGTGCAATTTTGCCTTCAGATACCACATTTGACAACCTCTGGAAGCCTTTCTTGTTGTCACAACTCAGGGTGAGGTGTGTGATATTGGCCTCTAATAGGTGGAGGAAGCCAGGGATATGCTAAACATCTTACAATGTACAGAACAGTCCCCAAAATAGAATTATCTGACCCAAAATGTTGATAGTGGTGAGGTTGAGAAAGCCCATTCGAGAGATCATCTAAGGCAATACTAACAGAACTTTCTACCATGATATAATCATCCTATACAATGCTGTCCACTACAGCAGCCACTAGCTACATGTATATACCGAGTACTTAAAATGTGGCTAGTGCAAGGGAGGAACTGGATTTTAATTTTGTTTAATTTTAGTTAATTAATTTTTTTTAATTTTTTAAAAAGATTTTACTTATTCATTTGACAGAGGGAGACACAGCGAGAGAGGGAACACAAGCAGTGGAGTGGAAGAGGGAGAAGCAGGCTTCCCGCCGAGTGGGAGCCCTATGCGAGGCTTGATCCCAGGAGCCTGGGATCATGACCTGAGCAGATAGGCAGACACTTAACTGACTGAGCCACCCAGGCACCCCAATTAATTTAAAATTTTTAAAAGATTTTATTTATTTACTTGACAGAGAGAGAGAAATCACAAGTAGGTAGAGAGGCAGGCAGAAGTGGGGGAAGCAGGCTCCCAGCTGAGCAGAGAGCCCGACGTGGGGCTCAATCCCAGGACCTTAAGATCGTGACCTGAGCCGAAGTTAGAGGCTTAACCCTCTGAGCCACCCAGGCACCCCTAATTTAATTTTTTTTTTTTTTTTTACAGATTTTGCTTATTTATTTGACAGAGAGTGTGTGCCCAGGCAGAGGGAGAGACCAAGGCAGAGATCAAGAGAGATGCTATGGGCAGAGGGAGAGAGAGAAGCAGGCTCCTTGCCAAGCAAGGAGCCCCATGTGAGGCTCAATCCCAGGACCCTGGGATCACGACCTGAGCCCAGGACAGATGCTTAACTAACTGAGCCACCAGAGGCCCCTAATTTTAATTAATTTTTTTATTTTAATTAATTTTAATGTAAAGAGCAGTAAGTAGCCATGAGGATGTTATATTTGTGCAAGTCTAGGGAAGAATAAAGCCTAAATGAACTCCAATACTTATTTTTTAAAGATTTTATTTATTTATTTAACAGACAGAGATCACAAGTAGGCAGAGAGGCAGGCAGAGAGAGAGGGAAGCAGGCTTCCTGCGGAACAGGGAGCCCGATGCGGGGCTCGATCCCAGGACCCTGAGATCATGACCCGAGCCGAAGGCAGCAGCGCAAACCACTGAGCCACCCAGGTGCCCCAGATTTTATTTTTTTGAGAGAGAGAGTACAGAGCGAGACGGAGGGCTCAAGCAGGGAGGGTGGCAGGAAAGTGCAGAGGGAGAGGGGGAAGCAGACTCCCCACTGAGCCTGATGCAGGGCTGGATCATGATCTGAGCCAAAGGCAGACTGAGTCACTAAGGTACCCCAGAAACTCCAATATTTAATGCCTTGCTGATCAAGGGTGCCTGGGTGGCTCAGTCGGTTAAGCATCTGACTCTTGATCTCAGCTCAGGTTACGATCTCAGACTCTCTCTCTCTCTCTCTCTTTCCCTCTCCCTTTTCCCCTCCCTTCCTCTCTTTCTCTCTCAAATAAATAAATCTTTTTAAAAAAATAATAAAGCTTCACTAATGAGTGCACATCAAGCTGAGGAGCCCACAAGACTCACCTGGGAGCTTGCTGGAGACGGAGGCCTGTGGATCATCAGATGACCAACCAGTCCCAGTATACCCAGAACTGACCTGGTTTTAACACTGGAAGTTCCATGTCCTGGGAACCCACCAGTCCTGGGAAGACCACTTGAGCTCAGGGCCCATTCCCACAAGTTTTTATTTCGTGGATCTAGAATGGGACCTGGTAATTCGCCTTTTTATCAGGTTTCCAAGAGATTCTTTTGTACCCCAAGGTTTAAGAATCAGTACAAAGCAGCTGGTTAAAGCAGGTGGAGAGAGGTGGGAAGGAAAAGTGGTGGGTTACTTGCACCTTGGCAGTTCAGTGTCTTCCTGCATGGCTGGCCTGCTCCAATCTGTCCCAGAAGAACAAGGACCCCTCTCTGGGAGAGCCAGACACAACACAAGATATGTAATAGCTCTTGTCGCCACCGAGAGCTGCTAGAAGCAGTGGCCTCCTCTGCAATCCAAGGAAGGACCTCACTTCCAGGAGAAGTGGAAACCCCTCCTCATCCCCTTTGCCACCATCCATGTGCTCAGACTCCTGCCAGGAGCAGGGAAAAATGATAAACCTTAATATCTGCTGTGGCTAGATCCCCTACTGCTTTCTCTACCACTGGGTCTCAGAAAGGCAGGAGAGAAGAGTAAAGCCAGGGTGAGCTCTATCCACACCCAGGGTCTGTAGCAAGCCTCTCTCTTTGAGAAGAAAAAGAACCCCCTTCTGGATCCACCTCCAGGACTAGAAAGTTAGTTCTTTTAAAAAAAATTTTTTTTTTAATTTATTTATTAGAGAGAGAGAGAGAGAGAGCACAAGTAGGCAGAGTGGCAGGCAGAGGGAGAGGGAGAAGCAGACTCTTCACTTAGCAGAAAGCCCGATGCAGGGCTCAATCCCAGGACCCTGAGATCATGACCTGAGCTGAAGGCAGGTACTTAACTGACTGAGCCACCCAGGCACCCCTAAAAACTTAGTTCTTAACCAGACTAATTCAGATCCCTATACTCGTTCCTTATAATGCCTATTTAAACAAACATTATGTATGGGGGCACCTGGGTGGCTCAGTGGGTTAAAGCTTCCACCTTCGAATCAGGTCATAATCTCAGGATCCTGGGATCGAGCCCCGTGTCGGGCTCTCTGCTCAGCAGGGAGCCTGCTTCCTCCTCTCTATCTGCCTGCCTCTTCTGCCTACTTGTGATCTCTGTCTGTCAAATGAATAAATAAAATCTTAAAAACAAACAAACAAACATTATATAATACAACCCAAGTATTATGGTTCCAGATTTGGAGGGGGGGGGGAACAGAAGCAGAGGGTACCTGGGTTTTCTTTCTTCTAATATTTTACTTATTTATTTGAGAGAGAGAGGGGGGGGGTGCACAAGCAAGGTAAGGACAGAGCGAAAGAGGGAGAAGTATACCCCTGCTGAGCAAAAAGCCTGAAGCTTAAGGCAGGGTTCGATCCCAGAACCCCAGGATCGTGACCTGAGCCTAAGGCAGATGTTTAACCAACCAACCACCCAGACATGCCAGAACAGGCTAAAGGTTACTGATTTGTGTTTTTCTTCCAATTTGGCTCTGTTCCACAGTGACTGGCATAGAGGACCCTGCAGTTCAGGCATCTCATGAGTCACCCCAGGAATGACAGTTCCAGCGGGGCGAATTAAACCGTCTTCCTGGGATTTCCACCTACCTCCTCTCCTGCTAAGGGCTTTCCTCTGATCATAAAATTTGTAAGTCAAGTCTCTGCCACAGGAGAAGATTCCACCTCTCTTTTGGAGAGCCACAATTTTTCATTTGTTGGGGGTGCTAACAAATGAAAGACTGGGAACAGCAACTCTGGACCTCCAAGTCTCCCTGTGAATTTATAGAAATAGGACTTTCTGTTCTTCTTTTAAAATGCTATCTACCCTGATTCAAATGCCATAGAAAATAGAACTTGCTTCTTCTGGCATTTGTAAAAATACAGAAAACTTATCCAGCCCCTTACTTCTTTTCTTATAGGTAAGGAGTGTTCTTTCCAGACATGACCCTACCGATGATTAGCATTGCATCAGCCTGGGTTTATCTCTGGGAACATTGAACCTGAGGTGGCTGAGAATAGCCTGAGCAGTAATATAATCCAGTCTCACGGCACTCCATTCTGGGAACTCCTGGCAAACATAAACCACGGAGTGATTCATTGAACTTCTAGAAAGAAGTATATACCTTCATCCTGACCCTTCCCTCAGGGGAGAGCACCCTGCCTGGCAGAACGTGATTATTAACCTTACTTCCTCAACATCCATATCCATTGAGCTCTTCTTTCCCTCTCCAGGGCAGAAGGGAACTAGTCAGACAACACTGGTATCCATAAGCACAAAGCCAGCGCCACTTTACTGAGTGCCTTCCTAAGTTCCAGGCACCATGCTGTGCCCCTCACATGCATTAGTAATCATATCCCCCAACAACTTTATGGAGAGATATTATTAGTATTATTATCCCCACTCTATGACAGTTACATTGGAGCCCAGAGAGAGTTAAGTAATTTATCCAAGATCACACAGCTAAATAGAAGCAGATGGGATTCTAACCCATGTATCTCTGAACTTGGATCATGGTCATCATCTTCATTGTTATCAGAGGAAGAAGAGAAGGGCAAAGAGGAAGAGGGGGAGTTAGAACCAACATTTCTTCAGATTATGAGACTGATGCGCTGCCTACTGCGCTAAGAAGGCACTAGAACCAACATTTCTTGAGTGGCTTACCGTGCACCATACTGTCTTACTAACCCTGCTACATCAAGAGGAGGTGGCAGTCCTTAGCACTCGACCCATTCTACAGACAAGCAAACGGAGCCCTGCAAGGTAACAATAACTCACACACAGTGGCACAGCAGGACCTGGAGAAGCCCAGATTTTGATTCAGGAAAGGAAGACAGCTCTGGAGCTTGCTCACCGACACGCTTCCTTGCTTCCCATTTCCCCATAATCATTCTTGCCTCTAACAGGAAATTGTACATTTATTCCGGACCTGGCACCTGGTGATAAGCAACAGGACAGCCTGTTTCTGCCTTCTCCCGGGGCACATCCCCAAGGGTTCTCTATCATTTCTGGAACCCCCACACCACTTTCAAGACACCGTATCTTGGGGTGCCTGGGTGGCTCAGTCAGTTAAGCCTCTAACTCTTGCTTTAGGCTCACGTCATGATTTCAGGGTCTCGGGGATTGAGCCCTGCATTGGCTTCATGCTCAACGCGGAGTCTGCTGGGGATTCTCTCTCTTTCTCCCCTCACTTGGACACTTTCTCTTTCAAATAAATAAATAAGCTCTTAAAAAACAAAATACAAAACCCTTTCTTACCTGCCTTCCTGCGTTTCCTCTCCACTCTGCAGAGACACAAGTCCTCTTTTTTTTTTTTTTTTTAAATACTAACCCATAAAGCCAATCGTCTTGTGTCTGAGACACAGGCCTGCTTGTTCTCTTAGTCACCCTACTGGGACTGGCCACCCAGCTTCTCTCCCCTCATCAGCCAATAAATAACCCCGGGTCACATCCACTTAAAATGCAGATCAGTCCTTGATCTGCAATGTCATGATGGTGTCGTGGCCTCTGAGTGCCAGGTGTGTAAAGACACCCTGCCTGGGAGCCCAACCTGTGTACTTTCTTCCTGAACCCCAGCGCCGCCCTCCCAACACTGTTCTTTTCGCATCAGCCCACTAAAAAGAGCAAAGTCCTTACTAAATGTTATTTTATCTCTTAGATGCCATAAGGAAGTAATTAGGTTGATTTTTTTTTTTTAATCCCAGAGAGTAAGGTGGAGTGAAAAGAGCCTATCTTTTCCTGTATTCACCGAAGCATTCTTCCACAACATTATGCTCCACTAGACATCCTCAAGCAGGAACAGCCCCGGGGGCAACATTCAGACCTTATAAGTTAACTCCATGATTATGATGGCAGGGCCTTTCCAGAGATAAAGGATAGGCAGCGTGGAACCAGCCCACATTTCACAGCAAGCTGACTTGGGTCCTTACTTTAGTGCTCTACAACTCTACCCGTCTGAGGCTCTACGATTCTATCCTTTTGAACCTCAATTTTCCCCACCCTCATCTACAAAATGGGGACAATACAGTCTACCTCCACTGGGCTTAATAGCTCCCAGACCTGTCATCCGTGGGGCGACTTGTGGAATGCCTGGATTACAAAAGCCCAGCCAACTCAGAGTCCAAAGCAAAAGGATATGCCAGGCAGGGGTGCCTGGGTGGCTCAGTGGGTTGAGCCTCTGCCTTCGGCTCAGCTCATGATCTCAGGGTCCTGGGATAGGGACCTGCATCGGGCTCCCTGTCAGTAGGGGGCCTGCTTCCCCCTCTCTCTGCCTGCCTCTCTGCCTACCTGTGATCTCTCTCTGTCAAATAAATAAATAAAATCTTTTTTTTTTTTTTTAAGGGGGAGGTATAGCTCAGTGGTAGAGCATTTGACTGCAAAAGGACAAATCAATAATTCTCAAGTAGGTATAAGTCAGGGTCCCTCAACCTCAGCACTGTTGACATTTTGGGTGAGATACGCTGTGTTGTGGGGGCTCTCCTGAGTATTAGAGGATGTTTAGCAGTGTCCCCAACTTCCCTCCGTTAGGTACCAGTAGGACATTCCCCATCACCAACCCCACAAGCTGTGGGCAACCAAAAATAAGTCCAGGAATGGACAAATATCCTCTGGGAGGTAAAATCACCCCCAGTTGAGAACCACTGCTGTGAATGATACAGTGTGTCACAAACTTTGGATAGTATCTTCCAATTCCCATTGACAAGACAAGGAAATCAGCACCTCAGCAATTTCCTCTAGGAAAATTTTTCTGCCCCTCCATTTCCCCACTTCTAGAAACTATCCCATATTTTTACATATTGAGCCCCTTCAGATCAGGGAACTGAAGCTCAGAAAGCAACCTGCAAAAGTCCCGGAGCTGGGAAATACTCCAAGACAATATCTAAATCCAGGTCTAGCCAGAATAATTACTATGTAACTGTCCCTGCCACCTGAAACCCTCCTCCCCAAAGCCTCATCAGCTGCAGTGGGTAATGCACTGAAGCTCTGGGCCCTCTTTACACAACAAAAGCCTCCCAGTGACAGCCGCTTTGATACTGGATGGAGACTAGGATACCAGGTGACACTCCTCCCTCTGCACTGAGTGTAGGGAGTTTCTCAGGAATGTTCCAGATAGCAAACAGGGGCCTGGCTCTGTGAACTACACAGAAGGCAAGTAAGCTCCTTGGTCCCCCCCCTCCATCCCCTGCCACTTCCACTCTTCCCTCTGCCTCCTCTAAATGAACACGACTGCTAGACCATCCGCTTTACTCTTGCAGGGAAAGTCACAGCATTCACTGCAGCGAGTGTTTGCTGAGCATCTGCTGAAGTCCCAGGCACTGTTCTGAGTGCTTTAGGTTTATTTGATCCAGAAGAAAACCATGTGGGGTAGTGATCATTATTGTCCCCATTTTCTAGATAAGGAAACTGAGACCCAGAAGAGCAATAACTTGCCATATTCACTTGACTAGGGGATGATGGAACTTGAATGTCAAGAACATGCAGACTTTATGATCAACAGACCCGGGTTCAGATGCTGACTCCTCTACCAGGCACCCAGGTAACATCCACCAAGTTACCTAACCTCCCTGAACCTCAGTCTCCTTATCAGTAGCAGGGATTGTTGTAAGAATAACAACTAATATGTGCTTCTCATCCACTCATCAAGTGTTTACTGAGCATCTACTGTGTGCCAAGCACTGGGGCTAGATGTGCAAACAGAACAGAAGGAGCCTACCCTTGTGGCACTCTAGTAGGATACACTTATGTGTGCTAACTCAGTTAGTCCTCACAATAACCCCTCACCATTACATCATTGTACCCATTACACAGACAGGGACAAGGGGTCTCAGAAGCAGCTTTCTCCCACCTCCCTTCAACCTTCTAGGAAATAGTGGGACCTGGATTAGACATTATGCCCAGTCTCTACAGCTCCACTTCCTGGATTCAAATTCTGCTGTTTCCATCTAATTGCTGCAGACAAGTTACTTAACCTGTCTGAGCCCAAATCTCTTCATGGGTGAAAAGGAACTGGGAGGCACTATCTCAGGAGACTGTCTGGGGAAAAAAATGGATACCTAACATTCAGGAAGTGCTTCTTGTGTCCCCAGCACACACAAGGCTCACAGAAACCCTAGGAAAGGGGTCTTATTTTGAGTCCCTTTTTATGGAGGAGAACACTGAAGCCCAGAGAGTGTAAGTAACTTGCCCAGAGGCACAGAGCGCATAACAGTGCAATTCCAAAGTGAGCTCTGAATCATGACCCAGTGGCCCAGCATGTTCCGTGAGTGCCAGATAATTGGGTGCAATTATTCTTTCCCCTACACAGGGCTACGTATTGTGTGCACTCTTAAGAGGCTTTCTTAACACAATGGATCAGCTCGATGCCAAAGTCTGGATCCTCCCATTCTAAGATTCCAGGCCCGGGGTGGTTCTCCCCACCCATTTCTTGTACCCCATCCCAGCTCACTCCCCCCACCACAGGGCCACAACCCAGTCACCCCAAGTTGGGGGAAAACCCTGCTGGAGCGCCTGGTTCTGCGCATTGGTCCCCTCTCTCGGAGCCAGGGAGGAGGCTCTGCCAAAGCCGCTGAATCTTGGTAGATACCTGGGAAGACAGTCCCGGAGCTGGCCCCGAGACCTGGCGAACCTGCCCTACCTCCAGTCGGCTTTCACGTCCCCAGAGTCTGGAGCTCTGGCCGCTGCTGCGTCTGCTTGCCGGCAAAGCACATCCTGGCTGGGGCAGCAGGTAGCTAGGCTGCGTGTGTCCGGACTTCCTGCCTGGAGGGGAGATCGCTTTCCTGGAATCTAGCCAAGTTCCTGCAAGTGCTGGGTTAGTACACCTGTTGGCATTGGAGACCTCTATTCATGGTCCCAGATCTGCGTTCATTGCTTTCTTCCATCCAGCAAACCTTCCCAAGCTCCCACTGGCTGCCACGTGCCGGCACCCAAAAGTTCCCAAGGGCCACAGGCTAGGGTTGCACTCTCCAAAACATTGGCCACTAGCCACATGCGGTTATGCGGCACTTGAAATTGTGGCACCAATGTACTGAGATGTTTTTAAGACATAGGATTAGGGGTGCCTGGGTGGCTCAGTCGTTAAACGTCTGCCTTTGGCTCAGGGTCCTGGAATGGAGCACTGCTTTGGGCTCCCAGAGCAGGGAGCCTTCTTCTCCCTCTCCCACTCCCTCTTGCTGTGCTCCCTCTCTCACTGTATTTTAAATACATAAAATCTTAAAAAAAAAAAAAAAAGGGGGGGGGGGAGTGCCTGGTGGCTCAGTGGTTAAAGCCTCTGCCTTCAGCTCAGGTCATGATCTCAGGGTCCTGGGATCAAGCCCTGCATCAGGCTCTCTGCTCAGTGGGGAGCCTGCTTCCCCCTCTCTCTCTGCCTGCCTCTCTGCCTACTTGTGATCTCTAATAAATAAATAAAATCATTTAAAAAAAGGACATAGGATTAAAAAAAAAAATCCAACAACACATTTTTCAAACTCATTAAGAAGTTTAAAAATGGGGGTACCTGGCTGGCTCAGTCAGTTGAACAACAACCTTCAGCTCTGGTCATGACCTCTGGGTCCTAGATCAAGCCGAGCAGGGCTCCCTTCTCAGCGGGGAGCCTGCTTCTCCCTCTGCTGCTCCCTCTGCTGTGCTCTCTCTAATGAATAAATAAAATATTTTTTAAAAGAAGAAGTTTTAAAATGATTGCATCCAAAATGATATTTTGGATACAGATAGTTAAATAAAATATATTATTACAGTTATTTTCTCCTATTTCTCCTTTTCTAAAATACAGCTACTAGAGACTTTAAAATTATGTGTCTCCTATTATACTTCCATTGGATACTGCTGGTTTGGGGCAGGAACCCATAGGATGTTCCTCAAATACCTCTCCCAGTTCTCTTCTAGAATTTATTCAGCCCTTCCTTATTTCCTCCAGGAAACATTTGGGGAAGGCTGGTGGGAACCAGGCATGGTGCTAGTGTTGGTTTGCAAATTCAGGAGCTTCCCATGTGTAATTTGAAATTGGCCCTGTACACAGAGGGCAAAGAAAGACCCAAGAAAGAGACTGATAGGTGGCAGGTTTAATAAGCAAGGAGACATATACCAGGCTTGTCATGGGCAGTTGCAAGACAAGTAGAACTCTATACCTGTCTTCTAGAATCTTATATAGTTTATATAGAAGCCTTAATGGGGTTTAGTCAAGTAGCAAGTCCAGATATTTTCAACAACACCTTACTCTCTCAAGTTTGCATTTTTGAAAGCAGCTCCAAATGTGGAAACAGTAGGCAGAATGTACATACCAAAGACAGAGGAGAGGGTGAGAAGCCAGCATTGCACAGGGCCAGCTCAAGGGCCAACTAATGTCCATGTCCTCTCCATGACACCCTCCAACAGCTAGACTTGGGGGAATGGGATGGTAAGCAAAAAGACACTGCCAGTGACCTCAGAGATAGTCAGGAGAGGTCTATTAAATAAAATGAACAATGAGTAGAAAAGCCAACCTAAGGAATGGGGGGAAATATTTGCAAACTATATATCTGATAAAGAGCTAATATCCGGAATATATAAAGAATTTCTACAACCCTTGAGATGCCTGGGTGGTTCAGTTTGTTAAGCAGCTGCCTTCAGCTCAGGTTGTGATCCCAGGGTCCTGGGATCGAGTCCTGTATCTGGCTCCGGGCTCAGCAGAGAGCTTGCTTCTCCCTCCCACTCTGCCTGTTGCTCTCCCTGCTTGTACTCTCCCTCTCTGTTAAATGAATAAATAAAACCTTAAAAAAAATCCTTAAAAAAATTTTTTTCTACAACCCAACAACAAACAACAAAAATAACTAGATTTTAGGGACGCCTGGGTGGCTCAGTTGGTTAAGCGGCTGCCTTCGGCTCAGGTCATGATCCCAGCGTCCTGGGATGGAGTTCCACATCGGGCTCCTTACTCAGCAGGGAGCCTGCTTCTCCCTCTGCCTCTAGCCTACCACTCTGTCTGCCTGTGCTTGCGCTCTGTATCTCTCTCTAACAAATAAATAAAAATCTTTAAAAAAAAAAAAAACAACAACTAGATTTTAAAATGGCCAAAGGACTTGAATAGACATTTCTCCAAAGAAGACATACAGATGGCCAACAAGTACATGAAAAGATGCTCAACATCATTAGTCATAAGAGAAATGCAGATCAAAACCACAATGAGCTATCACATCATATCTATTAAGATTGCCACTATCAAAACAACAGAAAATAGCCAAGTATTGGCTGGGATGTAGGGAAATTGAAGCCCTCGGGCAATGTTGGTGGGGATGTAAATTGGTGCAGCCATCATGGAAACACAGTTCCTTAAATAATTAAAAAGAGAACTACCATCTGATTCAGCAAATCCACTTCTGAGTATATATCCAAAAGCATTCAAAGCAGGATCTCAAAGAGATATTGCACATTCATGTTCACTGTGACATATCTGCCATAGCCAAGAGGTAGAAGCAACCCAAATATCCAACAACAGAAGACTGGATAAAGAAAATATGAGTTCAGGGGTGCCTGGGTGGCTCAGTGGGTTAAGGCTTCTGCCTTCAGCTCAGGTCATGATCCCAGGGTCCTGGGATCGAGCCCCACGTCAGGCTCCCTGCTAGGTGGGGAGCCTGCTTCCCCCTCTCACTGCCTACTTGTGATCTCTCTGTCAAATAAATAAATAAAATCTTAAAACAAAAAAAAAAGGAAGGAAGGACGTTTTAATACATGCTACAACATGGATGAACTTTGAGGACATTATGCTAAGTGAAACCAGCCAGTTACCAAAGGGCAAATTGTATATCATTCCACTCATATGAAATACCTAAAGTAGTCAAATTCATGAAAACAGAGAGTAGAAAGGGTGTGGGGAGGGCCAGGGGGAATCAGTGTTTTTCTGGTACAGAGTTTCGATTTTGCAAGATGAAAAAGTTCTAAAGATCTGTTGCACGACAGAGTGAACGTACTTAACACAACAGAGCTGTGCTCTTAAAAGGATGATGACAGTCTCTTGCTGATTCCTTTTTTTTTTTTTAAGATTTTATTTATTTATTTGACAGACAGAGATCACAAGTAGGCAGAGAGGCAGGCAGAGAGAGAGGAGGAAGCTGGCTCCCTGCTGAGCAGAGAGTCTGATTCGGGGCTCGATCCCAGGACCCTGGGATTAAGACCTGAGCCGAAGGCAGAGGCTTTAACCCACTGAGCCACCCAGGTGCCCCTCTTGCTGATTCCTATAGCCCGTTTCCTCAGCACTCAAGTTACATCCGCACCTTATTCCCAGCCTGGGCCCTCTCCCTAGTCTTTCCTGCTTATTTTTGCCCCAAAGCACTCGTGCTCTGACACATTACAGGTACAAGAGTATCTCGTCTGCCTCCCTCCACCAGAATGGAAGCTTTCTGAGAGTAAGGACTTGTGCCTGCTCTGTTGTCTGACTGTTGAATCCCCAGTGCCCAGGACAGAGGGTGTCCCATAGTGGGCACTCGATATTTGGTGAATGAGTACAGTCATGGGATTAAGAGTAAGAAAGGAGAAGGAAGCAGACCAACCCACAAATTCAGTGAGACCCTGCAACCCCTGATTGTTTCCTCACCACCATCAGCATCCTCAACTTCGTCAGCCTACCACACGTTTACAATTTGCAAAGCACGTTCACACTCACATGTCACATGTGCTACTCCAGGAGAGGGATATTAGTGGACTAAAGAGTCACACTCTCTCCAGACCCCGATTTTTCATGGAGAAACAGAAAAAACTGCTGAGCCTTGCCCACAGCAAGTTTACCCAGTGGTGAAAGAGCTGTGATTTAACCACGACTTCTGACTCTGAGTCCAAGAGTCTTGACCTCAAGCAAAAAGGCTGTATATGCAGTGGTTAGATGTACGAGCTGTGGAGTTTGGACAAACACGACTTTGAAACTTGCCTCTACAGCGTCCTAGTTGTGCTGTGTGGTGTTGGGAAAGTTGCTAGCCTTCTCTGTGACTCCCATTCTCTCAATCATCAAGGAGGGATAATGATAGTATCCCCTGCATGGGATTGTTCTGAGGGTTGAATGAGAAAAGATTTGGTATGTCATGATTATCCAGCTTTATTTTCTTTAAGGATTTATTTATTCATTTATTTATTTAGAGAGAGTGAATACATGAGTAGGGGGAGGGGCAAGAGGGAGAGACAGAATCTCAAGCAGACTCCCGGCTCAGTGAGGAGCCATGCAGGTGTAAGGGCCTATTCAGCCAGGGCAATTCCACCCGGTTAAACAGTGACTTTGTTGCTTATACAGTAAAACTTAAACTGTCCCTCCCCCCCCCCTCCAGGGGACTGACTTAAAAACAAGTCCCCAAAACCAGTCCCAGGTAACAAAGCCCAAATCCAAGGGTGGGTCAGGCCAGGTGGAGGTATCCAAACAGTGGGGGGCCGCATACTGTCTCTCGAGCGACCAAGGAGTATGGGCCCTGCCCTTTGGGCGCCTTTTGGGTGCCAATTCTGACCAAGGTGATAGGCTAGTTCAAATATCTACTATAGGGTAAACTGTAATTCAGTTGGTCACTTATGTGTGACCTAGCACGACTGTGCAGCTTTCTCTGTCTGTTACAATCTCATTGGCCACCTGTGCATGGCTAAGCCCAACCACATGGCCTTTGCCCTTAAAAGCTAGTCTGTAAGGCAGAGAGAGGTCGCCTCCGTGCAAGGAGCGGCCCCGGCCGGTCGGTTTGATTCTCGATGCTTGGCACGAAAATAAAGCTTTGCTTGACCTTTGCTTTGTATCAGTCTCGCTCCTTTGATTATGGACCCAACACAGGCTGGATCTCACTACCCTAAGATCATGATCTGAGCCAAAATCAAGAGTCAGAAGCTTAATTGACTGAGCCACCAGGCACTGCATGATTAACCAGTTTAAAAATATACTTTTGGGGGCAACTGAACAGCTCAGTGGGTTAAGCCTCTGCCTTCGGCTCAGGTCATGATCTCAGGGTCCTAAGATAGACCCCTGTGTCAGGCTCTGCACTGGGCGTGGAACTTGCTTTAGATTCTCTCTCCCGGGGCGCCTGGTTGGCTCAGTGGGTTAAAGCCTCTGCCTTCGGCTCAGGTCATGATCCCAGGGTCCTGAGATCGAGCCCCACATGGGGCTCTCTGCTCCACAGGGAGCCTGCTTCCTCCTCTCTCTCTGCCGGTCTCTCTACCTACTTGTGATCTCTGTCAAATAAATAAAGAAAATCTTAAAAAAAAAAAAAAAAAAAAAGATTCTCTCTCCCTCTGCCCCTCCCCCCTAAAAATAGTAATACTTTAAAAAATATGAATATGTTAGTTTGTGTTCATTCAAACACTTTTGCAAGTGGCCCCCAATTCTGCCCAAATTTCTCTAGCTAACTTGATGGGGAGGCAATGGAAAGTATGATGCCATCCATTTTAAAGGTGTTGAAACCAAGGCTCCTGGTCACGAAATGGCTCTGACTTGGTGCTTTTGGGAGAAGGGAGGTGAAAATTCCATAGCAACCAGAAGGCAACCTCCCCAGAGGCAGAGCAGAGTTGTCGCCGCCCCCTGGAGCACTAATTATACTCATGACACAATTTTATTCTGCTATCTCCTGAGAGGATGGTGTTTACACCCTGCAGGGTTATTTGTAATTCATACAAAGGTGCCTCTGGTGCCTCTGGAACCTCTGTTAGCCTGCACAGCCCAAGGACTGCCGTGCACTCACACCTGGTCACTTGCGCCCTCTTGTGGCAAGTTCCGCACTCTATCCAAACAGAGTGCCCGCACTCTGTGCCGTGACAGCAAACGTCGCTAAACTAGACTGAGTACACTTTAGCACTAAGTGTAATAATAATTTAGTTTAGTACTAAACTGAGTACTCGCTAAAGAGTCCGCCTGGCAACTGACATCATGGATGACCCGATTTAACATTTCCATGAGGAGGCTTTACAAATATGGGGACTGAAGGAGAGAGAGTAATACAAAGAAAAGAAATTTTGACCGATGTCACTCCACTAATAAGCGTCAGAGCCAACATTTGAATCCAGAGCTGAAGGACTTTCCCCAACACTGCATTTCTGATTTGAAAGTAGGTTAAGCCTACTGAGCTATTTGGGGACCAAACTTTGACACAACTCCATTATTCCATCCCATATGAAATCGCAAATTATGATAACATGCCCCAAGCCCTTTGGGAAAAAGAAAAAAAGTTCAGTTCTTGGGGAATGGGGTGGGACTAAAGATTGTTATCTAAATGCGCTGACATAACATGCATTATTCCCAAGATAAACCAATTTCTAAATCACTCACCCATATATACAGTAGAATCTCAATTATTGAACACTAGTATAACACACCTATAAATTAGGATAAAGTGGTAAGAAGAATATCAACTGAACAGTGGTTACTCCTAGGGAGGGAAACCGGATAGAGGTGATATTTTTTATTCTTCCTGTTTCTATGTCATTGGGAACAAGCGTATGTTATACATATTCCTGTAATGCTGAACAAGCATATTGTTTGTATAAATTTAAAAACCATTTAAAATTGTTTTAGGGGCACCTGAGTAGCTCAGTTGGTTAAGTGCCCAACTCTTAATTTTGGCTCAGGTCATGATCTCAGGGTCGTGAGATCAAGCCCTCCATCGGGCTTCAAAGCGTGCGTGGAGCCTTCCTGGGATTCTCTCTCCTTTTCCCCCGACTTTTTCTCTAAGAAAAAGAAAAAAAGAGAAAATACACACACACACACACACACACACACACATATATATATATATATATATATATATATAAGATACTAAAATTGTTTTAAAAAGCAATAGTAAACTGAAAATCCCACAGGTGATTCTGAGGGGCCTCCTAGGTTAAAGATGGAAAGATAATTAATGCCTTAAAAATTGTGAGAGTAGGGGCGCCTGGGTGGCTCAGAGGAAAAAGCCTCTGCCTTCGGCTCAGGTCATGATCCCAGGGTCCTGGGATTGAGCCCCACATCGGGCTCTCTGCTCAGCGGGGAGCCTGCTTCCCCCTCTCTCTCTGCCTGCCTCTCTGCCTACTTGTGATCTCTGTCTGTCAAATAAATAAATAAAATCTTTTAAAAAAAAATTGTGAGAGTGATATGGAGTCGAAGAAAAGGAAACACCTACCCTATGGGCCAATAATACCAAAAGCTAAAATTTATAGGCACTTACTGTATGCAGAGCATTGGTCTGGAGTCCTTTCCGTGTACTAATGCATTTCTTTCCCACAACCACCCTGTGCGTTAGGTACTGGTGGTAACCAGGCTACCACCATCATAAGATGGCCATCAGTGACCTTCATTCCGTGGTATTCACATCCCTGTATATTTTCTTCCCACACTGAATAGTACTGATCTGTATAACCAGTAAGATATTGTAGAAATGACAGTAGGTGACCTTCAAGGCTAGGTCCTAAAAGATATTGCCACTTCTGCCTTTCTCTCTCTCCTGAATCACCAACTCTGGGAGAAGACAGTCGCCATGTTGTGAGGATACGCAAGCTGAGCTGGCAGAGCCCACAAGGATCATGAATGGCATTCACTTTCATGCCTCTTTATTCTTCTTTACTCTCCTTTTCCTTTAATTTTAATTTGTCCCTTTTTTTTTTTTTAAGACACTGGCATTTTTTTAAGACACTGGCATTTTTTTTTTTTTTAAGACACTGGCATTTTTGAAACATCCCAGCCAGTTGGCAATCCCACGGTTTGGATTTGCCTCTGTTCCCCCTGAATAGATCCAGTTAACGGAGAGGCTGTATGAGGTGAGGTGATTTATCCCATCGGTGTCATTGACCCACGTCTCGTCTCCATCTGGGAGCTCACGTGTTTCTCTCATGCACAGATAATGTTTCTTTCTTTCTTTTTTTTTTTTTTTTAAAGATTTTATTTATTTATTTGACAGAGAGAAATCACAAGTAGTCGGAGAGGCAGGCAGAGAGAGAGAGAGAGAGAGGAAAGCAGGCTCCCTGCTGAGCAGAGAGCCCGATGCGGGACTCGATCCCAGGCCCCTGAGATCATGACCTGAGCTAAAGGCAGCGGCTTAACCCACTGAGCCACTCAGGCGCCCCACAGATAATGTTTCTTGCTGACGACCACAAATCACTCTGATGTTTGACTTTTTTTTTTTTTGAAATTGCAAAGATGCAATGGGCCCAAATCTTGACTGAGAAAGGACCCTAAAGAAGAATCCTATAACATTAACAAAAGGAATATAATTTACAGATATTAGCAGAGTTAGGGGTTTCCGAGAAAAAGCAAGATGAGACATAGCACTTGTGATGCAGCGCTTGGCTTGGAACCCCAGCTATTTTCTGTGATCTACGCTTTACTGGTATTACTTGGCCTGGCACACTTCTTGCAAAACTTCCTAGGAGCTGTTAGGAAAAGGAAATGCAAAAACCTCAGTGGTTAAGGATTTTAAGGGAACAAAGGCAATGCAAAACCTAACAGTGTCTAGGAGGCCAGGAAGAAAACCCAACCCTATCAGGCGTAAATCAAAGGTAAAACTGCCAGTGCTGTTTCAGAAGCAGATTGACCTAACACACATTCTCCAGTTTTTCTGCAGGCTTGAAACCCTGTCCTATGGGGTTAATGAAGATAAAACTGCCACCAGCAGGACCTTCATGGATCCTGCTTTTTTTCTGGACAGAAACCCTAACCTTACCAGGAAGAGGCAAGACAAGGAGAGCTCCAACCAGCCTGGACCAGTTTGAGCTTGACCATGGTCTCACCCCTGGAGTGTCCCACAGTGATGTCTACCTCATTATAATATTAAAATCTCCACCCAAGGGGTGCCTGGGTAGCTCAGTCAGTTCAGCCTCTGCTTAACGATCAGGGCTTGATCCCAAAGGGTCTCTGCCTTCAGCTCAGGTCATGATCTCAGGGTCCTGGGATCGAGCCTCACATCGGGCTCTCTGCTCCGCGGGGAGCCTGCTTCCTCCTCTCTCTCTGCCTGCTTGTGATCTGTCTGTCAAACAAACAAATAAATCTTTAAAAAACAAAAAAAAAATTTTTTTTTAATCTCCACAGGCTTTAGGAACACAACACAGGACAGGTGTCTAGGCACGTTTTCTAAGCTCGCCTGCACCAACTTTCGCCCGCCTTTACATGCGTGACAAGACTCCCCTTTCTGAGTATTTATCTGACCCTGAATAAAAGAAACCTGCTCATCCCCACCTGAGGAATTAATACTTTGCAAGTTATTCCCCATGTTGTCCTAATTTTCTACAAATCAAGTTTCCTCAGTGTGACAACTCCACTGGGTGTCGTCTCTCCCCATAAACCCCCCAAGGAACGAACTTCTCACCAGCTAGACCCCAAGACCTGACTTTTAGGGTCCACCTGCCTGTACTCACTAGACTTTTTCTTGCATTTTTCCTTGAGGTCTTCATTCGGGTTTGCCTCTTACCTCAGGTGACTGAAACCCAAAACCACCCCTCAGGGGAGGGCGACTGCCCTGAGGAGACCTCCCGCCGCCCAGCCCACCCAAACCCTTGGACCTAAACCCCCTACAAGCCTGCACAGACTGACGGAAAACAACCCACCATTACCTTTACCTCATTAGGACACTAAAATCCCTGCCCCAGGAGGAGCTCAAGCCTCGCTCACATCACCACGTAGGACGTCTATACGGTCATGTTTCCCTAGGGCGCATGCGCAATCTTTTTTTTTTTTTTTTTACAGGCGCATGCGCAATCTTAAACCCACCTCTACCTCCAATGACCAAGGCTTCCCGATCTAAATATTCATCCTCATCCTAAACCCAAGCTACACGTTCGCCTGGTCTCGGAGAGTCTCCGCTTTGTGATCTCCTCGTCTGCTGCAAATAAAGGTTTCTCTTTGCCACGACTCCCTTGGCGCCGTTTCTGTGACTCCCCAAGGATCCCACTCGTGGTGGTTTGGTTACAGAGCAACAACGCTAGCAAGTTAAAATGGTCCAAATGGGGTGCTTTTAAATTCCCAAATTGGAGAAAATTAAGAAAATGACTCCATTTGAAATTGCACCCCGAAGAGTAAAATACCGAAGAATAAAGTTAACCTAGAAAGTAAAATTCCCAAACTCCCCCATCTCAACAAGGCGAACAAATTTAACATCACCAACAGCAGGACAATCTGACAAACTTAACATCGCCAGTAGCGGGGCAATCTGACGTCATGGGCCTCCTGGCGTGTTGGACGGAGAAGTATATACAAAGCAGTAACATTTTTCCTATACACTTTGGGAACAAAGTGGGGATCACCAGTTTTGTTTTTTCATATGGCCCACAGTAGACAAAATTACATAAAAAGAAAATAACATTACCATTTACTAACCTAAACATTTAATGAAACAACTTTAGTGTTTTTAACAAACATTTACATACCACTTACTCTGGACCAAGCACTGTTCTAAGTGCTTTATAGAAATGACCTCCTTAGGTCATTCCAAGAAACTTAACAGCTGCCCTGGGATGAGTATTGGGGGAAGTAGGGGGGAGGGTGGAGGAGAGAGATATTCTCAGGTGTCAACCCTGTACTTGCAACCCTGGGTATCTCCTTAAATATTGCCCCCAGACCTCTTGCCTGCCTTACTCTAGTCCCAGAACTGAGTTGGCAGTAGATACTGCCATTAGAATCACTTGACAGATGAGAAAACAGCACAGAGAGGTTTAGCAACTTGCCTCAGATCACACAGCTAGGGTGTGGCAGAGCGAGCCATTGAACCCAGGCTATCTGGTTCCACAGCCCATGCTCTTAGCCACCTCTCCTTGCTGACAGTACATTTCAACATGAAAAAGGATAACATAGCGGAATACAACAGTCCTTCCCAAAAAAGAAAGTTTTGCAGCTTGACACACAAATGCACAGGTGGACCTAGGGGTTTGTAATAAAAATGTAATGTAGCAATTGTCCTGTGCTCCACAGCTAAGTGGTGTGAGCAAAACAAGTTGAGAGGGTGATTTTTTTACTCCCCTGTCACTGAAGGGGCCACTGTGAGCTCTAACAGCTGGTTTTTAGGCTTGTGAGCAGCCCCAGGGGAAAATGCTCCACCTTTGTTAGGATTCAGCTTCTGGCCTAAGGGGGTTAAAACTGGGTCCTCCCAAGGTGAGGGGGGATGGTCTGTGCTTTGTGGGAAAACGAGGCAGTGGTTTAAGGCTGCAGTCCAAGAAGGGACTGGAGGCAGGAAGGAAGTGTGTTCCAGACGGGACCTTGGTCCATCTCTGAGCCCCCTGGGAAGGGACAGGCCAGCGGGATGTGCATGAAGGCCAGACTGCAAACACTCTTTAAAATAGCAGCTGGGCTCTCTCCAGCAGGGAGGGAACCTTTGCTAAGAGTCCTTTGCTGTCTGCCAAGAGCCTGGAAAACTAGAAGTGGGCTCAGCCTCTCCTGACCTCAGAGGGGCTTGACATTTTCTGAATTACCTTGCAGTTTGCCCTAAAATTACTTTTCATGCCTGCAACCAAAGAAGTATTGTATTTAAAAATCATGGAGCAATTTATACCAAAAAGGAAGAGAGAGTCCCCTCCCTCACCCATTATTTTTCACATTTCCAGAAAACATTTCATCAGGAGCTGACTAGAGTTTGGAGCCCCCTTTCTAATCCTCAAATGAACTTCAGGAACCCAACTTATGCAAATAGCTAGAGTCACTGAGTTCCTCTTGTGTGTCTGCCCGTCTAAACATGTGGAACCTATCAGTGACCGTGGACATACTGGGATCCCTGCCCTTGTGGGACTTTCCTTTTAGGGAGGAAGACACACAATAAATGGAAAAGTCAGTTGTACATTATATTAGAAGGTAATGACTGACATTAAAAAAAAAGAAAGAAATCATACAAAGCAGGGATAGACTGTTGCAGACAGCCTCTGGAATGACTGTTGTGGAGGACAGGAGGATGAAGGGTAAAAGCAGTGGGATGCCCAGGGAGGTCTGTTTGTACCAGGACAATGACCAACACGAGGAACATGGTTGATGAGGCAAAAAATTTACTTTTTGTTTTATTTTGAGAGAGGGAGAGAGCATGAGTAGCGGCAAGGGGCAAGCAGAAGGAGAGGGAGAACTTTTTTTTTTTTTTAAAGATTTTATTTATTTATTTGACAGAGAGATTAAGAACAAACAAGGGGAGCAGCAAGCAGAGGGAGAGGAAGAAGCGGGCAAGAAGACAGTTGGGAGCTTGGGGATCTTGGATGGTTCAGTTGGTCAAGCATCTGCCTTCAGCTTCAGCATGGTCAAAGGAACGAGACTTTTCAAAGTGAAGGTCAAGCAAAGCTTTATTTTGCGCCAAGCATTGAGAATCAAATCGACTGGCCTGGGCCGTCTCTTGCAAAGAGGCAACCTCTCTCTGCCTCACAAACTAACTTCTGTAGAGCAAAGGCCATGTGGTTGGGCCTGGCCACACACAGGTGGCCAATGAGATTGTAACACACAGAGAAAGCTGCACAGGCATGCTAGGGCAAAAATAGGTGGCCAATTGAATTACAATTCACCCTATAGTAGCTATTTGAACTAGCCTATCACCTTGGTCAGAATTGGTGCCCCAAAGGTGCCCAAAAGGCGGGGCCCACATTCTTTGGCAGTCAGGGAGATAGTATGTGTGCTTTACTGATTGGCTGTCTCCACCTGGTGGGACTCGACCTCGCATCCTGGGCTCTGTTATCTCTCCCTGAACTGACCTGTCCTGGTATATGGGCTCTTTTATCAGGGGCTGGTCGGCCATATTTTACCGGTTTCCCAGACCCGTTTCTAAGAGAGTTCCTCTGAGGGGCAGGGTCAATCCAAGTCCACTGCATAAACAACAAAATGGCTGTTCTAACGAGGTGGGGCTACTCCAGCTGAGTAGGCCCTCACAAGCTCACACAGTGATCTCTGGGTCCCTCAGCAAGGAGTCTGCTTCTCTCTCTCTCCCTCTTCCTTGCCCTATTGTTCTCTCTCTCTTTTAAAAAAAAAAAAAAAAAAACAGTGGGAGGGGCGCCTGGGTGGCTTAGTCATTAGGTGTCTGCCTTCAGCTCCAGTTATGATCCAGGATCTTGGGATCAAGGCCCGTGTGCAGCTCTCTGCTCGGCAGGAAACCTGCTTCTTCCTCTCCCTCTCCCCCCGCTTGTGTTCCCTCTCCCGCTCTGTCAAATAAATAAATAAAATCTTAAAAAAAAAAAAAAAGACAGTGGGAGCTTCCTGGGGATATGTTACACAGTGCCTGCCTCAAGTATTTGTCAGTCAGCTGCAGGTTGTAAGTAGACATTTAATTTTATTTATATTTCCTTCTGCCTTTGTTTCCCACATCAGTGATGACCCAAGTACCCTGAGCGGCTTTGATTTTCTGAAATAGTGAATAACTCTTGATGGAAATAGAGGCTAGATGATATACACTCTCAATGTACACCGTAGATGGGCGCCTGGGTGGCTCAGTGGGTTAAAGCCTCTGCCTTCAGCTCAAGTCATGATTTCAGGGTCCTGGGATCGGGCTCTCTGCTCAGTGGGAAGCCTGCTTCCCTCTCTCTCTCTCTGCCTGGCTCTCTGCCTACTTGTGATCTCTCTGTCAAATAAATAAACAAAATCTTTGAAAAAAAAGAAAAAATGTACACCATAGCTATGTTCTGGAAAATTCAATACAGGTTCAAATCATACAAAAATCCTGGCTGTTTGTCAGACAGAGTCTGGTTCTTGGCTCAGATCATTAGAAAAGGTTTTAACCTGCTTGCATGTCTGCTTAGATCTTGGGTGGTTTGTGTTTCAGGAAACAGGATGTTCATTGTGTGGGATAGGACCCATCAGCTCATTGCTAGGGAGGAACATGGCTTTCACCTTTGAATTAAGTTCGTAGCATTCCCTGTCCATGGTAACTGCTAACCTGCCTCCCCACATTTCCAAAGTGCTCCTGGGTGGTGGGTATCACCCCAGGTTAAGAACCACTGCTCTAATCCATTTATTTTGCAAATGGGAACTCTAAGGGCTTTGTGGTGAAATGGTTTGTCTGTGACCACACAGTCAAACCAGTACACCTACATTAGTATTACCAGTTATAGCAAAGATAAAAATTATATGCTCACAACTTCTTGTTTTTCTGTTAAGAGTTTGACCCAAAAGGGGCACCTGGGATCCTGGGATCAAGCCCCTCATCGGGCTCTCTGCTCAGCGGGGAGACTACCCCCCCCCCCCACCTCTCTGCCTGCCTCTCTGCCTCCTGTGATCTTGGTCAAATAAATAAATAAATCTTTTAAAAAATATAATAAAAAAATAAAAATAATGACTTTCATTTCTCAGTTATGAGTGCAATTTTGTAGAGAAGCTGGAAAATACAGAAAAGCAATAAGGAAAAAAAAAGACTTCTATGGTCATCACCTAGAGATAACTACTGCTAACCTCTTGGTGTAACTGATTCCATCTTCTCCTGGGGTTCAGCAACACACTGCCCACTACCCTTCCAGTAAATTCAGTAAATTCCCAATATCCCTTAAGAGAATCTCAGTGGGTTATCACTGCTCCCAAGTAAGAGCAAATCAGCCGATACAACATTTTAAAATGAGTAAAAAAGAAAAAAAAAAACATCCAAATGAGTAAAAAGAAAAACAAAGCAATGGCAATCTCAAATTACCCACGAGAATTCAAAGTAGCAAAGACATTGGCTAATTCTTTTTCCATAAATGAACTAAAATGATACGTTTTATTTGATGCATCTATCAGTATGTAAAATTATCTTCTTTGTCTGATTTCAGTAGGTATATGAGTCTTTGTTAATTATATGTGTCTTTGTTATATGAGTCTTTGTCCGATTTTGCTAGTTATATGAGTCTTACACAGCCAAGCTACTATATAAACATTTACTTACAGATTTACAATTTACAAAGCATTTCTGTTTTAGGCAACTTGTGGAATGACAACTGGTGGGGGCAGGAGGCTATTTGCAAGGCAGTAATGATGAGGGAGCAGAAGGCAAATTGAGGATGGACAAAACACAAGCTGACACCCCACAACCCAGGGAGGATATGTGTGACATTCCTAAGGTACTCCCCACTGCCCTAAAACTACGAGGAAGGGTCAAATGGTGAGCTGATAAAGATCAGATTCCTGCAAGACTCGAGTCTCCGTCTGTTTACCAACGTCTTAGCTATTATTTTTTAAAAAATTATTTATTTATTTGTTAGAATGAGAGAGAGAGCACAGTCAGGCAGAGTGGCAGGCAGAGGCAGAGGGAAAACCTGGCTCCCCGTGGGGCAAGGAACCCGATGCGGGACTCGATCCCAGAATACTGGGATCATGACCTGAGCCAAAGGCAGCCATTCAACCGACTGAGCCACCCCGGTGTCCCGTCTTAGTGATTTTTTTTTTTTAAGATTTTATTTATTTATTTGTCAGAGAGAGAGAGCGAGCGAGAGCGAGCACAGAGTCAGAGTGGAAGGCAGAGTCAGAGGGAGAAGCAGGCTCCCTGCGGAGCAAGGATCCTGATGTGGGACTCGATCTCAGGACGCTGGGATCATGACCTGAGCCGAAGGCAGCTGCTTAACCAACTGAATCACCCAGGTGTCCCCGGTCTTAGTGATTTTTAAACAAGATTTTTATTTATTTATTTTTGAGAGAGAGAGAGAGAGCATGTGCACGTGGAGAGCAAATGCTTGCGTGAGCAGTGGAGGGATAAAAGCAGACTCTTCACTGAGCAGGGAGCTCTAAGTGGGGCCCGATCCCAGGACCCCAAGATCATGATCCGAGGCAAAGGCAGCTGTTTAACCTAACTGAGCCACCAAAGTGCTCTGTCTCTGTGATTTACTAGGAGAAAGTCTTCTCATCAATAGCCTAACTTCTAGAGAACCTGAGCTAGGCAAAGTATAAGATGCCTCAAGGAAACTCCCAAGGGTCCTATTGTTAGTGCCTTATTAGAAGGAAAAGCAACCTGAACTTGGCCAATACCCGGCCTCCCATATCCTGTAAATCTTCTTTAGCATATCAAAGTCCTTTTGAAAATCTCCCTTTTCATTACCTCCTCCAACTCCCACGTATATAATCAGGCATTCCTCACAACCCCTGTGTAGCAGCACTTTCTGCCCCTGGGTCCTGTCCCTTTGCTTTTTAAAAACCACCTTTTTTTGCACCAAGGAGGTTTCAAGAATTCTTCCTTGGCCTGCTCCAGACCTCACCAACATTCCCAAACGACATCAGTAGGATGCCCAAGTGTTGTAGGATTTCTCTGCCTTCAGTGCCCACGGTTCTTGGTCACCTCACTTCAAAGAATGAAGACGTAGACCAGAGGAAGAGTGGTGGGCAGAAAAGCAAAGTTTATTCAATAATTGTATAAAGCTTCTGGAAGGGGGGCAGGCCAGAGGGTGGCCCCTGGAGTTTCTAAGTTTAGGAGGTTTTATGAGATCTTTCGTAGAACTACCTTAAGCAATCATGGGGTGCTGAGCCCTGCCAATCAGGGCTTGGGTCATGCATCTGTCTACCTACTAGATTACTGTCAACATGCTGATGGTCCTTTTTTGTTGACATCTAGGGGCTTATGTCTTAACTTCCCCTTGCCCATGATATTGACAAATGCTTTGGGATTAACTGCCTTATTTTAGGACATCTTACAGAAGTCATTTCCGCCAAGGCTACAAAGCAGAAGGCTAGTGTGGTCCTGTCTAACCCGCAAAGCAGTGATGTTTTATTCTCCCTTGATGAGGGAACAGAAGGGTGGCTGAGGACAAAGCAAAAGGCTGACATCCTGCAACCTCCCCCCATCCCCATTCCTGGGTGGGACTTATGTGACATTTTTTAGGAATCTCCCAACTATCTTAATGTTAATACCTTGCTAAGAAGGGAAAAATAGACCTTGAGAATGACAAGGCCTCTGGTATCCGATCTTCTTTAGCATATGAGAGTTCTTGAAACCTCCGTTTTTTTCCTTACCTCCCCCAACCTTAACGTATGTACATAACCTGCCACCCCTCACAACCTCACAACCAACAGGGGGGTGGGGGGGTGGGGGAGGAGTGTCAGTAGCTCCTCTTGCCCATGCGTCCTGTCCCATGCCTTAACAAACCACCACTGTGCATCAAAAATGTCTCAAGAATTCTTTCTTGGTCATCGGCTCTAGACTCCACCCCACTGAACCTAATCTATATTCTACAATTCCATCATCTTGACTCCGTAATTTCTTGTTGGGGCCCCTGACCCTGACTACTGTCCAACTACTGTCCAACTCACTCTTAACACAGAGAACCCTGTTTGTACCAGGACAACCTACATGAAGAACATGGCTGATGGGGCCAGGAATTTACTCTTTTTGTTTTTTTTTAAGATTTTATTTATTTATTAAAGAGAGAGAGGGGGAGAGAGCAAGCACAGGCAGACAGAATGGCAGGCAGAGGCAGAGGGAGAAGCAGGCTCCCTGCTCAGCAAGGAGCCCGATGTGGGACTCGATCCCAGGGCGCTGGGATCATGACCTGAGCCGAAGGCAGCTGCTTAACCAACTGAGCCACCCAGGCGTCCCCAGGAATTTACTCTTGATTTAAGGCATGTATATCAGTTTAGGTGTAAGTATACCAGACTCTCCTCACCCAGGTTTTGGGAATAATGACTCACAGACCTCTACTCAGTCCTTGCAGCGTGTGTAAAACTTGGAGCTGTGATGTGACCATCTTTTGCCGTGGGAAGGGAGCAGCCGACAAACCAGGGGCATGTGTGAGATGTAGGTTTCAAGGGTAAAGAAACAGCAAACATGAAACCCACAGGCAAGAACATGCTAGGTGTGTTCAAGGGGCCAGCCACAGTGGTGATGGGAGGAGACGGGGTTGGGGGGAACCCAGCAAAGCCTGATTCACACATGATAGGGAGGCTGAGTGTATATTCTAAGTGGCAAGAGGAAACCGTTGGAGGAAGGGGTGTTTAAGCAGGAAAATGACAAGATCAACTTCCTTTTTGGGAAGATGGCTTTGACCGCTGCGTGGACAATGTTTGGACAAGGGAGATAAGAAGTAGTCCTTGCTCTGGGGGAGGCAGTGGTGCTTGAGGTAGGTGATCTGCTGGGAGATGGTGGGAAGGAGGAAACACGAATGATTTCACTCTGCCTCTCAGGGGAAAACATGGCTCTTTTCTCCCTAAAATGGGGTTTAGAGGCTCCCGTTACCTTCTTAGGAATGATGAAGGTTAAGGGAGTTAACACAGGATAAACAGTTGGTAAAAGTAATTTTTCAGTAAGGGTAGGTGTTATTGTTATTATTCCCCTAGTAATAAAAAAGAGTCCTCATGGAGCCTCACTACATTCTAGTGTGGAAAATAGACAAAACAGGGGCACCTGGGTGGCTCTGAGGATTAAAGCCTCTGCCTTCAGCTCAGGTCATGATCCCAGGGTCCTGAGATCGAGCCCCACATCGGGCTCTCTGCTCAGCAGGGAGCCTGCTTCCTCCTCTCTCTCTGCCTGCCTCTCTGCCTGCTTGTGATCTCTATCAAATAAATAAATAAATTCTTTAGAAAGAAAATAGACAAAACAAGTAGTAAAAAGGAGATGGGGGGCACTGTGGCAAGACATGTGCCTTCCCTGGAAATAAAAGCAATTAAAAGCAATTAAGCAATCAAGGATTTCATTCTTGTTCTGTTTTGTCTTACTTAGGGCCTTTCTGTCTGAATTTGCTTCTCTAGCTGACAACCTTCTTTCTCTTATTTCTTTCCAACAGGAGATTTTTTTTATGGTCATTTCCCAAAGAAATACCCTATTTTTTTTAAAAATAAGATTTCATTTATTTATTTGAAAGAGAGAGAGAGTCAGCGAGAGGGAGCACAAGGGCAGAGCAGAGAAGCAGAGGGAGAGAGAGAGAGAGCATCAGACTCCCCACTGAGCAGGGAGCCTCTGGAATCATGACCCGAAAAGATGCTTAATGGACTGAACCACCCAGGAGCCCCAGAACTACCCAATTTCTAGTCCTGTAAAATTAGTCCTTTCCTGGGAGGAAGGAGTCTTCTTCAGGAGCCTGGATTCATTCCCTTGCCTTGGAGAGAATCTAAGACCCCACATAGCCCAGGGTGCAAACCCAAACCAGGGCTAGGTGCCAGGTGAGACCAGCAGGAAGGAGATTCACACCTGGAGTTCTTCTCTACGACATCTTCTCTAAGGTCACTCCACCCCTTTTAGGCCATTGGGTTCCAGCCTTCCCCTTCCGGATCTGTAGGTTGGGACTGGGGACGAGGAGGTGGCCTCTGTTGAGCAAGGGGATGAGGGAGTGAGGAGATGAGGGAGGCACTGCCTGACAGAAATAGCCATCATTTGTCAACATTCCACAAACTTTAGAGGTAATTTTTTTTTAAGATTTTTAAAAAAGATTTTATTTATTTATTTGACAGACAGAGATCACAAGTAGGTAGAGAGGCAGGCAGAGAGAGAGGAGGAAGCAAGCTTCCCGCCAAGCAGAGAGCCCGATGTCGGGCTTGATCCCAGGACCCTGGGATCATGACTTGAGCCGAAGGCAGAGGCTTTAACCCATTGAGCCACCGAGGCGCCCCTAGAGGTAATTTTTTAAAATACAATCACGTACATTCAGGTAATACATCTGCATAGTACCCAAAAAAAAAAAAAAAAGGATAATTACTAAATACCCCCCAACTCTTACTTAGAGATATTGTATGCATTTACAGACGACTTTCTAACCCAAATGGTAGCTTACTTAATACACTTTGGCATCTTGCTTTGTCACTTAATTATATAACTCTCTATGCATAATTTCCTATATGTCTGTATATAGAGCTATGTAATAGTTGGACATAGGTGTCAAAATTTCTTTAACCAGCCTCCTACATACAGAGATGTAGACTATTTCCAGTCTTTTGCTGTTATAAACAGCATTATAAAGAACATACTTATACAAATGTCATTGCTTGTGGTGCAGAATTTTAAATTTTTATGGAGTTTGATTTATCATGTTTCTTTGGCTTCTTGGTTTGGGTCATATTCATTAAGGCTTTTCTCTTGGTAATACATTTTTTTTTTAAGATTTTTTTTTATTTATTTGACAGAGAGTAGGCAGAGGCAGACAGAGGGAGAGGGGGAAGCAGGCTCCCCGCTGAGCAGAGATCCTGACATGGGGCTCGATTCCAGGACCCCGAGATCATGACCTGAGCCGAAGGCAGAGGCTTTAACCCCCTGAGCCACCCAGGCGCCCCCACCCCCCCTTTTTAAGGTTTATTTATTTGTCAGAGAGAGCGAGCCTGCACAAGCAGGGGGAGTGGCAGGCAGAGGGAGAAGCAGGCTTCCTAGTCAGCAAGGATCCCAGGGCAGGACTCGATCCCAGGACTCCAGGATCATGACCTGAGCTGAAGGCAGATGCCTTCAACTAAGCCACCCAGGATTCCTGTTGAAAAACTTCCTTTTCCTTTTTTTAGTTCTTCTATGGTTTTCTTTTTCATTTATATCTCTCATAAATAAATACAATATTAAAAAATATTTATATCTTTTCTGGATTTTCTTTTGTGTATGGTATGATATCGGCATCCAGATAAGGATCTCCTCCCCAGTCTCACCAGCAAATGCTCTACCGGGCATTTCAGGTGAGTATTCTCACTATACCCCAGGACCTAGTAATATATATCCTCATTTTACAGGTGAAAAAAACAAAGTCTCAGAGAGGTAGCGACCCAGGGTCCAGCTCACTCAGGGAATAATAGGAAACTAGGTTCCAAAGGGAAACCCAGTGACCCCACCCTTAACTATAATAAAAATAGCCTTTATTTTGAGCCAAGCAATTACTGTAAAATAAATAAATAACGTTTCTATTTTGGAACAGCTTTAGAGTTACAGAAAATAGCCCAGGGAGTACAGAGAATTTCCATAGAGAGAATAGGACATAGGTTCCATATACTCGGTTTTTCTGATTACTACCATCTTACCTCCCTTTGACATTTTTCACAATAGATGAACCAATATTCACACGTTCTTATTATCTAAAGTCCAACCTTTATTCAGGTTTGCTTAAATGATCTTTTGGTTCCACATCCCTCCCCTTCCCTATCTCCATTACACTTAACAGGGTTCATCTCTCCTAAGGGTCCTCTTAGCTGTTCAGTTTCTCAGACTCTCCCTGTTTTTTGATCAACTTGACAATGTGGGGGAGTAGTAACCAGGGATCCTGTTAGAATGTCTCACGTGTGGGGTTTGTCTCATGTTTTCTTATGACTGGACTAGGGTGACAGGTTTTAGTGTGATTCTCATCCCATCATTCTGAGAGCGCATACCATCAACGTGACATCATCACTGTGGGTGTTGACCTTGACTGTCTGTCTGAAGAAGTGTTTGCCAAGTATTATCCAGGTAAAGTTACTTGCGCTCGCAGCCATACTGCCCTGTTGGGGAGGAAATCACAGTGTGCAGCCCCCGTTTAGAGTAGAGAGTGAGGCTATACCGCCTTGAAGTTTCCACATAAATTATCCGAAATCCTGCACAGGAAATTTACCTACACTTCCTCATTTATTTATTTTAATTTGGCAATTCTGTGTGCAATTATTTATAAATGCACACAGAATTACATGTACTTAACCATTTTACATTTATTTATACTCAGCGATTACTTTTAATTTTGACACGGGCCATGGGTCGACGTCCAGCGATGAAGCACGGATCTGGTGGGAAATTTATAACCCAAACCCATTAGATCGTGAGACCCTCCCTTGCACCTCATTGAGCCTCTCCGGTCCCCAACCGCATTTACAAACATGAACAAATACTCTTCCCCGCCGCCCCGCTTTACGGACCCACAAGTTGACTTACTAGATACACTTGTTCAGAGTCTCGGTTTTTATTCATTTTTATGAATAACTCTTTAAATTTAGTTAAGACATCCGGGAGGTCGCCCCTGATCTCGGCCGCTGGGTGGAGCCTTCCCGGGCCTGGGGCTCCGCAGCCGCGGGTCGGATCCCTGCTCCCACCGCCCGCCGCCGGGACTCCCATCCCCAACCCTGGGCCCCCCGGTGGTCGGGCGGCGGCGGCGCGCGGGGAAAAGGGCCGTCTCGGCGCCGCGCCCCGCCCCGGCCTCTGTGACGTCCGCGCCGGAACCTGGAATTCGGCTCCGGGGAGCTGGCGGCGGCGGCGGCGGCGGAGGTGGTAGCGGCCGGAGCGGGTCTCCGGCGGCTCTCCGGGGCGCGGGGGCGCAGCCATGAGCGAGTCCAGTGCCAGTGCGCTCCCGCCCGGCAGGCGCAGCAGGCCGACCTTCATCCACCCAGGTAGGACGGCGGGGACCGCGCTCCCGGCGGCCGGCGGGCAAGCTGCGGCGAGCTTGGCGCGGGCCCAGCCCCTCGCCACCTGCCCGCGCCGGGCGCTCCTGGCTTTGGGGGAAAGCGCGTTTCTCTTCCTCCTGGTCTCCCTTCTGCAACCCGCCGTCGCCCAGTTCCTTGGGCGCCTGCCCTCTCCCAAAAGAAGCATCAGAATGGGAGTCCTGACCGTGTGGTGCCTTCCCGTTACTGCTTTAGGGATCCCTTAGGTGGTAACTGAAAAGAGTATGAGCGCCCCGCCAGCCCTACCATTCTTGGCACGAGGTGACTGCCTCCCAGACATTGCAGGCTTTACCATTAGACACGCTTGGAAACGAATTCCGCCTTGGCTCTGTATTGCTGTGTATCTTTGGTAAATGGCTTGCCTTCTCTGAGCCTCGGATTCTTCAGCAGTAAGATGGGACTAGGATGTTAGTAGAACCAATGGTGAAAAAAATATGTGAAGTGCCTGATACATCGAAAGGCACCAAAAAAACGGTAGACAGCCAAGTGTTACCACCTTTTTCCTTTTTTTTTACTGAGTAAAATTTACGTCGACGTCTAAACTCTGTGGATTTTTACATAAACATGTACAACTGCCACCCAGTTGAGATAGAAAAGTTGCCAGCACCTAGGCAGGCTTCTTACAGCATTCCCATCTTAACCTTTGTCCTTAACAAAACACAAGACCCTGCTGTGAGTTTTATAAGCAGCGTTTCCTCTATTTCAATTTGAGAATAGAAATTTTGTTACAAGGATTTACAGTAAACCATGGGTGTGGATTTGGACATGGGGCCCTTATGATTGGATTGTTCCTCACATCTAGGAGAAGAAAAAGAAGAAGAAAGACATCTTAAAGAGATCCAAACCCTGGGAACTTGCTCAGGAATCAGAAGACAGAAGTCAAGTTCCATTTGATGCTAATTATTTTCTAGCTTGTTAATAGTGCTGACATCAGCCCAACTTCAGCCTTTTAATGGCAGCCATTCAAGTATTTTCCTAGTTGGTTTCCATTTATCTTCCTCTTATTTTAGCACAATCCATCCCCTTTAAGATGCTGACCCTGGTTTCCCTACAGGGGGCATGATGAAATTCATCTATCATGGATCTTTGCTGGGTGTTAAAGGAGACTCTCTAGACATCTCTTTTAGAAGAGTCATAACTGGCCCCTCTGACTAAAAGGTCTTCCTGTCCCTCGGACAAATGACCTTGTATCCACCAGCATGGCTGGGAGGCTCAGAAGGGACGGTGTTTGTAACTTTGTTGTACTTTGTAAATGGTGGCCTGCTGTATGGGCATCGCGGGAGGACAGTTGGAGCCAGACAGGAGACAAAGGGGTTCTGGTTTACAGATCGGGAAATATACATCCTTCTAAATGATGAAACAGATCATATCGTTCCCCTTCTTAAGTTAAAACTTTCCAGTGGTTTCCCATTGCGCTCAGCCCTCCTCTCTCTTCCCCCGACTGGTTTCCTTGCTTATGTCTTCAAAGCACTCACCACCATCTGAAGTCATCTGGTTTGCTTTTCTTGTCTCTTAGCTGTCTCTCCTCAAATGTGGGTCCCATGAAAAGTAGGGGCTTTGTTTTCTTCTCCTAGGATATAGAACAATGTCTGGCATATAGTAGATGATGGATATGTGTTGAATGAATGAATGGATGAATGAAGTGTAGCCAAAGCCACGATGGCATCCGTGGTGTAGAGGTTGAGAATCTAGACTCTGGACTTCCATATGCAAATCCTCATTTTCCATGTCCTGGTCTTGCCTTTCTGCAAAGAACTTAAGTGCTTCGTGCCTCAGTTTTCCTTGTGTGTGTGTTTTAAAGATTTTTATTTGACAGAGAGAGACACAGCAAGAGAGGGAACACAGGCAGGGGGGGTGGGGGAGGGAGAATCAGGCTTCCTGCCAAGTGGGGAGCCCAATGCGGGGCTCCATCCCAGGACCCTGGGAACATGACCAGAGCGGAAGGCAGACTCTTAACCGACTGAGCCACACAGGTGCCGCTTCCTTATGTATTAAATGGAAGTCATGATTGTATCTACTTCAGGAGGTCAGTATAAGGATTAGGAGTTAATTAACATAAAAAACTTGGTAAGTACTTATATTATCTATACTGTGTAACAAATTATTCCCAAACTTCTCTAAGCTTAGAATAGTGATAATCACTTTTATCTCACAGTTTCTGCAAGCCAGGAATTTGGAGATGACCTATCTGGTTCTGGCTCAGGGTCTCTTACGAGGTCAGATTCATGGTGAGGGCCCGGGATGCCATCCTCTGAAAGCTTGCCTGGGGCCGGCAGATCCCTTCCAAAGATGACTTGCTCATAGGAATGGCAAATGGACACTGGCTGTTGGCAGGGAGCCTCTCCGTACTGACCTCCCAGAGGCTGCTTGAGTGCCCTGTGGACATGGCTTTCCCTGGAGCATGTGATCCAGGAGAGAGCATGGAAGAAGCCTAATGTCTTTTATCATCTGGAGAGCTTGGAGATCACACCCTGTTATTTCTTTTCTTTTCTTTTCTTTTTAAAGAATTTATTTATTTATTTGACAGAGAGAGACACAGCAAGAGAGAGAATACAAGCATGGGGACTAGGAGAGGGAAAGCAGGCTTCCCACTAAGCAGGGAGCCTGATGTGGGATTCGATCCCAGGAAGCTAAGGTCATGATCTGAGCCGACGGCAGATGCTTAACCACTGAGTCACTCAGGTGCCCCTTACCCCCGGTTATTTCTGCAGTATTTTTTTTTTTTAAATTTCTGCAGTATCTTATTGGTCACATGGATCAGCCCTGTTCATTGTAGAAAGGACCCATGGAAGGGTGTGAATGTCAGGGTATTTGCAGAGAGAGGATCACTGGCAGCCACCCTGGAGACTGGCTGCCACAGCGCCATGTAAATAACAGCAGTTATTAACTGCTGTTGATAACATCTCTGTTCCCCACTAGATGATGAGTCCCAGGAAGGCAAGGGCTGGGCCTGTTTGGCTCACCATCATGTCTCATGCTTAGTACTGTGCTTGGTACATAGTAGGCCTTCAGGGAGTATTAGTTGAGTGGGATGCCTTTCATGATTTCATCCAATGATGCTTCTAGAGCATATAAAGCCCCTCCTGTTCCCTCTGCCATGGGTGCCATTCATCACCTTGTTCCATTATAAGGCATACTCCTCTTTCAGTCCGGTGCCACTTCGTTCTGGAAGCCTTCCCTGACTACCTCCCCTCTCGCAGGCTGGACTCTGTGTCCCTGATCCGTGTCCACCTGGCCCACAGGACTCACCCTGCCCAAGCATCCGTTGAGCTGTATTCTCGCTTCTCTTGAGTTATATCATTTAAGAAAAATTTTTTTTTTATTTATTTGACAGAGATCTCAAGTAGGCAGAGAGGCAGGCAGAGAGAGAGAGAGAGAGGGAAGCAGCTCCCCGCTGAGCAGAGAGCCCAATGCGGGACTCGATCCCAGGACTCTGAGATCATGACCTGAGCCGAAGGCATCGGATTAACCAACTGAGCCATGCAGGGGCCCCTATATCATTTTTTTTTTAAGATTTTATTTATTTATTTGACAGACAGACAGAGATCACAAGTAGGCAGAGAGGCAGACAGAGAGAGAGGGAGGAAGCAGACTCCCCGACAAGCAGAGAGCCCGATGCGGGGCTCGATCCTATGACCCTAGGATCATGACCTGAGCTGAAGGCAGAGGCTTTAACCCACTGAGCCACCCAGGCGCCCCGAGTTATATCATTTTTAAGAGCAGGGATTTCAGAATGGAGCAGACCCAAGTTCAGACAAGATTTGCCTCAGTTTCCACCCCTATCAATGAAGGTTCTGACAGGAATAAAAGTTGGAAGACCACCTTCTCCCAGGGCCTCTAGAGAGGATTGCCTCTTGAGCCGGCTCCTGGCTATCACTCCCCAAACCCTGCTGCTTTCCCTTCGCCTCAGGCTACTGGTCCCTTCCAGTGTTCTCCTCCTGAGGTCTTGTAGTCACTATTCCTCTGCCTGATCTCAGTTAAATGTCACCTCCTCAGAGAGGCAAAGACCCCGCCCTACCTAAGGTACCCCCCAGGAGGCATATGCCCACCCCCAGGTCCCTGAGCCCCATGGTTCCCAGGATGTTCTATGTTTACTGCATGGTATGACTCCTGGTGGCTTTTCCCGTTTACCAAAAGTTTATCACATTCCATTCGGTAAATACTTCATCCTAGATCATCTTCAACTGGCACGCAGTGACTTTTAAACTGAGGTATGATTCACGTAACGGAATCAACCACTTGAAAGCATACAATTCAGTGGCATTTAGTACATTTAGTACACTAGTGTTGTGCAACCACTGCCTCTGTCCAGTTCCTAGACATTTTCCTCAGCCCCAAAGGGAGCTGTGTGCCCATTAAGCGATCACTCCCAGATTTCCCCTCCACCCAGCCCCTGGCTACCAGCAATCTGCATTCCATCTCTATGGATGGCCCCATTCTGGACATCGCCTATAAATGGGCTCATACAATACCGTGACCTTCTGTGACTGGCTTCTTCACTTAGCAGAAAGAAAGTTCTCGAGGCTCCTCCGTGTGGCAGCATGTGGCAGTCCTTCATTTGTTTTTATGGCTGAGTAATATTCCCTTGTGTAGTTATCCCGTTGTTTGTGTGTCTGTTCATCCGCTGATGGATGGATTATTTCCGTCTTCGGACTATTAGGAAAAAGGATGCTGTGAGCACTTGTGTACAAGTGTTTGATAAACATCTGTTTTCAGCTCTCTTGGGTATATTCTTAGGAGTGGAGTCACTGGATCCTATGGTCATTCTGTGCTTAACTTTCTGAGGATTGGCCAGACTCGGGGACTCTTTTTTTTTTTTAAAGATTTATTTATTTGACAGAGATCACAAGTAGGCAGAGAGGCAGGCAGAGTGAGAGAGGGGGAAGCAGGCTTCCTGCTGAGCAGAGAGCCCGATGTGGGGCTTGATCCCAGGACCCTGAGATCATGACCTGAGCTTAAGGCAGAGACTTAACCCAGTGAGCCACCCAGACGCCCCTAAACTCAGGGACTCTTAACCCTTATGTGGGGGTTTGCTGTGACCATTACCCCATAGTTCATCAGGGGAACCCAACAGACTCAACCAAGATGGACTGATTGTCATCATGTGGCCACCAGTCAGGATTGCAACTTACGTGATGGCTTCAGAGCTGCTCGCCTCTCCTCTCTCCTTGCCCACCGGCAGCACTCGGGGAAGGGTGACTGGGTTTGGATTGACCCTATTTTCCGCAGGGTGGGACTCGGTCTGCGCCTTTGGAGCAGGAACATTTGGAAAGGTAAAGGAATAAAACGAAGCTACCTCTCTATACTCCTTCTGCGAGTGGGGGCTGGGACCTGGTTTGGTTTTTGTTGTTGTTTTGTGTTAAGGTAAATAAAGAAGACATCTGGCAGTAGTTTTTATGAAATCTGCCCAGTCCAAGTATAATTCCCAATGTGGGTGATTATCTGGTGTGTGACCTTGAGCAAGTCCTGTTACTCCTCTGACCTTCAGTTTTCTTCTCTGCAAAATGAGAATAGCTGTATTCCTATCAGCTAGACGTCGCTGAGAGGATTTTTTTTTTTTTAAGATTTTATTTATTTATTTGACAGAGTGAGAGAGACAGTGAGAGAGGAGTACAAGCAGGGGGAGTGGGAGAGGGAGAAGCAGGCTTCCCAGCAGGGAGCCCTACGTGGGGCTCGATCCCAGGACCCTGGGATCATGACCCTAGCTGAAGGTAGATGCTTAGTCCAGGCTCACTGAGAGCATTTTTTTTTTTAAAGATTGATAGATAGATTGATTGATTGATTTTAGTGAGAGCACTGGGGGGAGAGGCAGAGGGAGAGAATCCAAACAGACTCCCCACTGAACATGGAGCCCAACACCCAGGTTTGATAGCACGACCCTGAGATCATGACCTGAACCAAAATCTAGAGTTGGACACTTAGCAACTGGGCCAGCCAGGCGCCCTGGTTCCTGAGAAGATTTACTGAGATAGGCACGTTGAAGAGTGAGTACCACACCTGGGAGATGCTGAACACTCCAAAGGTCTTATTGCTGTTATTATTATATTATTATTGCTTGGACCTTCTCTAGCCTTACTGTTGTAAACCTTGATGATTTCATGTGCCGTATACCTATATTTTGGGGGTTATGCTATTAGTTATATAGTTAGGCAACTATTTGGGTTGTTTTAATCTGACACCTTGTCTTAAACTGGAAGACAGTAACCATTAATCCCGCAGTATTTATTTTGTTCCCCTTATCAGCTAAGCCCATGCATCAGGGTGACTTGTCACCCTTAAAGGTGCCCCAGGAGAGAGGGATCTTCTGCAGGTCTAGACACAGCCAGAGACTGCACAGGCCACAGAAGGCCATGAAAGGGCACGGAAGGCCACGATGGTTCTCTGGTAAGCCAGCCAGCCATCTGACTTGAGTTGTGTTTTCCCCCTCTGTCTGAAGAGGCTGAGTGAGCTCTGCCCAGCAACTCAGGCCAGATTAGGCCCAAAGGCCCTCTTTGGCTTGTTTTGTTTTGTTTTTTCAGGAAGTGAAGAATTTAGAGGGATAAAAGGGGGAAATGACTTTTCAGTGTTGTAAGCTTTGTTGTGTCTGGTTGCTTTTTAAAGGAGCTTTGTTTGAGTGTGGGACCACCTAGACCTTTGGTGGGGCTCCCTCCACCCACCCACCCCGCCACCAGCAGCAGCAGCAGCAGGAGGAGGAGGAGGAGGAGGAGGAGGAAGGGAACTGACCGTGCATGAACCGTGACCCAGTACCAGGCGAGGTACCAAGTAGTGAGAGGGACAGGCCAGAGACATGCTTTCCGGAAGTGTCTGGCCAAGCAGGGGAGACACTCACTGAACAGGTAAAGAAGAAAATAGGGTAGTTAACAGCTAAGCGTAACTGCTGAGAAGGAATGAAAGGGGTGATGAGCTAGAGAGGGGGAGGCCCTACTTAGCTGAGGTGATCAGAGAAGTCTCGCCGAGGTATGGACTTCTGGGGTGGAGGTGGGCATGACCTTGGTGTATCTGAGGAGGGCTCAGCCTGGAGCCTAGGGGAGGAGAAGAGGGGACCAAGTCAGGCAGGCAGGAGCCGGGTCCTGAGGATCCAGTTGGCCGGTCAGCAGTTTGGCTTTGGACTCCCGTAGATTTCTTAAATTATTCACAGCAACTCACCAAGTGTGATTTGCCCATTTTACACCCCTGGAAACTGAGGCTCTGAGAAGTTACTGACGAGCTGCTGAAATAGAAGGACATTAATGTTGTGACTCTGGAGCCAATGTGTCCGTGTGTTCATTTGAGAGATGTTTATTTGATTTATGTTGTGCCGGGCACCATGCTAATTGCCAGGAGTGTCAGACTTTGGCTTGACCTTGTGCAAAGTTCTCTGAACTTCTTTATTGCAAGATGAAGGTAACACTCAAGAAGGACCCATGCAGGGGCGCCTGGGTGGCTCAGTGGGTTAAAGCCTCTGCCTTTGGCTCAGGTCATGATCCTAGGGTCCTGGGATCGAGCCCCGCGTCGGGCTCTCTGCTCAGTGGGGAGCCTGCTTCCCTTCCTCTCTCTCTGCCTGCCTCTCTGCCTACTTGGGATCTTTGTCTGTCATATAAATAAATCAAGTCCTTAAAAAAAAAAAAAAAAGAAGGACCCATGCAGTGACATGATGGTAAGGATCATGGGAGCTAAGTATATAAATGGTTTGGCATAACCATGGTGCCTGGTAAATGCTCAGTGAAGTCTAGTTGTTTTTGTTGTTGCTTCCAGGAACGTTGGAAATCTTTTTTGGAAAAGTCTTGGTCAGGAAGAGAAACATTCCACATAAGGAGTAGCGTGGTCCGTAGCAAGAATCCCTCACAGCAAACATGAAACCTTTCTGTACATTGAGTTCTTCAGTAAATAACCAGACGTATAGCACAGTATGCCAGGCACTGCTCTATGCCAGGAGTCTGCACACTATAGCCCACGGGCCAAATCCAGCCTACCACCTATTTTTAATAAATAAAGTTTTATTAGAACACAATCATGCCCATTCATTTGTGGATTATGGCTGCTTTTCTGCAACAATGGCAGAGATGAGTAATTGTGGCAAGAGCCTGGGTGAGGATAGTAAGGAAATTGTAAGGTTTGCTGACCTTTTTCTAAGTGTCTAGTTGCCGCCTGATCCTCAGGGTGGTCCTGTCAGGTGGGAACTCCTATCACCATTTTATAAGTGGGGAAACTGAGGCATGGAATCGTCAATAAGGTAACAAGTAGGCCTGAGATTTGAATCCAGGTTGTGGGCTTTGGAGGAGGTGCTCTGAACCACTCTGTCTGTCCTGTCTGTCTCCTGCCCAGACAGACAGAATCACAGTGATTGCTCCCCAGATAGCCCACCGGATGCCCCACCCACCTGAAAGCCAGGAGATTCGGGTCTAGGACCCAGCATCGCTCTGATTACCCAATTAGTCACTCCTCAGGAAGACTGTTTGCTCATCTGGTCATAAAGCCTTGGCCCCAGCCAGTCCCTAGGCCCCACCCAGGGGCCAGGTAGCATGATTCATACAGGTTCTCCCAGCCTGGCAGTTAGTTCTGAAGTCTAGCAGATGGAGGAGGCTCCCAAGGCCCCTGGCTCCTCCCCTCTGGGACCAGGCGTTGGACTGTAAAGAACAAGGCCTCTCTACCTTGTCCAGTCCAGTCGCTACTGGCCACATGGGGCTATGCAATATAAATTTAATGACGTCTGATAAAACTAAAAATTCCTTAGTCTTACCAGCCACCTTTCAATTGCTCAGTGTGGCTGGTGGTCCGCGTACTGGACAGTGCAGATACAGAACATGTCCTTCATTGCAAAAGGACAGTGCAGCCTGTCATATGATGCCCTGGCATGGGATATAGCCATGCCAAGCTGTGCAGCTCAAGGATAGAAATAGCCACGGGGCCAGCCAGAAAGATCTTGTTAAATCTGAGTAAGATCATGTCGTGCCACTGCTCAAAACCCCGCATGGCTCCTACCTTACTAGACCAAAAGCCAGAGTCCTCACCATGGCCCACAGACCCTGTGTGGTCTGGCCTGTTTCTTCCCACAACTCTTACCCCATCACTCTCCTCTCTGCTGACTCTCCTTCAGCCACACTGGCCTTCCTCTGGTTCCTTGAATTGACCGGGCACAGTCCTGCCGCAGGGCCTTTGCCCTTGCTCTTCTCTCTCCCTTGGATAGCCATGTGGCTCTTTCCCTCCCTTCCTGTAGCCTTTGCTTAAACCCATCCCTGCCTTGTTTTTCTGTATGCACTGTCAGCATCTGAAATATATTGTTCTTAACTTGATTGCTGTTGGTCTCCTCTGGCTAGAAGGTAAGTCGCATAAAGGCAAGGGAATTTGTGGGATGTATTCAAGGCTATGTCCCAGTCTTAGAACAATGCTTGGCTGGCACCTAGCAGTTGCTCAGTAAATGTTTTGGAGTGAGCGACTGGATGGATGGATGGATGGATGGATGGGCAGGCGTATGGCCTTTCCATGAGGAGGACAGTAATAAAACTCTGGCCTTGGACCACTTGGTGGAGAGGTCCTAGCGGCTGCAACTAGATTCCTTCAACTGTGACCCCTTGGTTTAGGGTTAGGATGAGTTGTGAGCACAAATTATTTGAGGTCCTCTACCTCCACTTAGCATCCAAAATAACAATATCAGAGAATCTGAGTGGAAAGAAGTGCAAAAAGTTTTTGAAATCAATGTCTACATTGCCTTATTGGTAACCTCACAATGGATGTACCCAAGCCATTTGATCATATCTTTTTTTTTTTTTAAAGATTTTGTTTATTTATTTGAGAGAGAGACAGTGAGAGAGAGCATGAGCAAGGAGAAGGTAGGAGGGAGAAGCAGACTCCGCATGGAGCTGGGAGCCCGATGCGGGACCCAATCCCAGGACTCCGGGATCATGACCCGAGCCGAAGGCAGTCGTCCAACCAACTGAGCCACCCAGGCATCCCAATTTGATCATTTCTTGGTAACAGCAAAGCTTGCTTCTAGTAAGGCTCGTTTGTGTGAAGTACCTTAAATAGAAGGATATAACATACCATCAACATCCCAATCATTATTTCTTGCCAGCTTATTTTTCTTCCTCTAAATTTTTGTTTGTGAAAAAAGAGTATATATCATCCATATAGAAAAGAATGATATTCAGTGGGTAAATTCCTTAATGTTTTTCTCCCTTTCTGGTACCCTGCTTTGCTAGTGTGCTAAGCACACGCTTTGGTCTGCCTGGTAGGTGAGCCAACATTGCCTGTATCCCATGGACAAGATTCATTTATTCATTCATTCAGCAGGTGTTTATCGAGCATCCACTATGTATTGGATTCTGTGCTAGACCCTGGGGACTCAGCAGTGCAGGACAGAGATGGGCTCCGTGCCCCTGCAGGTTGCTAGTCCTAAGCGTGGGGAGGGAGAAGGTCAGAGACAAGGTGCAAGTAAACAGTTCGACAGGATAGGACTAGGGATGATTGCAGTGGGATGGGCACTCAGGAGATAGGGCAGAAGGAGCGAGTGAAAGCTCACTGAGGCAGGCCAAACCCTCTTCTCTAGAGCCTCCTGCAGAGAGGGGCTCCATGCAGTTTGTCAAACAGAACTCATTCCCCCAGCAGCTGGCAAGAGGCCTGAACCAGATGACCCAGAAGGTCCCTTAGTGCCGGGAGTTTCCGTGATTCTGCAAGGGGAAAGAAAAACCCTGATGTGAACCCAGCACCAAATACGGTTGGGCTAGGTTCTTGGCAGGCACTCGAGGGAGGCTGGTGGTGGTGTTAGTCCCATTTAGGTCACAGTTGGCCTGTGCCCACATCCTGGGAGTGTCCGTGCCTATGGGTAGGATCTCACGGCCTGTGGAAAGAACTGCCAAGAAAGTTGGGACTGAAAGAGGCTCTCCAGGTGCCCATTCCTCTGCCCATTCATTCATTCATTCTTCAGATGGAGGGCTCTCCATGAGCAAGACACTGCTCTAAGTCTGAGAGGCTAACTTTTTCCTTACCCTGGAAGGATGCCAGATATCCAAAGACATACTTAATGCCCACCCCTGACCCCACATCTCCTGTAATTACCCAGTCATCCTCCCCACCTAAATAAGAATCTCCTAGTTGCTGAAATCCGGTTCCAATGGCCAACAGATTCTAGACATTCCTAGATGGAGGCCCCCCCCAATGTCTCAAAACCCCTCCTGCCTCCCATACAAATGGCCAACAGGCTGCCACACACTGAGCACAGGACCTCGTTGGCTGTGCCGATGACGACACTCTCAGCTAGACCAACTCAGGAGAATATCTGACAGTAGCCGTAAGGAGACATTCTTATTCTCGAAGGATGAGAAAAAAGCAGGGCTCTGAGAGATGATGCAACCTGTCTTTCTAAGAAGGTAGAACTGGAGTCTCATGATAGCAAAGCCTTGGGCAAGCCACCATTTCTCAGAGCCCCAATTTCCCTGTTGAAAAGCCGGGCCAGTGAAGCCTTCCCTGGCTACTGCTGCAGGTGGGCGTGGGAAATCAGGTGATGTCATGCTTTGACAGATGTGTGGTCCTGTGTGAAACTGAGGGAAGGTGGATCTCCTTGACAGAAAGAGTGATGCCTGTGCTCAAAGGTAGGCTTGTGATTTTTTTTTCTCTGTTTGAAGATGCAGCATTTCCCAAGAATGTCTGAAGAGGATAAGTCATTCCCCTTCGATGGCCGCCATTTTGAAACTACAGTTTTCCACCAGGAACTGTTGTTATGGAATATGAATAGGAGTATAGAGAGGAGCCATGAAATAATTTCTGTCTTTAGTGTTCACAGAGCACTCTCAAATCCGTGGCCTACTGAATCATGTCACGCTAAGGACTACAGCTTTGGCATTTGGCAGACCTGTGACAGGTTGCTTATTCCAACAGTTCCTAGCTGGGTGCGTGGGCAAGGCCCTTTACCTCTGCAAACCTCAGCTTCTTCATCCACAAAATGGGATGATTCTATTGAAGCATACTGATTACCTCCCATAGCCTAGCACAAAGTACAGGCTTGGTAAATCCTAGCTAATATTATTCGTGTGGTTTGCAATGCCACTGTTATGATCATGCTGATGAGGTCCATGATATCATATGCCCCATTCCTGAGAAAGAAAAACATGTGACCGTGAGGCAGTCATTGTCTTGCCTGGGGTGGCCTGGCTAGTGGGTGACAAGCCAACCCAGGCTCCAGCTCCTGCCCTGGTTCCTGACCCTACAGTTGCTGAATATTCAGTTGCTGGGTGGTGCTCTGTATTCAAAGACCTTTGTTTGCTCTTAATAAGAGCTCTTTGTTGCTCTCCAGAAGGAGTGGCCTCCAGCCAGGGCCTGGACCCTTTAGCCTCCAGTCCCCCACGCCCACTGTTACTAATGGAAGTGGATCACATCCTCTGGGTGCGCGGGAGCAGGGAAGTGGAAGGTTGAGTAAGACTCACCGGCTTGCACCCGGCAGCTGGCAGGGCTCCAGGCGCGTGTCTGTGTGTCATCTGCAGTGGGACAGCTGTCCCGTTGTGTCTGAACATGCTCATCAGAGAGGCCAACGTTACAAATCTGCACTGTCAGACTCCTGCTCAGAGAGCGAGGCCTTGGCTGGTTTCCCCCTCTCCAGGGCTCCCTCCTCCTATTAGCTGTAAGTACACTGATGGAGCCCACTGTGTGCCAGCGGCTATGCTGAGTGTTTCTCCCCATGTGGTTGCCTTTAATGCTCAGAAGCTGCTCCCACCCCCCTGCCTCATGGGTCCCGTGCTTGGCCCAGCAGCCTCCAGGGTGATCCTTGAAAATATGGTCAGGTCTCAATGGGCTTTGGCTCCAAGCCCTCCGTCCCCCACATTCAAGCATCACAGCCAGCCCACAGAGTCTGACTCAGTCTGGCTCCAGGCACCTCTCTAACCTCTGCTTTTCCATGCTCCCTGTCCCATCTACCTGTTGTTAACACACTACTTCAAACATGATGGCTTATGCTGTTTTATTGTTTCTGCTCATTCTGTGCGCCAGAATCAGCAGGGCATGGAAGAGATGGTTTGCTCTGCTGTATGTCATGTCTGTTGGGTCTGGAGCTTCCAGAAGTCCTCTTCATGCCCATGGTGGTGCTCCATGAGGATGGCCCAAGAGCTGGGGGCTGGCTGCAACAGCTCACTGAGGTCAGAGGCAGAGACTATGGTTCTCGCTGTTTCCTTGGGGTCTCTTCTTCGGGCACTTGGGGCCTCTTCCTCTCCACATGATGGTCCCAGCAGCATTGCCAGACTTCTTACATGGCCACTTTGGGGTCCCAACTGCACAGAAGTGGGAACTTTCAGGTCCTTTTAAGGCTTGAGGCTAGAATTGGCAGAGCAACATTTCTGTTGCAACCTCTGGCTAAAGCAAGTCACAGATCTAACACAGATTCAAGGGGAGGGGACTGTGGAGGGGCTGGTGTGGCTCATCAGAGGTCAAAAACAACAGAGACAATGAAATTCCTATTCATTCACTCTTCTCCAACCACATAGGTCTCCATGCTCTTCCTCAAGCCCATCTTACACACCCTGCCTCAGGGCCTTTACACTTGCTGTTTCCCTCTCCTGGGTTGCCCTTACCCAAATATCCACAGAGCTTATGCCCTCTGTTCAGCCTCAGCTTAAATACTACTTTAGTACGGAGACCATACCTGACCCACCTTCTCAGAACTGGTGCATTCTGTGTCTCCTTACCCCACTCTGTTTTTGTTTTTGCACTTATCACCTCCTGACATAATATTCATCACCTGTTTACTGTCTAATCTTCCCCAGCCCCCACCTCAGTATGTAAGTGCCATGTGAATAGGGCATTTGCTTTGTTCACGTCAGTATCTCTAGCTCCAGATAGGACACATGGTAGATACATTTGTTGAATGAATATTTGAGATGAGGAAACTGAAGTTCAAAGGTTAAGTAACTTTCCCAAAGACACACACATTAATGATCGACCGAGATAGGATTCAAACCCAAGCAATTTAGCATCTAATATTAAGCCTTAGAAGTTTTGCTGCCTATAGAGGTAATTGCTTAGGTAATTATGGCTGTTTCCTACTTCCACTCCCTGTGTCCTTTCTCCATTAAAGGTAATCTTTCTGCAACTAAAATTGGATCAGGCATAAAACCCATCTTGAAGGTGGTGTCCCTCAGCTTCAGTGGAAGGCCCTCCCTTCTTAGACCACAGCATAAGCCACAGCAAAACTTGGCCTCCAACAGTGGCCTGATGTAGTAGAACAAATACAGATTTCTGAGTCAGGCAGACCTGGTTCTGTTTTCAGTGCCCCTACTCACAGATTAAGCATGGGCAAATTAGCAATCCATCCGTTCATCAATCCATCTTTCTATCCATCCATCCAACCATCCATCCATCCATCCATCCATCCATCCATCCATTCATCCATCTTCCCATCCAACCATCCATCCATCCATCTTTCATTCTATCTTCCCACCCATCCATTCATCCATCCATCCATCTTCCCATCCAACCATCCATCCAATCATCCATCCATCCATCCATCCATCCACCCAATGAGCATTTATTAAATTACTTTCTGAATCAAGGATGATGCTAGGTCCTGGGGTGCAGTGGTGAAGAAATGATCCCAGTTCCTGCCCTCTGAGAACTTTCTTCCAGTCTCCTAGAGGAGACAGATGTACTCACACAGTCACACAAATTTATTTGCAAATATTATATATTTATTTACAAATTGTTACATGCTATAAAGGACTTAGTGTGTGTGTGTTGGGGGGAATGTGTAACAAGGCACCTGTAATAGTGCAGTGGGGCAGAGGCAGTTTCCCTAAGGAAATGACATGTGAGTCAGAGCTAAAAGGATAAATAGGTGTGGTAAGTTCATTGCAGACAGTGGGAACAGCATATGCAAAGGCTCTGAGGAAGAGGAAATCGGAGGAGGAAACCATCTTGGTCTCTGAAAGATCTTAAAAAATATGTAGTTGGGGAACAAAGAGCCCTCTAGACACAGATGAGTGTCCGACCATGCAGAGCTTTGAGGACTGGCATGGGGTTGGGCAACCCATCAAACTTCTCATCTGTAAAATGGGATTGATAATTGTACCTATCTCAATATGTGTGAGCCTCTGTGGTCAGCTGAGTGACAGCAGGCTGCAAGCCAGCCTGGGATGGTCTCAGCTGGGGTGATCGTCCCTGCTCCACTGGTTTTAACCTTTAGCAGGTAGCTTGGGCTTGTTCACATGGCAACAGCTGGGATCCAGAGAGCAGAGAAGCTGATAAGGCTTAGAACTGGCCAGCATCACTTCTGCTGCATTCTGTTGGTCTGAGCAGATCGCACAGCCAGCCCAGATCCATGAATGCATGTGAAGCTCCTAACACAGTGCCTGGTGCACAGGAAGTTCTCTGTCAATACTATTATTATTGTTACTATTTATGGTATCACTATGCATTTGAGTAATGCTTTATTTTGGAGTTCTACAAATCATTATAGCCTATACTTTGGAAAGATAGTTGGGGCAAATAGGACTGGTCCCATCTGACAAATGTAAACAAGTTCAGATAACTGCCCAAGGTCACACATCTAGCTAGTGGCTGCATCCAAACACTAGAACCTAGATATTATGTAACCTAAAGCGTATTTGCACACACAGCTGCTGAAAGTGAACTGTTTGCAGATGATGGTATTGTCCCGATCACCATCCTGGTAAATAGAATAATGAAAGCACAAATGCTTTTGTCAGTGGTGCAAGCTAGTGACCATCTGCACAATTTAGGTATGCAAAGATTTATTTTTATTTTTATTTTTATTTTTTAAAGATTTTATTTATTTTATTTGACAGACAGAGATTACAAGTAGGCAGAGAGGCAGGCAGAGAGAGAGAGAGAGGAGGAAGCAGGCTCCCTGCTGAGCAGAGAGCCCGATGCGGGACTCGATCCCAGGACCCTGAGATCATGACCCGAGCCGAAGGCAGCAGCTTAACCCACTGAGCCACCCAGGCACCCAACAAAGTTTTTTTTTTTAATTGGCTCCCAAGCTCACTGTGGTCAATGATGGTTCTCTTTTTCTTCTTGCCCAGAGAACCTCTCTGTGGATTCCAGTGGCTTTTCTTCTCCACCTGTTAATTTCCTTCAAGAATTGCCAAGCTATCGGTCCATTGCACGCAGGAGGACAACCATTCTTTCCCGAGACAAGCAAAGTGGCACTTTGCTGAAGCCAACAGACTCTTACAGCTCCCAGCTGGAGGGAGGAATCACCGAAAACTTCAATAGCCAGTCGATTCGGAAGTATGCACTGAACATCTCTGAGAAGCGGAGGCTAAGGTTTGTTTGGTGGCCATCTAGAAGCCATCTGATGTATGTTTTGGGCAGAGGTGTGCTTTATGCATGGAATGCATTTCCTGAAGAGTTCACGTAATTAGAAATGTATGACTCAGGGTCAGCCAAGCTGCAGCGACAAAGTTACCCAAACATGTAGTAGCTCGACATATTAGAAGTTTGTTTCTTGTTCACATCAGTTCTGGCTTCAGATCAAGGGGGAACTTTGTAGTCATTTAGGGACCCAGGCTCTTTCCAGCTTGTGGCTCTGCAGCTGTGTAGAGCCTCATTGTTATCTGCAATCCCTCCCTGTTTCCGCTCCCCTCACCCCTGCTAACCCCTGATCTACTCTTTGTAGATTTGCCATTCTGGACATTTCAGGTAAATAGAATCATACAATATATGACCTTTTGTACCTGGCTTCTTTCACGTAGCATAATGTTTTCAAGACTCACCCAAGCTATGGCATGTATCTGTATGTTATTCCTTTTTACGGTTGAACGGCACTTCATGGTATGGATGGATATGCCTCGGTTTTTTTGTCCATTCATCTGTTGGTAGGTTGTTTCCCACCATTTTGGGTTTTGGGTTCCCACCATTTTCCCAACCATTTGGGTTGTTTCCACCTTTTGGCTATTGTGAATAGTGCTGCAGTGTGCAAGATTTTGTTTGGGACCCCCTTGTTTTCAGTTCTTTGGGGATATCTGCCTAGGAGTGGAATCGCTGGGTCATAGTGGTAATTCTGTGTTCAACGTGTTGAGGAATATCCAGGCTCTTTTCCCTAGGGGCACACCATTGTACATTTCTACCAGCAGTGTAGGAAGGCTCTAGGTTTTCCACATCCTCTTGGCTGGGGTTTTATTTGATGCTGAGGCTTAAGGACGCTTTAATGATCATTGTCATGTTGGGGTTTTTTCCTTAATTTTTAAAAAAAGATTTTATTTATTTATTTGACAGAGATCACAAGTAGGCAGAGAGGCAGGCAGAGAGAGAGGAAGGGAAACAGCCTCCTGCTGAGCAGAGAGCCTGATGTGGGGCTCAATCCCAGGACCCTGGGATCATGACCTGAGCTGAGGGCAGAGGCTTTAACCCACTGAGCCACCCAGGCACCCCTGTCATATTGTTTTTTAACGCAGGAACATTCAGGAGACCCAAATGAAGTATTTATCTGAGTGGGACCAGTGGAAACGGTACAGCAGCAAGTCTTGGAAGAGGTTCATAGGGAAGGCTCGTGAGATGACCACCCACCTGGAGCTGTGGCGGGAGGACATTCGAAGCATAGAAGGTACTAAACCCCCTCTCTGCACGTGCTCCTCTGCAGGAGACCCCTGTGCCTGGGGGAAAGTACAGCTATATTTTCTCTAACCTCTAGATGAAATTTGGCACTTCCTTCCATGATGAATGGGAGCAATGGCACCCGTTAGGATTAGCAGAACCTGTGTCTTCGTCCCCAGGAAAATCAGTTATTTTCCTTTCCCTTCTGGTTGTATTATCTTGGAATATCACTCATGCTCATCACTGCTTTGAAATTGCAGCAGTGAATCTGCAAGATCAGCCACTAGGTCTTATTATTTAATGTGCTAATAAAGATGCTCATGTATTATTCTAGCACAAATTTGGTTTTTAGTATTATAACTGTATGCCCATTTGTATTTATTTTTAAGAGTTTATTTTTTTTTTAAACTAATCTATTCACCCAACATGGGGTTCAGTCTTACAACCCTGAGATCAAGAGTCCCATGTTCTACTGACGGAGCCAGCCAGGTGCCCCTATATTTGGTACATTTATTATTTCATTTTGTATTTTATTTGTTATATTTATTTTATTTGTCATATATATATGCAAAATATATGATTCCATTTACTTTTTCCAATTTTTTAAAATGATTTTTTATTTATTTGACAGACAGAAATCACAAGTAGGCAGAGAGAGAGGGGGAGGCAGGCTCCCTGTTGAGCAGAGAGCCTGATGCAGGGCTCAATCCCAGGACCCTGGGATCGTGACCTGAGCTGAAGGCAGAGGCTTTAACCCACCGAGCCACCCAGACACCCCAATTTTTTCCAATTTTTAATTTAAATTCTAGTTTGTTAACATATAGTATTTGGTGCATTTATTTATTTTAAAAGATTTTATTTATTTATTTGACAGAGATCACAAATAGGCAGAGAGGTAGACAGAGAGAGAGGAAGGGAAGTAGGATCCCCACTGAGCAGAGAGCCCAATGCGGGGCCTGATCCCAGGACCCTGGAATCATGACCTGAGCCGAAGGCAGAGGCTTTAACCCACTGAGCCACCCAGGGCGCCCCTACTTAGTGCATTTAAAATGTTATTCTGGGGACGCCTGGGTGGCTCAGTTGGTTGGACGACTGCCTTCGGCTCAAGTCATGATCCTGGAGTCCTGGGATCGAGTCCCGCATCGGGCTCCCAGCTCCATGGGGAGTCTGCTTCTCTCTCTGACCTCCTCGTTCATGCTCTCTCTCACTGTCTCTCTCTCAAGTAAATAAATAAAATCTTTAAGAAAAAAAAAAATAAAATGTTATTCTGAGATGGGGTTCGTTAGGCGTTGCCAGACTGCTAAAAGTACCCATGGCCCTAAAAATATTGAAGATCCCTACTTTTCCACATGGGTAAGGATTGGGTTGTAGTATGGTCAGTCAGCTCTGGCTGCTGTAACAAAATACCATAGACAGGGTGACCTCAACAACAGAATTTTTTTTTTTTTTTTTAAAGATTTTAGCATGAGCGGCAGAAGGTGAGAGCGAGAGGGAAAGGAAGAAGCAAACTCCCTGCTGATTGCCCCTCACCCCATGCAGAGCTTGGGATCATGAGCTGAGCTAAAGGCAGACAGTTAACTGACTGAGCCACCCAGGTGCCCCAAAATGCTGGAGACTGGAAGTTCAAGACCAGGCTTCCTTCTCACCGTGTCTTTACATGACCGTTACATGACTTCATCTTTGTGTGCTCTTGGAGAAAGAGAAGGAGAAAGAGAGAGAGAGAAAGTTCTGATCCCTCTTGTAAGGCCACTAAACCCCATCATGGAGACCCACTCTTACAACCTCATCTAAACCTAATCACCTCCCGAAGGCCCCACCTTGAAATACCATCACATTAGGGGGTAGGGCTTCACCGTAGGGCGAAGGGGTGGGGGTTGGAGGGGTGAGATAAAATTCAGTCCATAGCAAGTATACAAAAACTGGAAGTTGCGCCAAAATAAAAAATTAGGGGAAAACATTGAAACACTTGGGTGACATAGCAGAGCCAGGGTGAAAATACCTCTTAGGATGACATAGTTTCTACCGTAAAGCAAAAACGATTTACAAACAACTCCTCAAATCTGCTAATGTAGGAATTTTGTCAAGTTCATAGGGAATGTGGCAGGATGAATGGAAGAAATGCTGTCATTATTACTATTTTAAGACCTATAAAATACTCTTGGTAACTTACTCAATGAAGTACCTTTTTCAATTGTTGTTTTCTTTGGGGAATGTAAACTCTATCACCAGGGGCTTCGTGGGCTCACTTAAAACTTAATCGTCTGGTTGTACTTTTTCTAAGATCTAAGTATAGCATCACAGTTGGAGCCAAATAATAAAAGCTAACCCTGACTGACCTTTTTCTGTGAGCCGTGCATTGTGTTGAACATTTTCCTTGGATGGGCTTAGTTAATCCTCATAAGAGCATTCCCTGTAGGCATCATTTGCATGGCTCAGGGAGGTTAAAATACTTATCCAAGTCCACTCAGCTAAGATGAGGCAGACCCAGGATTTGAAGGATTTGATCCAGGCCGATCCAAGCTTCCCAGCCCAGGGGTTCAGCCACTATACCCAGCTTCCTTTTTTGGTTAGTGGTGGCCTTCCTGGAGGTTTTTGTTCAGTGCATGGCTGGTCAGAATTCAGGAATGGATTCATACATTTATTTTATTTTATTTTATTCATACTTTTATTTTATTGTATTTTATTTTATTTTATTTGGAGTCATACATTTATGGTTCGTTGCAAAAGCACTCACTTAATCCACTGGGGAAAGTGTAGCCTTTTCAGTAAAATGGCATTGAGTCAATTAGATATTCATATAAGAAAAGATAGATATTGAGTCCTGCCTCAACATTGTCAAGTAGTTAATTCAAGGTCAAGGGTAGATTTAGAAAGAGGGAGAACCTTAAAACCAACGGTAGAAAACCAAAATACTTCTTTACTCTCCCATCAATATTACTCGAAATATTGCTTTTCGGCTGATTGGTTCTACTGTGGGTAATGCATGTGGGTCAATAGTCCTGATCAGTGATGTCTGGATTTCTTTTTTCCAGGGAAATTTGGCACTGGGATTCAGTCCTATTTCTCCTTCTTGCGGTTTCTGGTGTTGCTGAATTTGGTGATATTTCTGATCATCTTTATGCTGGTTTTGCTCCCAGTCTTGCTCACCAAATACAACATCACCAACAGCACCTTCGTGCTCATTCCGTCCGAAGACACAGGTGAGTCTAAGCCCTGGTTTGCTGTGAGAATGTTCTTGTGGCTGTGTACCTGTCTACACAGCTTCCTTCTCTGGGAATCTTTGTATTCTAAGTTGTTGGTGCCTACGTTAGGATGGGCTTGGGTATGCTGCAGAAACAAGTGATTCCGTAACTCTCAGCACCTAATAACCACAAAAGGTTCTTTCTCACCCCGGTACTATTGGGCGGTGGCTTTGTTCTGTATTATCTTCACTCTGGAGCCCAAGCTGATGGAGCAGCCTCTCTCTGGACCACTGATGGTCACTATGTCCAAAGGAAAAGGAACCAATGGCAAACATCTCTTAAAGCTACTGCCTGGAAATGACACTTTTCATTTCTGCTGCATCTCATTACCCAAAGCAAGTCACTTGGCCAGTCCTGATTTCAGCAAGTCATTTGCTGAAATCAGGAAAGCACTGCAAGCTAAAAGGAAAATTTAGCAAACATGATATAACCTACTCCTGTAACTTTACGTTGAGACTTTTTTGTCTGGTAATGGGGACACTCAGGCCTCCACCAGTCATGTGCCAGATGTTACACCAAGTGCTGGACCTGTGTTTTCTTATTGAATAATCAACATAAGGCTCATCTTTGGGGCATCCTGTGTTTTCAAACAAAAGCACGGAGAGTCTTTGTCATTCTACAGACATTACTGTTTCCCCTCTAGGTATGAAGCTCCGCGCTGGGGGCCAGAAGTAGGCAAGTGGAGTCAGAGCCTGACTTCAGTGAGAATTATAAAACGGCAGAACTGGAATTGGCCTTGGCAGACAGAACTGGTTCTACTCCCTTCTTTAACAAAGGGGAAACTAAAGCCCAGAGAAGGGGTGGTAGATTGGGTTATTTTCCTCAATTTTTCACTCCCCTGTAATTGTGATTTGTAGGGCCTCCCACTGTGGGGAGAGAATAGTTTCTGTCCCATTGGTATTGCACTTGGCCATGTGGCTGATTTTGTCCAGTGGAGTATTCGCTTGAAATGTCTTCTGTGGTTGGCTTGCCTATGAGAAGAGCATTGCTCAGATAACCATTGCCTCAGCCTGGGCCCCAGAATGAAGTCATATGGTGCAGACCTGAGCCCATGTGGAAGCCTGGGTTCCATCCTAGCTCAGCCTGCATCAACTCAATGAACTTAAGTTGCAGCTCCATGAATGAGAAAGCTGATGGAGACTTGTTCACTGAGACTTGGTGGTTCTTTGTTACGAAGCAGTAGCTCACTGATACAGGAAAATGAGCCGTTGATGAATGAGCCGTTCAAGGATAAGGTAGTGTCATTAAAATTGACATTCAGATAATTTCTTAGTTATTTGTGCATATGTAAATGCATAGGTTGTTTTAATGAAGCTGTGTGTTTATTTACACACACGTACAGATCTTTTTTTTTTTTTTTTAAGATTTATTTGTTTATTTGACAGAGAGAGAGATCACAAGTAGACAGAGAGGCAGGCAGAGAGAGAGGGGGAAGCAGGCTCCTTGCTGAACAAAAAGCCCGAAGCAGGGCTCCATCTCAAGACCGTGAGATCATGACCGGAGCCGAAGGCAGAGGCTTAACCCACTGAGCCACCCAGTCGCCCCAAGATCTTTTTAAAATTGGTTTTCCTTCACCTGGATTGTTTCCATGCTACTTTTTCTTAATTAAAAAAATTGTTTATTAAAAAAAATTGGTTGTCCATACAGTGGAATCACAATGATTGTGATCACAATCGCAATCGCAATGATTCCACTGTATGTAATGTGCACTGTATGTAAGTGGACCTACATACAAAGTATATAGAAAAAAAATATGTACAAATAGTATATACAAAGTATATAGAAAAAAGTATATAGGAAAAAACATATATCAACAGGTGTGTAGGGAGGGGAGAAAATGGTGCTATACTTGGTATATTGGGGTTTGCACTACAAACAGAAAACCACAAATTCACAAACATCCAAACATGATTATATGTGACATCTCTAAAGGAACATACATGTGCAGGCCTATATATACAATTTATGATAGACACGTTGTGGAAACTGTAAACCTCTTTTCCACTGATCTTGTTTTTGTTTTTTACAGATGTTCAGTGCACCATATATCCAATAAGTAGCTCTGGACTCATATACTTTTATAGTTATGTCATAGACTTGCTCTCTGGCACGGTAAGTATTTAACATAATTCTGTATTTGGACCCTCAATAGACTGAAAGTAGGTTATTTTATTTTTTATTTTTTTAATTTTTTAAAAAGATTTTATTTATTCATTTATTTGACAGAGAGATCACAAGTAGGCAGAGAGGCAGGCAGAGAGAGGAGGAAGCAGGCTCCCCACCAAGAAAAGAGCCTGACGTTGGGCTCAATCCCAGGACCCTGAGATCATGACCTGAGCCGAAGGCAGAGGCTTAACCCACTGAGCCACCCAGGCACCCTGAAAGTAGGTTATTTTAAAGATCAGATTCCTGATTGTCTGCAGTGAGAGCCAGGCACAGGATTTGACACAAATATGAGTAAAAGAAACAGGATTTGCAGGGACTTCATCAGCAATGATAATGTTCCCCTACCCATGGCTAGAACATAGAGAAAACAGGCTTTGTCACTTTCAGCCACTGGCCATTCCCTAGTCCTAGCCCCCTTTGGACTGACTTGTAACAAAATACTGAGTCTCCCCCAAAGACAGAAGTATCAGTGAAAATCCCCCCAGATAGAATCTATTTAATTTCTCAGACACTGTAAAGCCTTACATGGTAGGGTCCCAGACCACCCCGCTGAAAGCCACACCTCTGCCTCCCAGTAGTCACACACAGAGAGATGCATCAGACATATATATGCTCGTGTGTGTGTGCACACCACATGCGTACATGTCCATATACATTCCCCCAAATCCAAAGTCACCCCAGTTTGTTAAAGCCTTGCTCTGAAGTGGAACTAAGTTCATCCTTCCTATCGTAGTTCCAAGAGTTGTTTTTTTTTTTTTTTTATCTTCTTTCTTCTAAAAATTGATTTTTTGTGTGTGCATCCATTTGTATAACCCTCTTTTTTTCAGGAAATAAGGTTGTAGCTATGAAAAGTGGCCGTGTCTGCCTTCTAGACCGGTTTTCCCTCAACCTCAGCACTGCTGATGTTTGGGAACCAACACTGCTTTGTTGTGGGGGCCTTTCCTTTACACGATAGGAAGTTCAGTGTCCTTGACCTCTGTTTACTAGATGCCCGTAGCAGCCACAGTTGTGACAAATCAAAAATGTCTCCAGGGGCACCTGGGTGACTCAGTGGGTTAAGTGGCTGCCTTTGGCTCAGGTCATGATTCCAGGGCCCTGGAATCAAGTCCCACATTGGGCTCTCTGCTCGCAAGGGAGCCTGCCTCCCTCTCTCTCTCTCTGCCTTCTGCTCTGCTTACTTGTGCTCTCTATCTGTCAAATAAATAAAATCTTAAAAAAAAAAAAACAAAAACAAAAAAACCCACCACCACTCCTTTTGAGGGGCACCTAGCTGGCTCGGTGGGGAGAGCATGTGACTCTTGATCCCAGGGCAAGAAGTTTGAGCCCCATGGGAGGTACAGAGCCTATTTAAAAAAAAAAAAAAAGAAGAAGAGGAAGAAGAACCACTCCTTTAGATTTAAAAAAAAAATACAAATATATAAAATAAATCTTTGGGGTGCCTGGGTGGCTCAGTGGGTTAAAGCCTCTGCCTTTGGCTCAGGTCATGGTCCCAGGGTCCTGGGATCGAGCCCCACATAGGGCTTTATGCTCTGCAGGGAGCCTGCTTCCTCTCTCTCTGCCTGCCTCTCTGCCTACTTGTGATTTCTGTCTGTCAAATGAATAAAATAAAAAATCTTAAAAAATAAAATAAAATAAATCTTTCTGAAAGTTACTGGTCTTAAAATGCCATGTCATTGAGCGTCCACTTTTCGAAACGTAAAAAGCTTTGAGTCTGTCCACTGCATTTGATTTTGAAAAAGCAGTTTTTACATCTCTGAGCTCATATTTTCCTTGGAGCAATGAGAAGGGACTGTTAGGTGATTATTAAAATGTCCACCATGCAAAAGATGAAATGGAATCAGCTGTCTAAAACATGTAAGGAAGAAAGAAATTCAGGGACTAACCCAAGGTCACTAGTGAAAGCAAAGTGGGATTGGAGTCCCAGAACTACTGTTGGGCCTGTTTGTGCAGATGACGTTCCACAAGAGAAGTTTCTCTTTGTGGATCTCCACACAGTATAACCTCCTTCCTTATAGGAAAAATTGTAGGACCCTTGATAGATGCACTTAATAAATGTTCCATAGACTGTATGTGATGACAGAAGAGTTGGTCAGAGAGGTTAAACACTGGCTTGTCGGGGCGCCTGGGTGGCTCGTTTGGCTAAGGTCTGCCTTTGGCTCAGGTTATGATCCTGGGGTTGTGGAACCGAGTCCCACATCAGGCTCCCTGCTCAGCTTCTCCGTGTCCTTCCCCACTGCCTGCTCTCTGTCCCGCCTACTCTCTTCTGGAGCATGCTCTCTCGCTCTCTCATGAATGAATGAATGAATCTTTAGACACTGGCTTGTCTTTGCTGAAAACAGTTGAGCTCATAATCAAATCAGAAAGATTATTTTCCAGGCCCACTGGATCGTTGCCCTATCATATTTCATTATTTGGAGGGACATATCAATGACAGCCTGATATCAACCTGGGGCAATAGAAACAGGTTTCCTGTAGTTGGGCAAGTTTTTATGGCCTGTGTCCCCAGCCCTTAGAAAAATTAGGTGGAGTCTTCTATTCCTACACTTTTCTCCTAAGGAAAAAAAAAAAACACTTTAATATTCAATATAAGAATATATGGTTATCATAAAAAATATTTATGAGGGGCACCTGGGTGGCTCAGTGGGTTAAGCCTCTGCCTTCGGCTCGGGTCATGATCCCAGGGTCCTGGGATCGAGCCCCACATCAGGCTCTCTGTTCAGCAGGAAGCCTGCTTCCCCCCCGCCCCACCTCTCTGCCTGCCTGTCTGCCTACTTATGATCTCTGTCTACAAATAAAATAAATAAAATCATTTAAAAAATTTATGAATTTAAGAATTTATTGAATGAAAGATAAAAATACCTCTCCCAGAGGCCATACTGGCTCATAGCCTTCTTGACCTTTCTCGTGTACTTACTTCTTATGGTGTTGCTTCATATTTTATAATATGGCTTTTTCATGGTCTTGCAAGTCCTCTGTTGCTTTCATGTTACCCCTTTATAAACAACACTATACTGAACATCTCTGTACTATGTATATACTATTTCTACTTTCTTGATATACTGTCTTCCCACTCTCCTAGAATTTTCCCACTGTCCAAGGAGACGTGTGGTGTGTTCAGTTATTTCCACCCTAAGGAGTCAGGAACTTTTCTGTTCTATATTTTCACATAGGGCACCTTTGGGTTTTTTTGGTTTGGTTTGGTTTGGTTTTGGTAACAGCTTTATTGAGATAATTCACATAGCATACAGTTCTCTCATTTAAAGTGTACAATTCAATTTTCTTTTAGTGTATAGGTGCTGTCACCACCTGTCAATCTTAGAATAATTCCATTGCCTTAAAATAATTCCATCGCCTTTTCCATATCGCCTTCCAGTCCTTCTAACCGGCCCTAAGCAACCATGAATCTACTTTCTGTCTACGAAATGCTTGTTCCGGACATTTCATCAACACTGAATCCTCTAGTACATGGTCTTTTATCTCAGGCTGCTTTCACTTAGCATGTTTTTAAGGTTCATCCATGTGTGACATCGTATCAATCTTTCATTACTTGTTCTGGCAGAAAAAGATTCCATTGTGCAGATATACTGCATTTTGTTTGTCCATTCATGATGGACATTTGGGTGGTTTACACCTTTTTGGCTATTATGAATAATGCTGCTTATGGACGTTAATGGGTGAGGTTTTTGTTGGGGACAGATCTTTTTAATTCTTCAGGGTATATATCTAGGAGTGGAATCCTAGGTCAGATGGTGACCCCTTGTATAACTTTTTGAGGAATTGCCCAACTTCTCCCAAGTGGTGGCACCATTTTACATTCTCACCTGCAGTGTGTGAGGGTTCTGATGTCTCCAACATTCTTGTCAATACTTGGTATTTACTTGACTTTTTGATTATAGCCAGTGTAGTTTGTATGAAGTGGAGCATCTTTGTGGTTTTGATTTGCATTTCCCTAATGAGTAATGGGGTTGAGCATCTATCTTTTCATGTGTTTATTGACCATTATGTACCTTCTTTTAAAGATTTTATTTTTTTATTGAGAGAAAGAGCCCTCATATAAGTGGGGGAGGGGCCTAGGGAGAGGAAGAGAGAGTCTCAAGCAGATTCTGTGCTAAGCGTGGAGCCCAACGTAGGGCTCGATCTCACCACCCTGAGATCGTGACCTGAGCAGGAATCAAGAGTCAGACACTTAAGCAACTGAGCCACCCAGGCACCCCCATGGTGTATCTTCTTTGAATAAATGTCTATTTGGATCCTCTTTCCATTTTTTTTTAAAGATTTTATTTATTTATTTGACAGAGACACAGAGAGAGTAGGAACACAAGCAGGGGGAGTGGGAGAGGGAAAAGTAGGCTTCCTGCTGAGCAGGGAGCCCGATGTGGGGCTCAATCCCAGAACTCTGGAATCATGACCTGAGCTGAAGGCAGATGCTTAACGACTGAGCCACCCAGGCGCCCCCTGTTCCCATTTTTATTTTTATTTATTTATTTTTAAAGATTTTATTTATTTATTTATTTGACAGAGAGAGAGAGAGAGAGATCACAAGTAGGCAGAGACGCAGGCAGAGAGAGAGAGAGAGAGAGAAGGAAGCAGGCTCCCCAATGAGCAGAGATCCCGACGTGGGTCTCGATCCCACGACCCTGGGATCATGACCTGATCCGAAGGCGGAGGCTTTAACCCACTGAGCCACCCAGGCGCCCCCCCTTCCCATTTTTAAACTGGATTATGTCTTTTTATTGTTGAGTTTTAAGAGTTCTTTTTTTTTTTTTTAAAGATTCTATTTTAAAGTAATTTCTACATCCAGGTGGGGCTCAAACTTAAAACCTCAAGATCGAGAGTTGCATGTTCTACCAACTGAGCAAGCCAGGCACCCAAGAGTTCTTTATATATTGTAGATACAAGTGCCTTATCAAATACATGATTTACAAGTATTTTCTTCTATTCTCTGGATTGTCTTTACAGATTTTTTATTGTGTCCTTGGAAGCACAAAAGTTTTTATTTTTTAAATTTATTTAACTTAATTAATTAATTTATTTGATAGAGATAGACACAGCGAGAGAGGGAACACAAACAGGGGGAGAGGGAGAGGGAGAAGCAGGCTTCCCGCTGAGCGGAAGCCCAATGTGGGGCTTTCTCCTGTGACCCTGGGATCATGGCCTGAGCAGAAGGCATATGCTTAATGACTGAGCCACCCATGTACCCCATAAAATTTGTAATTTTTTTTTTAAGATTTGATTTATTTATTTGACTGAGTGATAGAGAGAGAGCACAAGTAGGCAGAGCAGGAGGCAGAGGGAGGGGGAGAAGCAGGCCTCCTGCTGAGCAGGGAGCCTGATGCAAGGCTCCATTCTAGGACACCGGGATCACAACCTGAGCCAAAGGCAGATGGTCAACTGACTAAGCCACACACGCACCCCCAAATCTGTAATTTTGATGAAGTCCTTTTTATTTTCCTTTCGTTGCTTGGGCTTTTGGTGCTCATCATCTAAGATTTCATGAACAAATTTAAAGTCATAAAGACTTTGGTCCTCTGTTTTCTTCTAAGAGTTTTCTAGTTTTGGCTCTTGCATTTAAGTCTTTGATCCATAAGTTAATTCTGACATATGGGATAAAGTAGGGGTTCAACTTCTCTTTCTTTTTTTTTTTTTTTTAATTTATTTATTTGAGAGAGAGAGAGAGCATGAGGAGAAGGGGGGTCAGAGGGAGAAGCAGACTCCCTGCCAAGCAGGGAGCCTGATGCGGGACTCGATCCCAGGACTCCAGGATTGATCTTTCTTTCTTTCTTTCTCTCTCATGTGCTATCCAGCTGTCTCAGCACCATTTCTTTTCTTTTTTTTAATTGTGTTATGTTAGTCACTATAAAATACATCATTAGTTTTTGATGTGGTGTTCCAAGATTCATGGTTTATGTACAACACCAGCAGCACCATTTCTTTCTTTTTTTTTTTTAATTAAAGATTTTATTTATTTATTTGACAGAGATCACAAGTAGGCAGACAGGCAGGCAGAGAGAGAGAAAGGGAAGCAGGCTCCCTGCTGAGCAGAGAGCCTGATGCAGGGCTCAATCCCAGGACCCTGGGATTATGACATGAGCCAAAGGCAGAGGCTTTAACCCACTAAGCCACCCAGGTGCCCCCTTTTTCAAGATTGTTTTGGCTATTCCAGGTCCCTTGCAGTTTCACGTTCATTTTAGGATTAGCTAGTAAATTTCTACAAAGAAGACACCAGGGATTCTGATAGGTTTGTGTTGAATCTGTAGATGAGTTTGGAGATTGCTGTGAATTTCCTGGTCCATGAACATGGTATGCTTTCCATTTACTTAGATCTTAATTTTTTTTAAAGATTTTATTTCTTTCAGAGAGAGGGAGAGACAGGGAGAGGAGCAGGAGGAGAAGGACAAGCAGACTCCATGCTGAACACAGAGCCACATGCAGGGCTCAATCTCATGACCCTGAGATCATGACCTGAGCTAAAATTAAGAGTCTAATGCTTAACTGACTGAGCCATCCAGGTGCCCCTTTAATTTTAAGATCTTTAATTTTTTTTTAAGATTTTATATATTTATTTGACAGAGGGACAACAAGAAAGGGAACACAAGCAAGGGGAGTGGGAGAGGAAGAAGCAGGCTTCCAGCTGAGCAGGGAGCCCAGCTGCATCACCTGAGCCGAAGGCAGTTGCTTAACAACTGAGCCACCCAGGCGCCCCTAGATTTTTAATATTTTATACAATGTTTTCTAGTCTTAAACATGTAAGATTTATACTTCATTTGTTAAATCTATTCCTAAGTATGTTACCCTTTCTGCTGCTGTTGCACATGGAATTATTTTCTTAATTTCATTTTTGGATCATACACCTCTGTATTTTTTTTTAAACTTCATTTTTTATTTGACAGAGATATCACAAGTAGACAGAGAGGCAGGCAGAGAGAGATGGGGGGAAGCAGGCTCCCCGCTGAGCAGAGAGTCTGATGCGGGGCTCGATCCCAGGACTCTGAGATCATGAACTGAGCTGAAGGCAGAGGCTTAACCCACTGAGCCACCCAGGCACCCCACCTCTGTATTTTTAATGCTTGGGGTTTTATCAATGCTTTGTTCCCCAGACACTAGCTGAGCAGTCCTTATAACTGTAGGATTGTTCCAGTGTCTGGGAATTCAGGGATGAACTATGACACTAAAACGTGGGTTCCTTGAGGCAGAGACTGGTCTCCCGGTTCCCTGCAGTGAGCATAACCAGTGTGACCTCATGCCTTTGGCTTTGTTTCAGGGTTTCTTGGAGGAGACCTGCCTCTTTTATGGACATTACACCATTGATGGAGTGAAATTTCACAACTTCACCTATGATCTGCCCCTGGCTTATTTATTAAGCACAATTGCCTACCTGGCCCTGAGCCTTCTTTGGATAGTAAAAAGGTAAAATTTATCAGGCCATTGTGTTCTTTTGGAATTACTGTTGATGGTTGAGTTTATTCGCGGTCTGGGAGCCATTGCCCAAGGGATGAGCAGAGTTCAGAGTCCCATTCCAGGGATATGGGAAAAAAGTTTGTGAGTATGTTGTATGCCAAGGAGACTTAGAGGTAACAGAGGCAAGATTTGGTAGCTGGAACAGCACTCAAATCATCATTGCTCACGTTTGCCAGCACTGTAATGTAACCTTATCTCTGATCTAGTATGGTTGCTAATCAGGTCTTTTTTGGGTTGTAAATGGCAGAAATCCAACTCTGACAAACTGGATGAAAGGGAAGGATATGATTATGTCTTCCAAACAACCAAAAGCAAGGGTTCTCTCATCTCTGGTGATTCTTCTGGTGGTGGCTTGCTTGCTTGCTTGCTTTCCTTTTTTTTTTAAAGATTTTATTTATTTGAAAGAGAGAGAGAGAGATCACAAGTAGGCAGAGAGGCAGGCGGGGGGTGCGGGGAGGAGGCTCCCCGCTGAGCAGAGCGCCCAACTCGGGGCTGTATCCCAGGACCCTGAGACCATGAGACCATGACCACCAGAGCCGAAAGCAGAGGCTTAACCCACTGAGCCCCCCAGGCGCCCCTGGTGGTGGCTTTCTTATGTGGACTCCGAAGGTCACAGGTTCAGAAATCCTTTTTAAGAGGCTTCTTGGCTCTTCACTCAGATACCCAACTCTGACCCTTTAACTAAAGGCAGTTGGTCCAGATGGTATGAGAACCTCACATTTTCCACGGTAGACAGGTGCTTCAGTGGGAGATGCCAGTTCCCAAGAAGTGAATAGCAAGGAATATTAATTAAAAATTTAAACTTTTAATTTAAATTTTAGTTAGTTAAATGAATTAAAATTACAAAGTGTGCAACAGTGTGGCATCTGACCTGAACAGGTGCTTGCTCTCTAAATATTGGGTTATTTTATGATTTAAGTAATCAATTCATTCATTTCTAGTGGTCGTATTACAGTCCAGACATTCCAGATATAAATGTGGCAAGACCACCCATTACCTGCCCTCAAGGAGTTTAAAATGTAGTCAAGTTAACGGGCTACAAGCAGTAAACCCATAATAATTGCCTATTAGGGTCATTGCCATGAAGAAAATAGACTAAGTAGACTAAGCTGAAGTGGGGTCAGAACTTTAGAGGGCATGGTGAGGAATCTTTGGAAGGGATGTTTGAGCTTAAACCCAAATGATGAGAAAGAAGCAGCCATCGGAAGAGGCAGGGGAAGAACTCTCTGAGGAGTTCTTAGAGGGGTCCTGTAAGTATAAAGGCCCTGTGGCCAGAGAAGTTTGTGAGTTTTTTTTTTTTTAAAGAGTTATTTATTTATTTATTTATTTATTTATTTGACAGACAGAGGTTACAAGTAGGCAGAGAGGCAGGCAGAGAGAGAGAGAGGAGGAAGCAGGCTCCATGGTGAGCAGAGAGCCCAATGCAGGGCTTGATCCCAGGACCCTGGGATCATGACCTGAGCCAAAGGCAGAGGCTTTAACCCACTGAGCCACCTAGGCGCCCTGTTTGTGAGTTTTTAGAAAGGGAAAAAAGCCATGGTAGTCGCAGCAGCATGGCCGTATGGGAGGATGGCATAGTGCAGGATCTCTAGGCTGTGGTCAAGAGTTTGGATTTTATTCCAACTATGAGAGAAGCCCTTGGATAGATGAGATTCTTTTTCACAATGAGCTACCTGGTTAGCTGCCCCATGTACGTGGCATGGTCCAAAACTTGTCCCTGTGAAAATGAGTGGAAAACAGCCATGCGTAACTTTATGTTGTCAGCAAAGCCAATCCACAGGTCCGTGTTTCACTGTTGTTCTTCTAAGAAGGGTCATCGTGTTTTGGGGTCAGGTCGGTGGAAGGATTCAAAATCAACCTGATCCGGAGTGAGGAGCACTTCCAGAGTTACTGCAACAAGATCTTTGCCGGCTGGGACTTCTGCATCACCAACCGCAGCATGGCGGACCTGAAGCACAGTAGCCTGCGGTATGAGCTCCGAGTGAGTGCTGCTGGGTTTTCTCTCAGCTGGTTCCTTGCCAGTGAAGTCACGCCTGGGAAAGCTATGGGGGTTGCACCTGGCAGAGAACCTGGGTGAAGGCCAAGCTCTCTTTAGTGCTTAGCAAGCTGCCCTTGTGTCATCTTCCAGAACTTTCCATGGAGAACCACCTCCTGGGTTTGATCACCTTCACTGAAGGTGGGTGGAAGAACCTGGGTGAAGGCCAAGCTCTCTTTAGTGCTTAGCAAGCTGCCCTTGTGTCATCTTCCAGAACTTTCCATGAAGAACCACCTCCGGGGTTTGATCACCTTCACTGAAGGTGGGTGGAAGGGGGTGGTGTTTGCCCTCCTTCCCCACCACCTTCTAGTGCTATTTTTCCACCTGATGAGAACCTATCATGCATCCCTTACACCAGGAGAAACAGAACTAGACAAGGTGGAGTGGGGAGCATACGAAAAATACAAGAGAATTTCCAGATTCTTAAGGGGAGAAAGAGGAGCAAACAGTATCTTGGACAAACCCACCAAAAAATAGGAGGAGGGGATGATCATAACAAAAGCTTAATAAAGGGAGATGGAAGGAATCAAATCAAATGTGTGATTTTTTTTTTTAAGATTTTATTTATTTATTTGTAAGAGAGAGAGAGTGAGAGCGAGCACAGGCAGACGGAGTGGAAGGCAGAGTCAGAGGGAGAAGCAGGCTCCCTGTGGAGCAAGGAGCCCGATGTGGGACTCGATCCCAGGACGCTGGGATCATGACCTGAGCTGAAGGCAGCTGCTTAACCAACTGAGCCACCCAGGCGTCCCAAATGTGTGATTTGTTCAAAGGAATGACACATACTAGAGTTAAGTAGTGCCAGGAATAGGTTTTGCTTATGTGTTCACAGTTACTGTGAAGTCTAAGTGCAATCTTTTTATTTATTTATATTTTTTAAGATTTTATTTATTGGAAAGGAGCATGAGTGGGGGCGGAGGCAGAGGGAGAGGGAGAGGCAGGCTCCCTGCTGAGCAGGAAGCCCTACATGAGGCTAGATCTCAGGATCCTGAGATCCTGACCTGAGTCAAAGGTAGATGCTCAACCGAGCCACCCAGGTGCCTCTAACTGCAAGTCATAGATAGGAGATTCTACCTTGACTTAGGCCTTAGTAAACATGAAAGCTGGTTGGGCTTGGTCTGGGAAGATATCTGGGCAGATGTGAACATTTAAAGAAGGTCTTAACCCTTTAAGAAGAGGTATGCCCTCTTCTTAACCCTTTAAGGGTTAAGATGGATGGATGGACCATGATGATGAATTCCAGGTTCTACCCCTGAGTATCCCTTCCCCTCGTGCTCACAGATGAGTTTTCTTTGGCCCTCAGGCAGATCTCGAGGAAGAAAGAATTCGGCAGAAGATAGCAGAAAGGACATCAGAAGAGACCATACGGATTTACTCTCTGAGACTGTTTTTGAACTGTATCGTTCTAGCCGTTTTAGCCGCATGCTTTTACGCAATCTATAGAGCGACAATATTCTCACAAGAGCACATGAAAAAAGTGAGTACTCTGTGAAAGTCAGTTTAACTGTTACCCTGGTTGGACATTAGGTGTGTCAAGTGTGTTAACAGCCTCTGACGTAGAGACCATCATCATTTCTGTTTTATATGTAAGGATCTAAGTTCGACTGTTCAGACAGAGAACTAAAAATCAGAGGTAACCAATTTCTACTTTTTTTTTTTTTTTAAGATTTTATTTATTTATTTGAGAGAGAGAGAGATAGCGAGCGAGAGAGAGAGCATGAGCAGGGGGAAGGGGGAGAAGCAGGCCCTTTGCTGAGCAGAGCACCCGAGGAAGGGCTTGATTCCACACCCTAGGATTACAACCTGAGCCGAAGGCACATCCTTTAACCCACTGAGCCATCCAGTAGCCCCCAATTTCCACTTTTTTTTTTTTAAGATTTTATTTATTTATTTGACAGAGAGAGAGATCACAAGTGGGCAGAGAGATGGGCAGAGAGAGAAGGGGAAGCAGGCTTGGCTTCCTGCTGAGCAGAGAGCCTGATGTGGGGCTCAATCCCAGGACCCTGAGATCATGACCTGAGCCGAAGGCAGCGGCTTAACCCATTGAGCCACCCAGGCGCCCCCCAATTTCTACTTTTAATAAAACTATAAGACCATCCAACAAGAGTGTTTGGAATTCCTCCTAGAATCCACAATACTCAAATTCAGGTTTGCCTACCTACATTTACTCCTCAACTCCATTACTGATTACCTGTGGCCCCAGTTTACCTAAAAGAGCAGTGGTTTTAAAAATCCACGTTGGTCTGGTGGCTTTGATTAATGAAATCAATCATTGGAGGAGGGACCCAGGTTCCTTCCATCTTGTGGCTCTGCCATCCTTAGGGGATGCCTTCTTCTGTGTGGTACGAGATAGTTAAGCATGTCCACATTCTAGCCAATGGGAAGGATGGGAAGGTATACCCTTTTCTTCAAGGGCAAGACCTTTTAAGTGCTTGCACTCAAAATGTCTACTAACATCCCTTTGGCCAGAATTTAGTCAGATAGCTGTAACTCACTCTGAGAGAGGCCAGGAAATAATAGTTTTTCCCCCAGATAGCTGTGTATGTGGCCAAATAGTCTAGTACTCTGAAAGGAGAGAATGGCTAGTCCAAATCAATAACTACTATGGCCTTGAAAATACTTTAGATTACCCATTAATATAGACTGTATGAATTTTTTTTTAATACTTGAACTTAACTCATTCAATAGAGCTAATTTTTCTTTCTCTGATACTAGAGCATGATTCCTCTATTCAAACATCCAAAAAGGGAAATGACTTGTGTTTATTTTTATTTTTATTTAATTTTTAATTTTTTAAAAAAAATATTTTATTTATTTATTTGACAGACAGAGATTACAAGTAGGCAGAGAGGCAGGCAGAGAGAGAGGAGGAAGCAGGCTCCCTACAGAGCAGAAAGCCCGATGTGAGGTTTGATCCCAGGACTCTGGGATCATGACCTGAGCCGAAGGCAGAGGCCTTAACCCATTGAGCCACCCAGGCGCCCCTTAATTTTTAATTTTTTAAAAGATTTTATTTATTTATTTGACAGAGAGAGAGAGAGAGATCACAAGTAGGCAGAGAGATAGGGGGAAGCAGGTTCCCTACTGAGCAGAGAGCCTGATGTGGGCCTTCATCCCAGGACCCTGAGATCATGACCTGAGCTTAAGGCAGAGGCTCAACCTGAGCCACTCAGGCACCCCCCTCCTTTTTTTTTTTTTTTTTAACAGAGAGAGAGAGGGATAAAGGAAGAAAGAGAGAGAGACTCCCAAGCAGGCTCCATGCTCAGTGCGTAGCCAGACATGGGGCTTGATCTCACGACCTTGAGATCATTCCTTGAGCCAAAATCAAGAGTCAGACACTTAAGCCACTGAGTGACCCAAGGACCCCAGAAAATGGCTCATGTTTAGGGGCCAAGCTGAATGACATATATGTTTTGTTATTTAAATATATATAGCAGAGTTCTTTTTTTCTCTTCTGGTTCTATTGACATAGTTGACATATAACATAAAATGTATAGCATGATGACTTGATGTCCGTGTAGTTAGTTCTTTCAAGGTCATTTCGTATGTGATACAACTTCCCTTTGTTATCTTCATAGGAAATTGACAAGATGGTTTTTGGAGAGAACCTTTTGATATTGTACCTGCCTTCTATTGTGATCACGCTGGCCAATTTTATCACCCCAATGATCTTTGCCAAGATCATCCACTATGAGGATTATTCTCCAGGCTTTGAGATCCGGCTGACAATCCTTAGGTAATGCCTAGACATGCCAAGCAGGTCACCACTTGCCCATGGCAGACCTTGTTAATCACTTGCGGCCCCTTTTCCTGCTGACCCAAGAATGCTCGACAACCTTCAGACAGCCCACATGAATGAATCAGAGTTTGCTCATGCAGTGAAATCTCTTTGACTTAAGCATGTACTCAGTGGTATTATATTTTTGGTTCACGTATTAGCACATCGACAGCTGAGGGCGTAAGGTGGGGCCCTGGGATTGCTCAGAAGATGTTAGGAATGACAGTATGCCAGCAGGGAAATGAGGAAATGAGACAGCAAAGGGAAGGCAGCTGATAAAACGTATCTTATTGGGGCTGTTGGCAGCCGGGGCTCGGCCCTACCAGGAAACTGGGTGTTTGGGTGGGATATACATTATATCTATATAGTGAGTTCCTACCCACCAAGGTGTCTGTCCTGTACTTCATAAGGGTGGCCGGCTCCCGGAGGCATCAACTCCCCATGCTCCCACCTCGCTAGCCCCCGTGCATGGGCCTTGGGAGGAGAGGGGAGGAGACTTACAAGTGCATTGACCAGGAACCTGCAGCATCTGCTGGGTTAGTAAGGGCCGAGAAAGTGTTGCCAGGTCACTGACTGGGTGTACGGTAGCTGACTGCTTATAATTTGTTGGACTGTCTCTTCTCATTCGAAATAAACACTCAGTTTCTTAAAGAGAAAAAAAGAGGGGCACCTGGGTGGCTCAGTTGTTAAGTG